>NC_081553.1:108749542-109349542 GCF_963082655.1 Stomoxys calcitrans
CGATTTACATGGCAGCTATATCAGCTTATAGACTGATTTTGGTCGTACTTGGCACAGTTGTTGGAAGTCATAACAAATCACTACATGCAAAATTTCAGCCAAATCGGACAAAAATTGCTGTTTGTCAGTCAGATCGGATGATAACCTATATCAGGTTATTGACCGATTTGGACCGGGAGATCGGTCTATATGGGAGCTATATAAGGTTATAGACCGATTTGGACCGAACTTGACACTGTTGTTGGGAGTTAAAAAGAAACACCACATGCCAAATTTTAGCCAAATTGGACAAAAATTGCGGCTTCCAGACGCTCAAAAAGTCAAATCGGGAGATCGGTTTATATGGGAGCTATATCAGGTTATAGACCAATTTGGACCGTACATGGCACAGTTCTTGGAAGTCATAACAGAACTTTTCATGCTAAATTTAAGCCAAATCGGACAAAAATTGTCCTCTCGCCTCGCCTCGTGTGAAATTTTACACACCAGCTCTAACTACTCAAAATTACAAAGAGATACCTCTACCGGTTCTCACACGGAATATTTTTTACTAGTTTTTTTTGCAATTTTCTCCCAATTTGAGTGCGTTCGTCTAACTTTCGAAATAGTAAAGCTACGAGCATGAAATTTTGCACAAATGCATCTTATTATGTAGGTCGGCTGGGATTGTGAATGGGCCAAATCGGTCCATGCTTAGATATAACTCCCATATACACCGATCTCCCGAATATATTTCTTGATCCCCTAGAGAGCGCAAAAATTATCCCATCTAACTGAAATTTTGCACAATGTATTTTTCTCAAACCTCCACAGATGTACTAAATATGGTTGGAATCAGTTCAAAACCTGATATAGCTCCCATATAAACCGATCTCACTAATATGTTTCTTGAGCCTCTAGAGATCGCAATTCTTATCCGATTTGGCTGATGAATTTTCCTATGAACTTCAACAGATGTATTAAATATGGTCCGAATCGGTCTAAACCCTGATATGGCTCCCATATAAACCGATCTCCTGAATATACTTCTTGAGCCTCTAGAGGGCGCAATTCTTATCCCATTTGGCTGAAATTTTGCATAAAGACTTTTTCCATCACCTACTACGGGTACACCATGTATGATTCTAATTGGTTCAAAACCTGATATAGCTTCCATATAGACTGATCCCCCGAATATACTTATTAAGCCTCTAGAGGGCGCAATTCTCGTCCAAGCATTTCTTGTTATAACCTCCCATTATCCTTTTCATACCCACCATCATAGGATGGGGGTATACTTATCCAGTCATTCCGTTTGTAACACCTCAAAATATTCGTCAAAGACCCCATAAAGTATATATTTCTTGATCGTCTCGACGTTCTAAGTCGAACTAGCCATGTCCGTCTGTCCGCCTGTCGAAATCACGATAGAAGTCGAACGCGTAAAGCTAGCCGCTTGAAATTTTGCACAGATACTTTATATTGATGTAGGTGATTGGGGATTGCAAATGGACCATGTCGGATTAGATTTAGATATATCTCTAGATCTTAGATATAACAACTGCCAAGTACGGTCCGAATCGGTCTATAACATGATATAGCTCCCATATAAACCTGTTTCTTGATTATCCTTGTTCGGTTCCTAGAAGCTTTAATTTTTGCTGTTTTGACAGAAGTTTGGTATGTATACATTTTTAGCAGATTCGGACCGGCCGAATTTAGTACGCTTTCACTTGTTTATTTTTATTTTATGATAATTTCAATTTGATATTTTTCTATTTGATCGCATTTTGGGTTTTGTCCAAATAATCCTGCTAAAATTTTAAGTTTTGTTACAGCATATATTCTAACCTTTTTTAAAAATATCTTGGTGATATTCCCATACATTCTCGACAGAACATATTCTAGGATGACTTAAAGAACTAAATATAAGTTTGGTAGCTTTGAACGAATCAAAATATTTTTAGGAACATTGAAAAATATAGAGAGATATACTGCAAAATGTGTGGCCTCATGAAGCCCTGGAGTTTTTTGTCCGATTTGGCTGAAACTGAGCATGTAGTGTTTTTTATGACTTTCAAAGACTGTGCAAAGTACGGTCTAATCGGTCTATTACAAAGGAACCCGCAGAGTTGATCATCCCCCTAACAACCTGTTAGTGCTGCAAAAGGTTCATTAGAAATCCGATTTCCAAAACAAAATTTTCCACAAAATTTTTTTCTCATCCCACTGTGCTCAAGAAGGCCTGGAGCCTATTGCAGACCCCAAGAGTAGGTCATTTTTTTTTCAAAATAAATTTTTCAACAACATTTTTTTATCATCCCACTGTGCTTAAGAAGGCCATTGAAGGCCTATTAGGGGATCCTCACAGTTGGTCATCTCCGTCAGTGCTGCCAATTTTTGTCAATGCTGCGGAAGGTTCATATGTAGCCCGATTTCCAAAACAAATTTTCCACAATTTTTTTTCTCAACCTACTGTGCTCAAGAAAGCCTATTAGTGGACCCTCAGACTTGATCATCCCCCTCACAATTTTTGTCAATGATGCGAAAGTTTCATTAGTGGTTCAACTTCCGAAACAAATTTTTCAACGACATTTTTTTTTTATCAGTGATGCGAAAGTTTCATTTGTGGTTCGATTTCCAAAACAAAATTTTCCAACAACATATTTTTGTTCATTCACCTTGCTCTAGAAGGCCTAGAGCCGTTTAGCGGACCATCCCCCTAATAAACTGTTGGTCATCCCCCTAATAAACTTTGTTAATGCTTCGAAAGATCCATTTTCAAAAATTTTTTTCTAATCCCAATGTGCTCAAGAAGGCCATTGAAAGCCGATTAGTGGACCCTCACTGTTGGTCATCCTCCTAACAATTTTCGCCAGTGCTATGAAGAATTCATTTGTGATTCGATTTCCAAAACAAATTTTTCCAATTTTTGTTTTCTCAACCTACTGTGCTCAAGAAAGCCTATTAGTGGACCCTCAGACTTGATCATCCCCCTCACAATTTTTGTCAATGATGCGAAAGTTTCATTAGTGGTTCAACTTCCGAAACAAATTTTTCAACGACATTTTTTTTTCTCATCCCACTGTGCTCAAGCAAGCCTGGGACCTGTTGGTGAACCCTCAGTCAGTGGCCGGAAAGATTCATTTAAGGTCCGATTTCCATAACAAATTTTTCCACAGCATTTGTTTTTCTCATCCCACTGTGTGCTGTTGCTTATTCGGATCTTCGCGGCAAAATTTGCTTATCTGTAAAGTTTGACAAAAACATACTGATTTTAAATAAAATCGGTAACATTTAAAAATCTATCTTCTAATATTTATTACCAAAAGTCTTAATCACTAAATACTATAAACAACAATTTCATTATGAGCAACATTATAAATAAAACTTAATCTTAAAACAATCATAACGTCATCTTCTACTAACGTCTGCACTTCGCGCTCTTACACCTCAATGACATAAGCATGACGATACTTTCGGCTAGGTTTCGATACTACCACTGGTTTGTGGGGCCGACTAAATTCCGAGCTGGGTGGACGTCTACGAGAGCGCTTGGAATTCGGATGCAGTGCCCCTTTGGGAAAATGTTCTCGGAACGAGGGTGGGCCATTGGCAATGTATTCCTCTTCAAAATCAATTTCCTTATTGAAATTCTCTTTTTCAGCTGTTTTCAGAAGTTTTTGAAATTTCGGACTACTCAGCAGTTGCAGCTTTAGAGCTTCATCCAATAGCTTCTCTTGATCCTTTAAATACTGCTCGATTTGCTTTTTAGAAGCCACCCCATTGAAACGTTCTCGTAGACTGGACTTGACTTGTTTTAGAGATACGTCAGAATTTTCATATGAATCGGCATGCTGTTCGAAAACATCGTAATTCGAGTTCGAATGGTGTTGGCCAATCAGAGATGCTGCTGTAGATTTGGGTGGGGCAATAACATGGAAAGGATCTGCCTCATAGACTTTGGGGAATTTTTGTTTTTTGACAGGTGTGGGAAAGTAATCCGAAGTTCCATGATTTTCCTGGGAACTATCCAGGGAATAGCTACTGCCAATATTTTGAAGAGTGGAGAATTTTGCGCTCTTGGTTGGATATGAGGAGGCCTTGACCTTCTTAGGCACAGTTATGGGATGTTGTACGCGTATGTGAGTGCCTATGGTATATTCACGACTATCGTGTTCTTTGCCCAAAAATGGATGGCGTGCCTCATTCGAATACTCACCCGATGAGTAACGTTCTGAAGAAGCATCTTCCTCTTCCTGTAAGGAAATATTAAGAAGAATAGTTTATGCCTTTAATCAGAATTTCTATCATCAAATCTCACCGAGTTGTATCCTTTGTATGCTTTTTTGACATATTTAGAGGACTTATGTTTGGATTCTTCATTAATCAAATCACTCTTGTAGGTTAGAGGCACAAATCCGCTTCTCTGATGATGATAGTAGTGAGAACTGGGACTTGCCGCTGCTGAACTAAAATAGCTTCTGCTAAACGATGAGGCCTGGGCTTCAATCTGTGTTGCCAAGCTACCCAACAATAGTGTGAAAAGTATCTGTAAGAATGGACAAATTAAAAGAAAAATTTTTATTATTTGGATTAACATGATTCCTTAAGAGATCTAGAAAAACCAAAACTGATTTTACGTATGCGAACTCTAAATTTTCCAGTTCCCTCTGGTATTTGTTTTGCAAGCTCTCCCCTGAGGCCCAGTCTAAGATGGTGTTTCAATTCAAAAATACGTTCTACAAAGATTTAATGACTGTCTGAGGAGATATTTATGTCTATACACTATATCTCAGCTACTCCACCGCTTCTTTAATTGCAGGAATCTCCTCATGGCTACGGACACACGCTTAACCAAAGAGAAATCGCACTTATCCTTAGGACTTTGGTCGCCATGTCCCAGATCATGGCGTTCTCAGTGCCGCTGAGATGCTCCAACAAGCTATCATTTGGATTCGGTTGAGTATAGATGTGGATTTTGTAAGTGATAACACAACACCATATAGAAAGACTCTTAAACTTCGGTAAGTTGTGCTGCCCCAGTGTGGTCTCGTCAGCTATGTGACACGCAGTGGAATAATATTCAGATCTGTCATACCGCTTTTCGAACTGCGACGGTCTGTCTCCTCAGTTTTTATGTGGACCACCTCCATCAGGAGACAGAGATCCTGCTCGTGCGAAGACTTAACTACATGCCGTGCAAGCAATACCTCCTGGGCTATTATCGCCGGGACCATATACATCATCATCTTGTGGATATGTATCCACCGCCCAGAACCCTTAACCCATTAGTGCATAAAGTTGTTGTTTTTTTAGAACTAAATGGCGACTTGGGAATGTTAGAAACCAAGCAACGGTTCTGATTGGTTTTGACTTAGCATAATCCAGTCTTATCTTGGTCTTCCTTCATCTCAAATGTGGACACATATCTCCACACGGTGTCACCTGGTTAGCTTCCTTTAACATCCGTTAGTGAGCCAAAATGTGCCACGAGTTCACCTGTAGAACGATAAAAAAGATGGGTTGGGGTGTCGGGTTAGTAGCCCATCATGCGGAAAACTTGAAGAAAGGACTATGAAACAAGTAAAAGCGTGATAAGTTCGGCCAGGCCGAACCTTCGGAACCCAACTCCATGGTGGGTTCCTAATTTAGTTGAAGGACATAATATTATTCTACATACTAAACTTCTGTCAACTTCGCCAAATCGGACAAACATTTCGGCATGTAAGGAATCAAGAAGTCAAATCGGTTAATATGGGACTAAAGAAGTCATATCGGTTTATATATGTGAGCTGTATTTGCCACAATTGTTGAAAGTCATAACAGAACACTACAGGCTTAATTTTAGCCAAATCGGACAACAATTGAGGCTTGTAAGCGAAAGGTCCGTTTTATATGGGAGCTATATCTATATATTGGGTTGCCTAAAAAGTAATTGCGGATTTTTTAAAAGAAAGTAAATGCATTTTTAATAAAACTTAGAATGAACTTTAATCAAATATATAATTGCCATTTTGTTGGATAACCTTTTGCCATCTTCCTGGCAAATTTAGTATTCCACGCTCATAGAACTTCTGGCCTTCATCTGCAAAAAACTGAACCAAGTGCGATTTTATAGCCTCATCATTGCCGAAAGTTTTACCATTTAAGGAGTTCTGCAAAGATCGAAATAAATGGTAGCCTGATGGTGCAAGGTCAGGGCTATATGGTGGATGCATCAAAAGTTCCCAGCCAAGCTCACTCAGTTTTTGGCGAGTGACCAAAGATGTGTGCGGTCTAGCGTTGTCCTGGTGGAATATGACACCTTTATGATTGACCAATTCTGGTCGCTTCTCCTTGATGGCTGTATTCAATTTATCCGAATTAACCGTTTGGTTCCTTGGAAGCAGCTCAAAATATACCACACCCTTCCAATCCCACCCACCAACGCCGACTATATTACTACTATATTACCGACAATTACTTTTTGGGCAACCCAATATAAATAGATTAACGTAGAAGCAATTTCAATCCACAGACCGAAAAAACCAACTTTAATAAAGTCTGTTGGAAGTCATGAGAGAAATCATTGTACAAAATTTTTTCCTAATTGAATGAAAATTGCACCCTCTATAGGAGCAATGCATCTTAAAGGATATATATTTAGTGTAGGTTCCCTTATTATACCCACCACCGAAGGATGCGGATATATTAATTTTGTCATTCCGCTCGCAACACATCGAAGTATCCATTTCCGACCCTATAAAGTGTATATATTATTGATCGTAGTAAAAATCTAAGACGATCTAGCCATGTCCGTCCTCTCTGTCTGTTGAAATCACGCTACATTCTTTAAAAATTAAGATATTAAGCTGAAATTTTGCACAGGTCCTTTTTTATTTGTCCATAAGCAGTTTATGTTCGATGATGGGTCATACCGGCCTATAACTTGATATAGCCCACATATAGACCGATTTGCAGGTTTAAGGTGGAGATCACCATAGCGCAGAGGTTAGCATGTCCGCCTATGACGATAAACGCCTGGGTTCGAATACTGGCGAGACCATCAGAAAAATTTTCAGCGATGGTTATCTCCACCTAATGCTGGCAACGTTTGTGAGGTACTATGCCATGTATTGTAAAAACTTCTCCTCAAAAGAGGTGTCGCACTGCGGCACGCCTTTCGGAATCAGCCATAGAAAGGAGGCCCATTATCATTGAGCTTAAACTTGAATAGGACTGCATTCATTGATATGTGAGAAGTTTGCCCCTGTTCGTTAACGGAATGTTTATGGGCAAATTTGCGAATTTTGCCGATTTATGGTCTTAGGCCCATAAAAGCCACATTTATTATCCGATTTTGCTGAAATTTGAGACAGTGAGTTGTGTAAGAGCACTCGGTATCCTACTTCAATTCAATTTCTCAAATCGGTACAGATTTGGACATAGCTTCCATATAGACCCATTTCTCGATTTAAGGTTTTGGGCCCAGAAAAGGCGCATTATTGTCCAATTTCGCTGAAATTTGGAACAGTAAGTTGTGTTAGGCCCTTCTACATATTTTTATACCCTCCACCATAGGATGGGGAAATACTAATTTCATCATTCCGTTTGTAACACCACGAAATATGCGTCTAAGAGTGCCTAGTACGGTCCAAATCGGTCTATAACCTGATATAGCTCCCATATAAACCTATCTCCCGATTTGTCATCTTGAGCCTCTGGAAGCCGTAGTTATTATCCGATTTGGCTGAAAATTTGCAAAGAGTGTTCTGATACGACTTCGAACATCCAAAGTAAGCACTGTCCAAAATAGGTCTATAACGTGATATAGCTTCCAGATATCGCGATAAGTCTTCTTCACCCCCTACACGCAAAAAAAAACATTTTGGAAAGGTTTACTACAAACAAAATACTTTTATCACAAAGTTTTATTGTAACCGTGTAACGTTTTGCTTCAACATATCAAACGTTACCCGTAAACGTAGTATTATTGAACATAACTAACTTTGTTTATTGTAAACCCTTTAGCAGCTTCGTCGACGGATTTTGCTTTTGTCGTAAAGTGCTTCGATAGCCGCAAACGATTATCCGAGTACTGAACCAACAATTATTCTCTGAGTCTCTCCTACTAGAGAGAAAGGATGAGTATTTGAGCGTATAGACCAGTGTTTGGCAAAAATACTCCCTCTATTGCACATTACTTTGTACGTACACAAGAAAATAATCCCAAGCAGACCCATAGGCTAGCAAATAATTGCAATTGTGTGCTCGTCGCTAGTATAGACACATCCTCACACACAACATATTTCCTTTTTTGTTTTGAATCAACAAAGAGCAGTCAAAATATTGAGCAACTCCGACGAGTGCGGATGGTAAACACGGAAAATTAAAAATTTTAAACTTTCGGTTCAAAATGCTGGTATGACCAATGGCAAATATCATTAGAACAAAACACAAAGGGCTGCCAGGAACAAGAAAGCACAACAAGATTTTCTATGGCACATAGAATAACAAATACAGGAGATCATAATACAAAACCATAATGGAGTTGCAAATCCCGAATAATATGTTTTATGAAAGGCATTGTCAGGGTAAAGAAAAACTTTATATATGTCACAAATTCTTGCAAGAATTTATCGCAAATCTTTATTTATCGTTCTTTTATCGTAAACAAACCCCAGCGTTTTTCAGAAAAGAAATTTACTTGGCTAAAATTCCCTTTATATCAAACGAATTATTTTTGTACACTGATAGAAAAATAACGGTACTCTGCCAACACCGCCTGGTATTATTTTGTTCGCGCTATTGGCAAAGATTTTTAATACCATTTTTGGTTTTTGGTTTTGGTTCATTAGTGTTTGGAATAACCAATAACGGCCTGGTACTAAAACCAATAACAGATTGGTACTAAAACCAATACCAGTTCGGTAATAAGGCTGGTACCAAGCGGTACTAATCATTTTATGGTTCATTCAAACCACCCTGTATTGTTTTTGTTCCATCCGGTGCTGCTTTACCATAAATACTGTATGGTACTAAAATGAGCACGTTTTCTCTGGGTGTAGGAGCTTACATTTTTAATAAGTTCTTGGTTAAAATGAGAAAAATCGTAGAAAATTGAGAACAATTGAAAAAATTCGGCGAAATTGGTCCATGGTGTGATCATTTAAATTTTATTTCGTCACTGCCATTGTCTTTAAAAATTTGCCAAATTATAGATTGCGGTTTTAATTATACCACTATTCCCCATTTGTGCTTTGTCTTAAATTTTATTTTCGGCTAAATCGAAATAAAGGTGCAACAATAGAGGGCAAGTGCATAAAAACAATGACAATTCAGTTTCGGTTCAAGCTCATGCCACCATTGTTCATTAATTTGCAATTTTATTTGCTAGTAATCAAAAAGGCAATAATTATGTTTATTGCCATTGTATGAACAAACAACATTTTGTTAACCTTTTTGTTTGAAATTTGTTGCTTATCATGCATGAAAGAGGCATATGTGAGCCTTTAATGTAACAGTTCTGCTGGTTTGACAGCTTCACCTCAAAATATTTCATCCACATTCAATGTCATTGATTAAACTCACCATTGAATATAAACAAACATATCTGAATTGAGGCTGATTTAAAACTGCAGAATTAAATGTGGGCGAGCGCTTAGGTGCGATATAGGCTAATGAAGCGATATTTTTTAGACCTAGATTAAATAAAGGCTTACAATTGTAGCTTTTTATGCCAATCACAATAGGATGTCATTGCGTTTGTAAAATCTCGAAATGAAAGCCCAATACCCCATAAAAATATATAAAGGGTGATTTTTTAAGAGCTATAGGAAAGTTTTTCGAAAAAGAACATAAAATTCAGAAAATACATGGAATCTTTATTTGAATCGATAGTATGGTCCATATAATTTAATGTTTGAAGATTATTTCATGAAAATGTTGATCGTGACTGCTCCTCAAATGGTCAATCCGCTTAGTCCAATTTTGGCATACTCTTTCCAACATTTCGGCCGGTATCTCACAAATAAATGCTTCAATGTTGTCTTCCAATGCGTCAATTAAAGCGAGTTTGTCTGTATAGATATGAGCTTTAACATAGTGCCACAAACAATAGTTTAAAGGCGTTAAATCGCACGATCTGGGCAGACAATTGACCAGTCCCGAACATGAAATAAGATGTTCACCGAATTCGCCTCTTGTTGAACCCACATGTCATGCAAGTCAAGCTCTTAAATGTTGGGTAAAAAAAGTTGGATATCATCTCACGGTAGCTCTCACCATTCACAGTTATCCTTCGATTCGCTTTATCTTTGAAGAAGTACGGTCCAATGATACCACCAGCCCATAAACCGCACCAAACTGTGACTTTTTCCGAATACATTGGTAGCTCTTGCAATTCTTCTGGCTGATCTTCACTTCAAAATCGACAATTCTGCTTATTTACGTACCCATTGAGCCAAAAATGAGCTTTGTCGCTCAATGAAAGAAACGCGCAATGAACTTTCTTAACGGAGCACGCATTTTGATAATAAAATTCAATAATTTACAAGCGTTGTTCGTTTGTAAGACAATTCATAGTATAATTCATAATTATTCATAATTATATTAGATCGAACTGAAGGTGTTTGACAATGAAACAAGCCACGAAACGTGTGTAAGCTGTTTAAACCAGTTTTGACAAAAAGATAAAAGCTAAAAAATCACCCTTTATTTTCAAGTCAAAAAGTTGGCTCGCATTTTATAGAGTTACAATAAGACTACAAAAAATCGGGTCATATAAGGAAATTGCGCTTTCCTTTAAAATTCCTTCGAAGCCAACATTTTGTAAAAATTGCTACCAGAAATGTCTAAACCGCGATAATAATGCCCAACCACTAATTTTGTCGATTTCTGTCACGAATACATTCAATTTGGGGACTTTGGCAGATTCTGCCCCATTGGGGCTTTCGTTTGAAAGCCACTTTTCTGTGTTAGTATTTTTTAGATATACCCGAAATGTGTCCTTTAAATTATTTACCAAATTTTTATTCTGTTTTGTGGCTATTTGACACGACACGCTTTTTGTGTCGAATTCTGTTCCTTTAGAGCTTTCTTTGGATATCAAATTTTCCATAGTCCCCCAAAATTACCTGAGAATTTTTTATACCCTCCACCTAACTAATTTCGTCATTCTGTTTGTAACTACTCGAAATATTCGTCTGAGACCCCATAAAGTATATATATTCTTGATCGTCGCGACATTTTATGTTGATCTAGCCATGTCGGTCCGTCTGTCCGTCCGTCCGTCTGTCTGTCGAAAGCACGCTAACTTCCGCTTGAAATTTTGCACAAATACTTTTTATTAGTGTAGGTCGGTTGGTATTGTAAATGGGCCATATCGGTCCATGTTTTGATATAGCTGTCATATAAACCGATCTTGGGTCTTGACTTCTAGAGCCTCTAGAAGGCGCAATTCTTATCCGATTGGAATGAAATTTTGCACGACGTGTTTTGTTATGATATCCAACAACTGTGCTAAGTATGATTCAATTCGGTTCATAACCTGATATAGCTGTCATATAAACCGATCTGGGATCTTGAGCCTCTAGAGGTCGCAATTATTATCCGATTTGCCTGAAATTTTGTACAACGGATCCTCTCATGACCATCAACATACGTGTTTATTATGGTCTGAATCGGTCTATAGCCCGATACAGCTCCCATATAAATCGATCTCTCTATTTTACTTCTTGAGCCCTCAAAGGGCGCAATTCTTATTCGAATTGGATGACATTTTACACAGGTCTCCAACGTATAATTTAATTGTGGTCTAAACCGGATCATATCTTGATATCGCTCTAAGAGCAGAGCAAATCTTTTCTTATATAATTTTTTGCTTAAGAAGAGATGTCGGGAAAAGAACTCGACAAATGCGCTCCATGGTGGAGGGTATAAAAGATTCGGCCCGGCCGAACTTAGCACGCTTTCACTTGTTTTTATCTGATGCTGGCCTGAAATTTGCCCGAATGGAATTAAAAGGTGGATCCCACTTAATTGGTTTTTTTATGCAGCTGCGGATAATATGTGGTAATAGCGCATTCCCTTAGTTTTCCGTCGTTGCCAAAATTATGTACAAATTCCTACCAGAAATGTCCAAACCGTGGCACTAATGCCCAACTAGAAAATTTAAAATATCTCAATTGCTGTAACGAATTTGGACAATTTGAGGGCATTCGCGGATTCTGCTCCCTTGGGTCTTTCTTTTAAAAATCACTTTTCTGTGTTAATATTTTTCAGAGTCGTTCGAAATTCGGCCCCCAAATTTTGTCAAACAGTCGGGTCAAATTTTATGGAAAATTTTATATTTAAGCTACCAAAAAGCGGATCATACGAGGGAATTGCTCTTTCCCTTCACTTTCCATCGATGTCAAGTTTTTAAAAAATATTCCAACCAGAAATGTTAAAACCGCGGCACCAATCATAACCACTTAATTTAAAATGTCTCGATTTCTGTAACGAATTCGCTGAACTTCTTTACATTGGCCACTTTTCTGTGTTAATATTTATTAAAAATGCCTGAAATGTGCCCTTTAAATTTTTTACCAAATTTGAATTCCTATTTGTGGCTCTATGAATGCTTCTGTGTAAAAACTATCCAAAAACTATTATTGTGACAAATTCTGCTCCCTTGGATCTTTCTTTCGATATCAAATTTTTCAAAATCCACCCAAAATTGCCACAGATATATTGATTTTAATTTTTTGTTTCAATGTCACCCATGGTTCATGTTTCGGCTGAAATCACTTTAACTAATAACTTCAACTTCACACCCTTAAATAGAAGAATCCTTCGATGACAAGACGTACACTTTGGCGGTATGCATTGACATCGAAGGGGCTTTTAACAATATGCGAACCGACACACCTATCCAATCCTTAGACCAGACCGGGCGGTCCAGGTCCTTGGAGACTGGATAAAATATAGATTGTGGATCCCATGACATAAATATAAAGGAGAAAGTGGCACAGGGGGCATTTTATCGGCACTCCTATAGATGACCACCATAAATAACTTATTATAATGCTGACTGAGGAGGGATTTGAACCGGTATGCTACGCTTCTTAGAGATAAGAATCCGAAACAGCTGTGCAGAAGGACCGTAAGGGTCTTGCTGATGGCATATGACTGCGCTAGACCTAGGGGTCTCAAAAGACTGAAATCAGCCTGATCACGAGAAAGACGAAGGTGGGCCAATTCGAAGCAGCACGTTTGCTCAATAGAACGATTTCGATATCTGACAAGGTCAATACTTAAGAGTGATTTGGGACCCGAAAGTATCACATTCAGGAGCGAACTGAGAAGGCTCACAGCTTTTGGGCACTATGTGGTCGAACCGTAAGCTCGAAATGGGGCCTGAAACCGAGGATAGTCCACTGGCTCTAAAGGACCATGATTAGACCAATACTTACTTAAGCCTAGTAGTTTAGTGGACTGCGATTGAGAATAAGTACAACGTAAGGATAATACAACAGTTTCAGAGAACATGTTGTATTGGCATAGGCGAAGCGATGAGGCCCACGCCGACTAGGGCACTGGTGACTATTCTAGATATCCGACCCATAGACACTTATGGTGATGAAAGAATCGATAGAGGATAGCAGCAGGTCACACCACTGCGGCATAATAAAGGCATCGATAGGAAACGCGGACGGATTTAAAGTGGTTTCCGATCGGATACTTGAGATGACATTTGGGGTCGAGTGCGAGATACTGCTGCCAGAGTCAGTCTTGTATTGACGGAACACTGGTATTATCATCTGGGAGATTATACAGATGAATGAAGAACCCAGAGACTGAGATCCGTTTTCGACTGCCTGACCATAATACGATCCTGCGGACAGAGATTAGGGCAATCACGGAATGCGTGAGGTGGTGTAGTGTTCACGCGATTACGTCGAGTGTGGACATCTTTACGGACAGTATACTGACCATCTGGCCATCAGGGCAATAACAACCAGGACGGTTATGCCACGAATAGTCTTGGAGTGCAAGAAAGAGATTAACGGCTTCTCTGAGTATGGCACAATCCCCATCGTTTGAGTGCCGCGTCATAGCGGAGTAAGGGGGAATGAAAGAGCAGACGAATTTGCAGTGAAGGCCAGAGGAATGCCGTCAATAAACTTGGTTAACCCGAAGCTTTTCGGGTCGACGCAGTCCGAGTTATGGTCGTGGTCGACGAAAGCGCATGTAACACTGTAGAACAGCGAAACGGTCCTATGTCATTGCCCCATTGCTCCCCATCCTATGGTGGTAGGATTTTAAGTAGGACATTAAGTACGACCGGACCGAACTTTGGACACCCACCACCTTGGATGTATATTAGGGTGGGGCCATTAGTGTGGAAGGAAAAAAATCTTAATGAGCCCTTCACGTTTCTGTTTCTTGGGACCAACATGTACGGGACCAACAACTATAATTGGGAGGTCGCTATAAATTGCAGCTACATATATCCAAATATATACTGATCGGAATTCTATTTGACATGAATGTCGAGGAACCTAACAAAACGTACTGTTCCAAATTTCAACAAAATCTGGAAAAAACGATGACTATGTGGACATACGACTATTTATCGGCAGATCGATCTATATGGAGGCAATATTAACAGAGTCTAATATAGCTCATCTTCTTAACTTAATTTGCCTATGGTCTATGGAAAAAAGAATCTGTGCAAAGTTCCAGCACAATATCTTTATTTTTAAAGACTGTAACGTGATTACAACAGATAGACGGACGGACAAGGCTAGATCGTCTTACAATTCTACGACGATCAAAAATGAAAATTTGCCTATGAACATACCATTGCGGAACCGGGTCAAACTTTTCGAATTCAAGTTTTAATCTCAATGATATGGGACCTGCTTTTATTGCCGAGTCCAAACGGGGAGCCGCAGTGCAACAAATCTTTGGGAAGAATGTTTGTACCTCATAAATATTGCCAGCATCAGGAGGGGCTTACCACCACTGAAAATTTTTTCCTAGATGTTCTCGCCAGGATTCGAACTCAGGCGCTCAGCGTCATAGGCGAACTTTCTATCCTTCTACGACGATCAAGAATATATATTCCTTATAGGGTCGTAAATGGATATTTCGAGGTGTTGTAAAAAGATTGTCTATATTAGTATACCCCCCATCATATGTTGGTGGTTATAGAATCTACTACCCAGTGTTGTGAAAATCCTATGGATTAGAATCCTCAATCTCCTAGCTCTTATATAGAGCAAGAACATAACGTCGATAGAAATGGACATGCGAAGAGATAGCAAATAAATTTGTTCTCGGACCTCGTATATTGGCAAATGAAAATGTTTTTGGGAATAGAGCATGAGTCCTGTAGTCAAATTTGGAGCCTACATCGTGGTCAAGTCTCGGAATATACTAAAGTCTCTGTGTTAGGCTCACGAAGATGCAAACTTATCCATGAACATTCGTTTTAAGAACAGTGCTATCAATGAGTGCTGTCCCGTTAAAGTTAAAACTTAATGATAATCACAAGGGTTCGGCCGAGTCCAAACGGCATGCAGGGCAACACCGCTTCGAGGAGAAGTTGTTAAATGGTTGAATACTTGGCATATGTCGCCAGAATAAGGACAAGATAACCACCGCTAAAAATTTATGTTCCCCCAGGATTCGAACCCAGCCGTTTAACGCCATAGGCGGACTTTCTTATCTCTATACTAAGAGGGCCTCATGCCCATCCAAATGGCAGATGTCTATGGAATTATTCACTTTATTAGTTAGATTAGCCAAATTATTGATCACACCTCTTTCGAAATAATTTTGAAACTTTCTTGGATAATGAAACGAAGACAAAAATATCTGTATTCATGAATTTTGAATAAACTTTTCATATTTCACATGTTGATCTATGTTTTAATTGGCTAAGCACATCTTCGAAAATTGTATGGTTTCAATCATTTCTTCACATTAGTATGCAAAAATCCTTGGCATAGTTCACCACTCTTGGCTTTTCAACATTTCAACGTTAATGAAGTGTTTCAAAATTGCAAGCCCACATTTAGAATTTACTTACATCAATCATTGTGTCGACGATGTTTAGGCACACAAAAGCAAACGCTGCCAAACGAAACTTTATGGAGACTCTTGAGGCAGCTCCAAAATATACACTGGGAAAAAAAATTACAGTTCTTTGCAGCACATTGATCTACTTTGTTTGAGATTTAGGCCTGAATTTAAAATAAATTCAAAAATTATGCTTAGACACTTTGAGTTCGTTTTAGTTGGTTTAGCTTTGATAGTTTTACGATTTTTCTTTTTTTGATTTGCTTGGTTGTTACCCGCACGTTGTCTTAGCAGAAACTGAAAGCTGTGGCATCGACAACAATGGTTTTATGCCAACTTCCTCCTCCTAATGCCATGTAAACACCAAAGACCAAGCACCTCCAATCCGTCCAAATCAAACAACAGCAGAGCGAGTCAACTGAGTAGTAGTCAGTGCAAATCAACATCAACAGCAAAAACAATCTGCCACAATCATTGAATGTGGTGTAGTGGCTTTTGCTGTGTTCACGGCTCGTTTTCTAAGTGGTTCACACTCTTCTGCATCCATCCTAGTGGGGAGAAAGATGATGTTGCATCAACATCTGCAACCATCCCCATCTATCTACATCTTTCCATATGATTCGCGTTTATTGTTAACTGAAATATCATCGTTTCGGAAATTGCCACAAATTTTAACCATTAAACTAAAATGCAACAACAAATTGGTAACATTTGCATTCGCTCTATCCATCCTCATTTACAAAACCCCATATCCTCCGAAAAGCCAAAGCCATTGAGGAAGCCAAATTTTGCATCTTGATATTCATATTCCATGTGGCTGATGCACACAAAAACTGGTGGTCTTAATGATATGAAAAAGAAATGCTAATTACATTGCTATCCAAGGAGTTATGAATGGAGAGCTCATTTTAATATTCGGCAGAGAAATGTAAAATTAAATTGTTTTACACTCTATTCGGCTAACTAGAGATTCAATTGCCTGTACGTATCACTTGGATAATGAACAGTGATGCGAAATAATGGCAACTAGCAATAATTGTTGCAATCAGGCCAACAAACAATTACAGATTGTACAAATGCAATTATTATTCCAGGCTTATGATGAGAAGAAACATTTTCAATGCATAATAAACGGGCTAAAGGAAAACAATGGTGTTATCAAAGTTCATAAATTTCCACAAAAGCAAGTCTTTCAAGCACTGTCAAAAAAAATTTAATGAAAACGTAAATTTTTTTACCATTACTAGCTGACCCGGGCCCGCTGCGCTGCGCCTTCTTTTACTTTATATGGAACAAAAGTTTCCTTGGAATATTTATTTTCGGCAATTAAAGACCTTATAGTGAAATACCATGCTAGCTTGACTAACAGTTTAAATGCCTTTATCTGAATCCCATATGATCTTTATTGGTCTACGAATTTAAGTTTGGATGTAAGGTATACTCCACTCTTAAAATACTTCATTTCAGCCCGATATTCCCATGATTTCTGATTTAGTGGTGTTTTCGGGGGAGAGGTTATCCCACAGAAACTTGGCCCTGATAAAATATCAGCATCGTGCTCTTCTCTCAAATACCATTTATTTAAACCCCATATTGCCATTGGCTTAAGAGGAATTTACAGGATGAGGCGTCCCCCAAACACATGGCCCCAAAATAGATTATCAAATTCGTTTTCTAATTTCAAATACCTTTGATTTGAGCCACAAATTGGCATGGTCGAAAATTTTTTTCCCTTTGGGGGTGTTTTGGGAAAGGGGTATGCCCTAAATACATGGTCCTACATTTGGATATAAAATTCGTATTATACTCCCAAATACCTCTATTTGAGCCCCATATTGCGATGGCCAGTAAAAAATTGCTGTTTGTGGGGTATTTTGGGAAAGGAGTAGACCCCCAGAAAATTGGCCCCGAAAGTGGGTATCAATTGTTGCTCTACCCCCCAATACCTTTCATTTAAGCTCCACATTGTCATGGTCGGTAAATGTGCCCGATTAAGGGGTGTTTTGGGGATTGGGGTGGTCCCCAAACCCCTAAGTTCGGAAAATATATCAGCAACGTGTTCTATTCTCATATATCTATATATCATTTATTTGAACCCCATATTGCCATTGCCTTCAAAATTGGATATCAAAATGTTTTCTAATCTCATTTAAACTCCTTATTGCAAAAGTCAGTAAATATGTCCGGTTTGGGGTATTGGCTCTAAAAACTATGAATATTTAGTTCCACTCTCTATAAGACCCAAATTGTCTTGGTGAGCAAATACGTCCTATTTGGGGGTTGTTTTGGTGGTGGAAAGTCCGCTAGACAGTTGGCTCCTAATGTTGATATCAGATACGTGGTCTACTCCCACATACCTTTAATTTGAACCCCATATTTCCTAGTCGGCAAACATGACCGGCTTGGGGGGTGTTTTGGGGGTTGGGCGGCCACTCAGTAAGTTGGCCTTGAAAATATATATCGGATTCGTGTTCCACTCTAAAAAACCTCTTATTTGAGCCTCATATTGCAAAAGTCAGAAAATACTTACTATTTGGGTGGTGGTGTGGGAGTGGCGTGGCCCCATAGACACTATTCCCGAATATTGATATCAAATTCGTGCTTTACTCCCAAGGACCTTTCATTTGAGCCTCATATTGCTATGGTCGTAAATTTGTCCCCTTTGGGGGATGTTTTTGGTGAGAGGTCCCAACAGCTGGTCCCATATTTGGATATCAGATTCGTATTCTACATTCAAATATCGAAAAATGTATTACCCTATTTCCACCACGAGGTCATTATGCACGATCTGTGAAAATTTTAAGAAAATCGGTTCAGCCGTTTCTGAGTCTATAAGGAACACACAAACATACAAACAAACAAACAAACCTACAAACAAACACAAATTGATTTTTATATATAAGATACCATCACAAGATATGGAATAAAGTACTAGCGAAATATTGGCATGCGATTTCAAAGTTTATCCACATATTCCCGTCTAGCCCTGTCCGTCCGGTATCATAACAGGACACATAGGACTACGAGCTCACTTATGCAAAATCGGTGTGGGAAGCGGCAGCATGGGTAGAGCATGGGGGGAAGATGATGAGACGTTGTAGCATTTCCAACGTCATTGCCCGGCTTTCGCGGCTAACAAACACCGGCAATTAAATGGGGACACAATACCAGTCATGAACCAACCAGAAAGCGTGGTATGGAAGCCAGATTTAAATTCTCTTTTTCGAGGCGGATCACTGGCTTAGGTGTATGCCCATAGTGGCATGGGGCGGATAGATATCCGCACCCTCTTTTCAACCTAACCTAGGAAGAAGAAAGCCGTACAGAAATCCGACAAAGACCAACTGGATAGGGAACATATGCAGAGGCTTGGGTCCCCTAGGGGTTCCATATCTAATGTAATGGGATTTGTTGCAGAGTGGCTGAACGAAGCCTTACCAAGGCATGCCCAGAAAGGTACCTCCACATAAAATGAACTAATCGTTGTGGACATTGGAGTTAAAGGTACTGTGGAATGAAACCAAGAAACTATTTAACACAGCGATAAGAGAGTACACGGCAGAGGGCTGGAATGAATATCGTGGGGCCCAGGGCAGGTTCAAAAGGGAAACGAGGAGAGCGCAGATGATTTTCTAGGCAAAATTCTGCGAAGAATTGAAAGGATTATCGGAGGCATCTAGGTTGCTCAAAGTGTTATCTATGGATCCCAGCACGCCAAGCTTTGTGAGGAGAGTACAAGGTACTACTAACACCGAGAGCAATCAGAAAACGGTGGAACCACTGATAGAGTATGCGATGGCGACCTTCGTGGATGGTGATGTTATTAAACTAACTAAATTACCCTTGAACATTCCACTAAGGAATAGGTTTAAACCTCCAACTGTGGTCCACGGCTCTATTACTAGAACTGGCAAACTATCGCTGGCACTATCGATATTGACAAGATAAAATAAGCGATCCGACAGTGAAATTATTCTTTTAGATACATTGCGCCTATAGATGGCGCAATTATCACCCGATTGGGTTTACATTTTGTACAATGATTTCTCTCATGACTTCCAACGATTTTATTAAATTTGGTTTTGTTCGGTCATTGGGCATTGACCTATTTTCGTTGAATATAGATAATGGGAAATTAACGTAGTTCCTATACTGTCGATATTTATTATTCAAAATATCGAAAATATCGAATTTTGCGGTTATCGATAGTTTCCTAGCTCTATCTCTTACATGTGTATAGGTTTCATTTGAAGTTAAATTTCCCGTCCACCAAAACAGCCAGATATTCTGCTCTTCTATAGGTTCTCCCAAAGAGACAGGTGTCGTTGTTGGGTTCATGTATCTCCTGCAGAAAAGAGTTACTTCTTTCTGTCCTATACGGATTTACGCCTAGACCACTTTCGCCAGCCCAATTCGCTGTCGCACGTAGGCCTTGCTGGATATTGAGGGAGCATCTGACAATGTAGAGATAGTGTCGATAATCGCCAATGTGGACTGATTGTATTCTACGCAGCAGGATTATCAACGCGAACTCGAGCGATAGTGTGGTCAAAAGGCGGGTGACAAAAGAAACACCATGGGGTACGGAGGATCTCAGACCACCCTGCACCGAGACGATTCGAGATGGGATCTTTGGTTACTCCAGTTCCCTAGAAAAGGAGTGGCAGGCGGATGCCATGTTTGACGAAGATGAAATCTCGGTCTACACAGATGACTCAAAGATGGAGTCTGGAACGGTATTGGGGTCTACTTTGAGGCATACGACATTGGTATGTTTATAAGACTACCAGAAGAATGCGATCTTTCAGGCAGTGGTCTGTGCCATTACTGCAGTCGCAAATGAAATTCTGAAAAGCAAGTCAAGGTCGAAATATTTCATTAGTGTTTGAACTGCCTATATATTCACCAGGTTCACGACATAGCGCCAACTTCAGTTTACGGGAATCCAAAACGAAGACGAAAAAGACGTCGTTCATGTATGCATGCCACTTGTTGATCTACTAAACATATTAGAGGGGCTGGCCAGTGGGGCGACGGTGACGAAATGTCAGGGCTCATGGCAGACATTCTGGCTTGCCATTAACTGGAAGCGCACATAGGAACTGATGGCCTTTAATAAGAAGTCACTGAAACGTATGACGGTAGTTACGACCGGTTACTATACGATAAGTCATATGACCGCGGAGCTGTCTTGCCGGATTTTTCCGATCTCGGTTATATCTCAGATGTGTCTCTAGGATATCACCCCAAAAAGGTGGAAAGGACGGAATGGTTTCGACCGCGGATGATAAGGAGACACTCAGGTGAGCGTGAAACGATGCTCCGGGGATGCACCTACGTGTAGGCGTGCTGAATGAAAACATGATCTAGCCAACCAAATCGTTGCATATTGATACGCTTAACAGTATGTGGTTCAAAAACATACTGTTAAGCGTGTCAATATACAATAACTGGAGCGATCGTGTTTCTGGATCGCTCCTCAGGATTTTTTCTCCACAGCGTAGTAGATACTTTTTTTACACGGAAATTTTATAGCTAGATCAGTATTACCCTCTAAGTGGTTAGTGGGCTTTGTCTGTTTTCGGTAGAGCGGCAGATATAAACAACAGGAGTAGGCTCAGAATGGACTCTAAAGACCCAACGGTGGTGCGATGGTGATATCAGGCCGTAGCATATAGTCCCATATGTGGTCCCAGTTCACACGCAGTACACACCTCCAGCACGTTGACATCAATCCTAGCCCTATAGGAATTGATAAGGCTGCATCTGCCGAAATGCAGTTGAGCCAGAACTATTATGGTTTGGCGAAGGAGGTTAACTCCATCAGGTGATATGGGTGGCGTTTGGTCTTCAAGAACGAACGCTTCCGCTACCATATTCTCGTGAATACAATTTAGCGCTGAACCTCTAGCTCTATATCATGTAGATCTAGCCGGACGTCTCTGGGCGTTGGATGCCTATCCACAAGTTCGTGATTTGGATGGCTGCAGCGATAACAGCCCAGTAGATACTGCTTAGACAGCAAGTACTTGTAGGATCTCAGTCTGCGCAAGGAGGTGATTTACATGAAAACTGAGGAAACAGCCCGTCGCGGTTCAGCCGGTTCAGCATTCTGTCAGCTGGTGAATCCGCACTGACGCTACATACTTTACCACTGACCGGCCAATTGCTTTGTATGTAGTCAACAAGGTTTCCATTGTCAGACCAAGTAATACTTTGGATTCTGACTTCTACCTCTGATTTTGTCACAGATGACAGCAGAATGCGCGATGGACCTGCAAAGGCTGTCAAATGTGACACCAAGCATTTTGGAATGGTTGTTGGTCGCAATCGCTATAGACTTTCACATACATCTGCTGACATTCTTCCGCTGTCCATGTGGTGAATGAATGAAGAATGTGACTGAAGATTTGTTTACGGCCTTCTTGCCCCTAAATTACATATATTTACGACTGACGACCACACAAAAATATTTCGCGATCCAATGTCTCATGCTTGGCTATAGAGTCGTTAGACGATGTTCTCAAAAGTCATGGTATGGCTGATCGTATCGAAAGTCTTCGTTAGGTCCAAGGCAACAAAGGCCGACCCATGACACCGCAAAAGCAGTTACCGTGCTATGCATGAAATCTATGTTGGGCAAATTAAAATACTCCAAAGAGGCTCAGGAAGAGTAGTAACTCGTCTACTGGTAAGAGAAGGATAATCGGTCAGAACGTTTTTCCCCCGCTCGAGGTCTTTTAGTCAAAGCAAAAAAAACTTACTAACCGTCATTGAGCAAAACTTCGAGCAGATATCCGTAACATCAATTAAAAAAAGCGACTAAAAAAGTCGATTAAATAATTCCTGATCTCTAATTGAAGAAAAATGGCCCTAGGTCAATGATCAAAAAATTTTGGAATATTACAATGCAAGTGCCGAAATTTGTATTCCCTCATACTAGGAGTATTTTTATATTCTCCACCATAGGGTGGGGGTATGCTAATTTCGTCATTCTGTTTGTAACTACCCGAAATATTCGTCTGAGACCACGTAAGTATATATATTCTTGATCGTCATGACATTTTATGTCGATCTAGCTATGTCCGTCCGTCCGTCTGTCTGTCGAAAGCACGCTAACTTTCGAAGGAGTAAAGCTGGACCCTTGAGATTTTGCACAAATTCTTCTTGTTAGTGTAGGTCGGTTGGGATTGTAAATGGGCCATATCGGTCCATGTTTTGATACAGCTACCATATAAACCGATCTTGGATCTTGACTTTTTGAGTCACTAGAGGGCGCAATTCTTATTCGATTTGCCTGAAATTTTGCAGATTTTGCAGAAATTCTGCCGTATAATCTTGAATTTCGACTTCTTGAGCCACTAGAGCGAGCAATTCTTATCCGATTTGGCTTATCTTATTAGTGTAGGTCGGTTGGGATTGTAAATGGGCCATATCGGTTCAAGTTTTGATATAGCTACCATATAAACCAATCTTGGATCTTGACTTCTTGAGTCACTAGAGGGCGCAATTCTTATTCGATTAGCCTGGACGTGTTTTGTTATGATTTCCAATAACTGTGCTAAGAATGGTTGTAATCGGTCCATAACCTGGTATAGCTGTCATATAAACCGATCTGAGTTCTTGATTTTTGAGCTTCTAGATGGCGCAATTCCTATCCGATTTGACTAAAATTTTGCATGGCGTGTTTTGTCATGATTTCCAATAACTGTGCCGAATATGGTTCATATTAGTCTATAACCTGATATAGCTGCCATATAAACCGATCTGGGATCTTGACTTCTTGAGCCTCTGGAGGTCGTAATTATTATCCGATTTGTCTGAAATTTTGTACGACAAATCCCTCATGACCATCTACATACGTGTTTATTATGGTATGGATCGATCTATAGCCTGATACAGCTCCCATATAAACTGATCTCTCTATTTTACTTCTTGAGCCCCCAAAAGGCGCAATTCTTATTCGAATTGGCTGAAGTTGTACACAGGCCTCCAACATATAATTTAATTATGGTCCGAATCGGACCATAACTTGATATCACTCTAATAGCAGAGCAAATATTTTCTTTTATCCTTTTTTTGCCTAAGAAGAGATGCCGGGAAAAGAACTCGACAAATGCGATCCATGGTGGAGGGTATATAAGATTCGGCCCGGCCGAACTTAGCACGCTTTTATTTGTTAAATCTAATTTTTTTTCGCCATTTTCTTCAAATCACTCCACAGTGCTCTAGTTTTTTGGCAAAGTGAAGGCCAAGAAATATTGGTCGATAACAAAAGGCGTAACATTAAATGTAACAAACTCTGACGACCGGTCGCAGTCAAAAATCCGACAACAACCAACAACCAGTATATGGCATTCATGCATTCCGCCATAAATATTTGCAGCTATCGCATATAATGGGGGAGGGAGGTATCTTTAATACAACTACTACTAGTCTATCCATAAATATAAACGTAGCCAGTAATTGCTGCTGCAACGATGGCAACGTTGTAAAAAAATCAGTTTTGTAACATGAAAAATGTTGGAAATGCTGCCAGCAGCCGTAGCCGGTGGCACTCTGCGGCAGTTTCTTGATCAAGTTATTCCTCTGTTGGTTGCACTATTCGATCTACTGTTTGCTGCTAGTGCCACTACCGTTTTTCTATTAATTTTTTGCCCAAGGAGGCTCATGTCATCATAACTTAATTCAAAAACTAGAGTTCAGGTTCAGCGCCAGGAAGTAAAGCGGCACAAGTAGCAACAACTATGGCAGTAGTTTTGATTGCAAAAAAGACAAAATGCAGCTGCAACATATGGATGCCGCAGTGGAAAGAAATGAATTTTAGCCATTCGCTTGGATGATTACTTCTCAGTCAGCCTAGCTGCTGAACTGCCTTAGTAAGAAGGTAGCTTCTCAAGCGATCTCTATTGAGGCTTGCTGTTTCGTTTAGGAAATACATTTGAAAATTGCATAGTCCCCCTTCTTTGATTATCTAAGATTTGCAGAAATACTACTGAACAATCCATCGTATAAGGTAACATTCAATGTTATGAAATTTGGACTACAAATTAAATTTAAGCCGAAAATATGTACGGCATTTCTTTCGAGTTCGATGTTTCCCAGTAGGTTTTGGAAGTAACATATCCTTTCAAGCATAGCCAGTTAGTACTTTGAAGGCATGGATAAATTATGTCAGTGTGTTTTAGGATACATAATGCAGATGCATGAAGACTATAAATACAATAAAGTAAGCATAAAATTGAAAATCTTGCAATGCTAATTATAATTACCTACTTGCGCATATGGCATATGACTGGGCTAGACCCAGAGGTCTCAATGTTAACGCAGAGAAGACGGAAATATGCCTGTCCACGGGGAAGACGAAGTTGGGCCAATTTATCGCACCCAGTTTCCTCAATAACACGATTTCGATATCTGACAAGTTCAAATACGTAGGAGTAATCTTGGATGGGAAACCTAATTGGAAGCGTCACTTTCAGGAGCGTACTGAGAAGGCTCACAGATGTTGGGCACTATGTAGACGGGCCGTAGGCTCGAAATGGGGCCTGAATCCGAGGATAGTCCACAGGAGCGTGATTAGACCAATACTTACTTACGCCTCAGTAGTTTGGTGGACTGCTATGGAGAAAAAGTGCAACATAAGAGCCATACAACAGGTTCAGAGAACATGATGTCTTGCCATAGGCGGTGCGATGAGTGGTCCTCATCGCTCCCACTAGGGCACTGGAGACTATTCTAGATATCCGACCCATTGACATACAGATTAAGTATGAGGAAGCCACAGCAGCTATGAGACTTAAGGCGATGGGAGAATGGATTGAGGATGGGAGCAGCTCATACCATCGCGGTATAATCAAGGCGACGATAATAAACCTGGAAGGAAGGGAAGAGGTTTCCGATCGGATACCTGAGATGAACCTTGAAGTCAAGTGCGAGGCACTGCTGCCATCAGCACAGTCTTGGATTGACGGTGCCCTAGTATTGCCATCTGGAAGATCATGTTACATGGATGGATCAAAGCTAGAGGGCAGAGTGGGCCTGGGGGTCTACATTGAGAACCCAGGGGCTGTTTTAGACTGCCTGACCATAATACGATCCTGCAAGCGGAGATCCGGGCGATCACGGAATGCGCGAAGTGGTGTGGTACTAACTTGAGGACATTGAGTGTGAACATCTTTACCGACAGTAAAATTGCCATAAGGGCAATAACAACCAGGACGGTAAGTTCACGAACAGTCTTGCAGTCTAAGAAGGAGATTGACGCCTTCTCTGAGGATGGCAAAATCCGCATCGTTTAGGTGCCGGGCCATAACGAAGTAAGGGGAAATGAAAGGGCAGACGATTTAGCGGTGAAGGCCAGAGGACTGCCGTCAATAAACTTGGTTTACCCGAAGCCTTTCGGGTCGACGCAGTCTGAGGAGTGGGCGACGAATACGCATGCAACATTGCGGAACAGCGAAACGATCTGTAGGACGGCGAAAATCCTTTGGGGGGATCCAGATCGTGAGAAGACGAGACAATTACTGAAAGGAAGTAAGAAGGAGGTCAGTATAGCTATTGGTATCATAACGGGATACATAGGACTTCGAGCTCACTTAAGTAAAATCGGTGTGACAAGTGATAGCATGTGTAGGGCATGCGGGGAAGATGATGAGACATTGAAGCATTACCTTTATCATTGCCCGCCTTTCGCGTCTAACAGATACCGGCACTTAGGTTGAGACACAATACCAGACATTAACCAACTTGGCGGAGTGGTATTGAAAACAATTAAGGATTTTGTAAGTAAAATGTTCTTTTTAGAGGTTACTTTATAGTTTTTAGAGCGCACAACAAGCCAATTACTGGCTTAGGTGTATGTCCATAGTGGCATGGGGCGGATTAATATTTGCACCCTCTTTTCAACCTAACCTAACCCAACCTTCTTGCACATAAGAAAAGTTACTAAAATTAAAGATTTTCTCCTGATTTGACTTACTGAACCTCTGGAATGTGCTATTGTTAACTGAGGTAGCTGAAATTTTATAATATATTTTTATAACTTCCAAAAACACTCACGAGACAATATCCATTCCCGCGACTCTCACGAAAAAATCACCATAAAATCGTACGGTATTTTAAAGTACGAATATCAATGTATAAAATTAAACACCCCTAAACAATCACTTATTTCCTCTATTATTTTTATGCAACTGTTGTGAGTCGTGACTTTTCTCGTGAGTCGTGATAAGTGTCGTGTGCAAGATTTCGCACACTCACGCTCACGTACGAAGAAATTTAATTCAATCTAGATCACATGATTGGAATTGAATCTTACGAAACACGTGATTCACGCGTGAAACGACAACTTACGTACATATCCCTACTTCCAACAATCGTGCTAGGAGTGTTCTGTTACGAATTGTGCCAGCATGATCCAAATCGGTCTAAAACCTGATGTAGGTCCCATATAAACAGATCTCCCGATTTTTTATCTTGAGTCCCTGTTCACAAAGTCCATTAAGCTTTGGTAATCTGCAACGTACACTTCTCTATTAAGTGGTGTCGCTCTGCAGCATGCAGTTCCGATTCGGGAAAAAAGGAGGTGCATTTTCATTGAGCTTAAACTTCTATCGGACATGTGATATGTGAAAAGGTTTCCCGCATTTCCTAAATGGAAAGTTCATTAGCTAATTTGCAATTTGGAGGTAGCCCAAATAAAATTTGGGGACAATTGTCTGGGTCAACCTGGAGCTCAAATGCAGGGACTTTGAAAGTTTGCTATGTTGCAAAGAACTGGATCGTATGCTATACGACTGCTTAGGATGATCTTTGGAAGCTGCGTTTTGATACACTACTTACGACTGGGTGGAGGGAGTGATTTTTTTTAGAGTGGTTTTTATGTTAAAAGCGGGGAAACCGAGCCATTCTTTATCCATGGGCTACAGGCAAATCAATTTTTCATAAAGACCGTGGAGAAACTAATTGACACTTGCATTAGAGACCGTCTCAACCCTGAATTGCTATGCGGCTATCAGCTTGTGTACACTAAGGGCTGATCGGTTGTGAGAGCCCTTCATGATGTGGTTGGTTAGGTAAAGTTATATTTAAGTGGTAATCTTCCATCAGACTCACTTAGACGTTTTCGTCCATTGTGATACCAAAGGAGCAGGAAAAGGTCGCGTTAAAACCCCAACAACATGCGAATGCTCCCATCCACTAAATCAGACAAGTTTTGAAAGAAATGAGAACGTAAAGTGAAACTCGTTCTGACTGGCAGCTCGGGACACACACATCAGAGGTTCTATAGTCTCTTCTTCCTCGATGTCCTCATCGAGCTTCTGCTAAAGCATGCTAAACCATCAGTATAGATGCTAAACCGTCAGTATAGAAGTCTATTTAACTTCTATTACCAGGGATATTGTAGTTCCAATCGGTTCTATCATGAATATCGACTCAGGCAGGGTGTAATCCACACTGCCTGGAACATCGGACATTGTACAAGTATCAAGGATAACACAGTGTCCGTAGTCGCCACATGACTAAAGAGAAAGCTCCCTTAGCCTCACGGCAGTGGTCGCAGCAATTTGTCTAGCCACAATGTCCAGGGGTATTAGATGTAGCATGAAATCCGTGCATCAGATGGTATCGTCCTCAATGAGGCTGTGATGCAGAAACAAGCCATCCCTTGGATCCGGTTTACTATTAAACAGTAGAACTTTTTAAGCACCGTCCACTAGATTATAACACCATGTGGCATGCATAACACGTGATTTAAACCCCTAATTTTGCCAATGGCTCTCTTGCATGTGTATCTCTTGCAAGTGTACAGGGCTCGAATTGTCTTTCTTGCCTTTTCCAAAATGTTTGATTTGAACACCCAGGAATTTTGAGTTTCTCTTAATGTAACATTCTCTGTGGGTAACTTGCTGAAAAGAAGAACTTCTGTATTAGACGATCTCTCGCAATAGCTACGTCATATGCATACGCGACCACTATTACATCCTTTTCTTCCACAGAAAATAATATATTGTTAATGGATATGTTCCATTTGGCTGGCTACATCGTGAGGAATTTGGGTGTAGACGACTTCTCTTGAAGGCCTTCATGGCCGTAGAAGGAGCTTCTCTGATGAAGATCAGGGTAAATTGGGTTGATACGACGATGAAGGCAGGTTTATCATGGCATCACTGACAAAGGGCTGGATCGTGAAGATCGTGACCTGAGGAAATCCACAGAAAGTGGTTTTAACCCATCTATTTTGACTTTTGGTTATCAATAGGATTCTAAGTTCTTTCGAGAGTGAGAGGGTGAAGGCTTCCCGTCTACTATTGTGAATCTCGTTTAGATGACGTCAACGGGCTTTGCATAAACCCTAGAAAGAATGAACTGGTACTGTTCTCTCCTCTCTCTAAGAATGGAGTGGAAGCAGTGCGTTTTCAGGGGATCTGCCCTGAATTGGGTAAAGTAGCCGCATTCTTCGGAGGCCTAATACTTGGTCGTGGTTCTTGACCAGAAACTTAGATGAAGAAGGAACGTCGAAGAGAAGGTCAAAAGTGCTATGAATGCGCTCTTCTCCAGTAGTAACTAGATAGGAAGGAGGCTTAGGCTGGAACGGTGCACTGGATATTTTTGGCGATTGTTCGGTCAATTCTCACCTATGGGTGTCTAGTGTAGCATAAAGCTCTGGACAACTGTGCTAATCGCAAGATGATCGAGAAGGTACAGGGTACCGCGGCAGTGATGATCTCTGGGGCAATGAGGAGTACCGGAGAGGGGCGTCGAATACGATTCTTGATATATGCCCTTTGCACCTATATGTTCGATGTGTGGCAACGAGGACCGCCATAAGACCAAGGAAGTCAGATACATGGCACAACTTTGGCCATTCTGCTGCTGTATGGAGATGCGGCTTGGCGTCATGCTATATGCGGTGAGACTGATTATATACTGGGGCAGTCCTTCCATGTTGGAGAGTTGGACGTCGTTTCGAAAATGGTTCTCTGGCATTTCGCCCTTCACGGAATCCTCTGTAAACATGGTTAGGTCTAAAATGTATGGGACATCTTATAGGCGGATGCAGCGAATTTCAGGCGGGGTCCTGAAGGCAACGGAGACGGTGTCGGTAGGGAAGCAGCGGCCCGATCCGATATTCGCGATATGCATAGACAGTCAGGCGGAAATGAAGGCTCTGATGACGGGCCAAGTGAGGTCGAGTCTGGTTTAAATATGCAAAGAGCGTCTTCACACTTGGAAAAGGCTGTCAGACTCTTCTGGGTTCCGGTCCATCGAGGGTTGACGCAGAACAAAGCGGCCGACGAGCTGCACAGGAGTATAATGCCGTTGATCGTGCTACGGAATCAGTGAGCCTTCTACTGTGCGAATTTATAGGTAGGGAGGACGCCTTCTACGATGACCGCGCGTAGGCTTGTGCTGTGGGTTGCAGGTTGACAATGCCCCAAAGGCTGAGAAATCATGACTTCATATTGATGATTGGTCATTACTACAGCAGGTCCTTGACGTAGCTTTGAACGCAGGGTGATGAGGTAAACAAATTGTGCGATGACGAAGACTGACGACGAGTCCTCTTGTTACTCTTGAATTGTGTATAGGCCTGTATTAGCAGGACATAAGGTCTCCGAGTGAAGCGGCTAGCAGTCGATGTTGCGTGCCCTCTAACCTAACCAATCTTACTGTTAACAAGTAAATGCGTCCTAAGTTCGGCCGGGCCGAAACTTGTATACTCTCCACCATGGATCGCATTCGTCAAGTTCTTTGCCCAGTATATCTTTATAGGCAAATAAAGGATAATGGACATGAATTGCTGTGCTATTGGAGATTAGCAGATTATTGACCGATTTGCCCCATACTTGGTTTGGATATTGGAGACCATAGTAGAAATCATTGTGCAAAATGTCAGCCAAATCGCGTAAGAATTGGAATCAAGAAGTAATATCGGCAGATCGATTTATATGGGAGCTATATCAGGTTATAAACCGATTTGGGCCATACTTGGCATAGTTATTGGAAGTAAATTTTAGCCAATCGGATAATAATTGCACACTCTAGGGGCTCAATAAGTCAAAATCCAAGATCACTTTATACATGGCCTATTACAATCCCAACTAACCTACACTAAAAGGAAGTATTTGTGCAAAATTTTAAACGCCTGGCTTAACTCCTTCGAAAGTTAGCGTGCTGTTCACAGACAGATGGAAGGACATGGCTAGATCGACTTAAAATTTCATGGCGATCAAGAATATTTGTATTTTATAAGGACTTAGATTAATATTTCGATGTGTTACAAAGGGAATGGCGATCTGAGTATACCTCCATCCTATGGTGGAGGGCATAAAAATATGCAAGAGATTTAGATATTGCCTTACTGAACTCATGAAGTGTTTATTCATTCAATTTCGATGAATGAGCACCTCCTGAATACGGTAAACGTAGGTCGAGCTGTTGATATTGCCGTCAAAAAGATCATCCAAAATGCATGGTGATGGATAAACAAGTTTGGTCCGGCCTTGTATAACACCTTGTTTTCTTGTTTTTCTATTGAGTGTCGTTTCAACTAAGCATTGTTCGATATTTATAATTTTTTAAGACTGGAACGAGACTACCGCCGCCTCCGACGCTGAAAGCCTGGGTTCGAATCCTGGCGAGAACATCTTGTTATCATGTAGGCGACATTTCTGAAGTACTTTCCATATAAAAACTTTTCAAAGAAATCCGCTTTAAAAAGGAGGCCCCTAATTCACATGAGAGAAGTTTGCCCCTGTTCTTAATGCAATATTCAAAGGCAAATTTTCATTTTTTTGGACTGGTAGAGAAACATTCAATTCTTACACAATAAAATTGTTTTGTATAAAATCGTGGTCCTAGGGATTTTCTGAAATGAATTATGATTTAACTGTTTTGTATCAAACAATTTTTAAGTCAGCTTATTTACCAGTTTATAGAAGAGTATGATTGCAATATTCAATTAAATTCAAAACGGAAATGCTTGAAGTAACAATAGCAACAGCAAAAGATATATCTACACTGACCAACAGCATAGACTCAATAAATATGGACCACATTTGGTCGGGAAGAAAGCAAGAAGGAAAATGTGTCAGAAGCTAAAATATATTTTTCAAATGGGGGCTATGCCAAGACGTTGATCTGTATTGCCAATTTTTTGCACGGATTTTCCTATAAACTGGAAACCCGAAATGTCAAGAAGGTTTTCCACTACCTAAGGATAAGCTTAATGAGAACAAAATCGATAGCAGGTGTATGAGATCTTTAAAATACCTAAAATAAGGCGATCCCTCTTTATGATGGCTATAGCAAACGAGAACAGTTGTTGACAGCTTTTTTAAGGAAGATTTTTGACAAATATGGCTACCAATATACAAAAATGAATACCGTGTTTAATACATGTTGATAGATATCGCTCATTTCCCTTACCAAGTATTCCAACAAACAAATTTTGTCCTGCTAACAACAAACCCTATTGGGTTTAGCTCTATTGAGCCAGTACCTTTACCATAACTTGGAATTTCTTGTCCCCCGTAGAGCAGAAGCTGAACGCCTGGGTTCGAATCAGAAAAAAATTTCCCCTAATGCTGGCGACAATTGTGATGTACTAGCCATGTAAAACTTTCTCCCCAAAAAGGTGTCGCACAACGGCACGCCGTTCGGACCCGGCTATAAAAATGAGGTCCCCCATCATAGAGCTTAAACTTGAATCGGACAGCACTCATTACTATGTGAGAAATTTGCCCCTTTTTATACCCACCACCAAAGGATGGGTTATGTTCATTTTGTCATTCCGTTTGCAACCATATCCATTTCCGATATATATTCTTGATCAGCGTAAAAATCTAAGACGATCTAGCTATGTCCTTCCGTCTGTCTGTTGAAATCGCGCTACAGACTTTAAAAATAGAGATATTGAGACATTGCACACATTCTTCTTTTGTCCATAAGCAGGTTAAGTTCGAAGATTGTCTATATCGGACTATATCTTGATATATCCCCCATAGAGACCGATCCGCCCATTTAGGGTCTTAGGCCCATAAAAGCCACATTTATTGTCCTATATCGCCGAAATTTGGGACAGTGAGTTGTATTGGGCCCTTCGACATTTTTCTTCAATTTGGCTCAGATCGGTCCAGATTTGGATATAGATGTCATATAAACCGATCCGCCGAGTGTTGGGACCATAAAAGCCACATTTATTATCAGATTTTGCCGAAATTTAGGAGAATGAGTTGTGTTAAGCCAGTCGATACCCTCTTCAATTTCGCCCAGATCGGTCCAGATTTGGATATAGCTGCCATATAGGCCGATCTCTCGATTTAAGGTCGTGCGCCCATAAAATGTCAAGATTTCGCCGAAATTTGGGACAGTGAGTTGTGTTAGGACCTTCGAAATCGTTCTTAAGTTTGGCCCAGATCGGTGCAGATTTGGACATAGATCGGTCCAGATTGAATCTCTCGATTTAAGGTTTTCGGGCCATAAAAGGCGTATTTATAAACCGATTTCACTGAAATTTGACGAAGTGACTTATGTTAGGGTTTTCAACATACGTGTCGGTTATGGTTCAGATTGGTTTATTTTTAGATATAGCTACTAAAAAGGTTAAAATTTTCACGGGATTTTGACGAAAGATGGTTTACATATATACCCGAGGTGGTGGGTGTCCAAAGTTCGACCCAACCGATATCTTTTTTTTTACTCGTTTTTTTTTTGTACAAAGTCTCAGACAGACAGACATGTCTAGATAAAGACGATGAAGAACATAAAAACATTTTAGCATCATATTTTGAAGTGTTCCAAACTGTGACGAGTAAACAAGTTGAAAGCCAGTGTTGCAACAAAATCGAAAGTCAAGTTGCTTCCAAGGCATTGAACTTCATTCTTCAATGTTAAATCTAAACAAGCCTCAATGCCACAAAAACCAAACAAACAACAAATTCTTTTTACAACGGAAATTGTAAAAGGCATTCGAAGTAACAAGCCTACGAGTATTCCCCAAAGCAGTTGTGTGGTTTTTTTCACCAACTCTAAGAAAACCAATGAAATCCCATTGGCCATCTGTTGATGGTGATCATGATCACAACGATGAGGATGTAAGTACGAACATCTCGATTACTAAGGTTATAATCATGAAGATGAACGCCAACCTTCACCAATGCCATTACAATTTCCATGAACTACTTTCGTTGATGTAACAAAACAAAAAAAAACAAATGCCCCCCTGGTCAGGATATGTGCCAAATACGGAAAATTTGTAGCCTGAAAAACAAACCTGTCTTTGTGGCAAATTAAAAATTGTGGTGTGCCCCATAGAGGATGTGTACGTTCCAATATTTATGAAATATTTGAATGTTACCACTATGTTTTCCCCAAGTCAAAGTTTTTTGGGACTTGGAGGAAGTTGCTTTACCACACTCCTATACAATATTGCGCAATAATTCCTTAGTGGTTCCTCAATTTCATTTTATTTCAGGTTTTCCATTTCTCATTGTTAGTATTTGAAGATCATTCGTGGTCTACCGGTATTTATTGAATTCCATCCGTATGTATGTATGACCATAACTGGCCTGGACAGGATGTGTAATGCGTGCCAGCGTCCGTCCCATTGTTGGCCAGAAACAGAAAACTGAAAAGATAGATAGGCTTACCAACAGCAAGCGGGAATGGCCGTTTGCCAGCTTCATGTAAATTGACCATTAGGAAATACGAGTATTTGTCAAAATAATTGTTCAGCTCATGGAAAGGCGAGCAGGATTGATGATACCAGATATGAAATGAAATGGAAATGACCATTGCATACAGTGGTTGCTCCAAAGAAAAACAGGCGTTGAATCGATTAAAGATAATGCAATTAGATTCACACTTGTTTAAGGAAATTTGTAACACCGTTAAATATCGATTTGGTTTTTTTTTTGGTGAAATGTTTTATTCATTTCACCTATGCTAGTATTTGCATGATATGGACGATGTTGTCATTTTACAAAACCCATACACATGTATCCCTGTCATGTCTCAATAAAAAGCTTGACAGGTGATTTTTAGAAAACTTGGAGAGATATTTAACATGGCTGAAATACACGCAAATGTTGCCAACAATTTAACATGAGGATAATCACCATAGACAAATGTTTTCATATTTTCATCAAGGTTCGTACATAGGCGTCGAGTCTCAGTATATCAGCCTATACTAACATATGCCAATTAACATTGAAAGGTTCGATTCCCACTAGGGGTTTGGTCTATCGCTACTGTAGTAACACAATAGACAACCATAAAGTCAATTTACACTCTAATTGGTCGTCCTAAATTCAGCGGGCGACTTGGGGATGTTGGACACCAAACAACGGTTCTGATGGGTTTGGACGTGGAAAAATACAGGCTTATCTTGATCTTCCTTCATCTCAAATATGGAGGCAAACCTCTCCGCGGTATCACCTGAGTAGCTACCGTTAAAGATAGTGAGCTTAAATGTGCCACGAGTTCACCTGTAAAACAAAAAAAAAGGGTTAGGGCGTCGGGTTAGTAGCCCATCACCCCCAAAAATTGAAGAAATAAATTTAAAAAAAAATTAATAAGATTCAAAACTGATCCTCCCTATGTTGACGACCGCAAACGTTTTAAGGACCATGATTTGTGTATCTTCACCTGGAATGTCCGCACTCTTTATAGAGAGGCTACAGTATACGCACGGGCGGATGTATTGTTAGTCGGAGACTAAAACATCTTGTCTCCAGGTTTACTGTTGTGGACGAGAAGCTAGCTACAATCCGCACAAAGGCCTAATTCTTCAACATCAGCCTTATTTGCTCCCATGTCCTGACGGAAGACAAGAACGAACCTACTGAGGATATTTTCTACGATCGCCTAGATAGAGAATATGACTGCTGTCCTAAAGGGCATTCAACCAGCACATTAGATGTACGAGCGATCCGAGGGGCAAACATCGATTCGGATCATTACCTTGTTGCAGCAAAGGATCGCACCCGTCTTAGTTTGGCGAGAAACGTACGATCTGATACTGCACGGAAACTGGACATCGAAATGCTGCAACGGCTAACTCAATTGCTTGAAGAAAGCATTCCCTGTCTGATAGTATAGCAGAGCAATGCCAAAACATTGCCCACTCTACTTGGGTACCAAAAACCTCCCCCAAGCTACTTAAACCAAAAATGCGGCATACAAGGCAACGTTACAGTCAGTAGCAACTCTTAGGCGAAGGGTATCGGGAGATAAGGAGAGAGGCGAAACGTCTCTTCCGCAGACAAAAGAAGGAAATGGAAAGACGTGAGTATGAGCGAATCGAGAGATGTTCAGGAATCAGAATGAAGTTCGGAAGTTCTACCAAAGAATTAAAAATCAAACCGATGGCTTTGGTACAGACACATCCTTCTGCAGAGACAAAGAAGGAAATCTTGTAACTGCTACAGATAGTGTGCTAAGGATATGGAAAGAACACTTTTCCCAGCTGCTAGTATCCGATGATTGTGGCCATTACTCATAGCCAGAACCAATCCCTAATAATGGTATAGAATCTGTATCACCTACTCAGAATGAGGTCCAAGTATGACCCGACTAAAGAACAACAAAGCAGCAGGAGCCGAAGGGTTGCCCTCTGAACTATTTAAGACAGGAGGCGACACGCTGGTAAGCCCTATGCATCAGCTTATCTGCGTGATCTGGCTAGAAGAACACGAAAGGAGACATGAGGAATAAATCTCCTCCCCATCGCATACAAGATACTCTAGAGCGTACTGTGTGAAAGATTAAAACCTAAAGTCAATTATATAATTGGTCCCTATCAATGCGGCTTTAGATCTCGTAAATCCACTATAGACCAGATATTCACACTTCGCCAAATCCTGGAAAAGACCCGAAAAGGACAAATCAACACCTACCATCTCTTTGTTTACTACAAAGCCGCTTTCGATAGCCCTATACGTTCAAAGGTATTTAACAATCCCATGGCAGCCGGTTGTACGCACCAGATTGACCCGATGAAATCCTCATCGACAAGGGCTGCCGCCTCAGTGTATGTGTTCATCTTTTTTTCGTCATGGGAGATGCACTTCCCGGAGTGCCTTCTCCGCACGCTACTGGTCCGTGACGGGAATGAAAAGAACCCCGGACCCTGGTTCTGTTATGCTTGCCAGAACCACCTCCATCATCGGTCGGTGTCGGTGAGGTGAAACCGGTGCATGGACTGGTTATATTTCCGATCTTGCTCTGGCCTTACGTAGCTACAGGAATATAGTAAACTTAATAGGTTGCAAGATGCTGTGCGAACATAAACAGCTTTCGTCGGACGCTGTCAGCGATTTAAATGTGGAAATAAAAGGGTAGCGCAAAATCATCAAAGGCGTTGGGTCCCGACGGAATCTCTTCACTTATGCTGAAGAATTTGGATCTACCTGGAGTTAAGTACCTTACACCTGTCCTCAACCTAGCTTTGAACACTCTTAAGGTTCCCGATGTCTGGAAGATGGGCAGAGTTTATCCCGCTACTGAAGCTACTGAAGGATCCGAGTCTGGGGAAGACGAATAGACTGATCTCCCTTCGCTCACTAGTAGCCAAGACAAATACGCAAATTTTGCCCATGAACATTCCACTAAAAAACAGGGGCAAACATTTCACATACCAATGAGTGCTGTCCGATTCAAGTTTAAGCTCAATGATAAGGGGCCTCCTTTTTATAGCCGAGTCCGAACGGCGTGCCGCAGTGCGACACCTCTTTGGAGAGAAGTTTTACATGGCATAGTACCTCACAAATGTTGCCAGCATTAGGAGGGGAAAACCACCGCTGAAAATTTTTTCAAATTTTTTGGTCTCGCCAGGATTCGAACCCAAGCGTTTAGCGGTATAGGCGGTCATGCTAACCTCTACGGTGGCCGCCTAGTAGCCAAGACGCTTGAGGCATTGCTCCTCCCGAGCCTCATTGGAGAATTTCCATTCGTCGATCATCAGCATGGATTTATAAGGCTGCATAGCACAACAACCGCTTTGCATGCTATCACTGCACACATTTGCCGCAGCTCCAATCAAGCCAGGCCTTGCTATAGGATCGTCCTCTTGGCACTGGACCTATCGAAGGCATTCGATACGGTCAGTTTGGCATCTATTTGAAGACATAGCCAACACTTGAGTAGGAAGGTTATCCATTCCTGTCCCTAACTTCGAATTTAGAGTTGCGTTTAACATTTCATAATACAAAGTTTTGTTTTCCATTCAACTATTCAGGGTTCCTTCTTTAATTCCTAGCTTTTGATTTGAATACAATTATACAAGACTTTTCAATGCCATACATTGTATAATTTATCTATTAAATATGATTATCCTATCGTGTTTTGTTTACTTTCCTCCAACAACGAGTTCAATGGTAGTAATGAGGCATACAAATGCAGTCGTGATTGGGGGGAAAATGAAAAGTTTTAATTTCTTTCATAAGGTTGCCGCAACTTTCACAAGGTCAAGCTCATGGTTTGGGTGCACTATTGTTGTACAATATTTTACGTTGGCCACCAATCGTATGTTGCATAATTCCATGCAGATTGCATGGAATAGAAATGAAATGGAATAAAAATCTCAAAAGCACTTTGGTTTTAGGCTTATCAAAGTGATATTGCAACGCTTATATGACGAGAAAACGATGTCATAACTAATGGTTTTAAAAGTAAATGTTAAGCTCAGCTCAGCTGGCAGCTAACAGGCACTTCCCCATAAGGATGCTTCGTATATGGAGTAGCTACAATTGCAGTTGTGAACAATCAGCGATATCGAATGGAGAGTCTCAGTGGAAAGTCGGGCGATACCGGCTATTGCCTAAATACTGAGTTCGTGTGATTCTCCATATACTTTACTTTAATTGGCTATGACAGAACATTTGTTCCACTAGCCGAACGTAGAAAAGCGTTCAAAGCGCCTCAATCTTCTGACACCAAGTTCCGACTGACACCAAGTTCCGAGGCGTCTCTCACCACTTGATATTTTCATCGGGCTTTTGTCATTGCGTGTTTGCCTTCAAAAGACTTCTTTGGTGGAGCTTCTTCATAAATTCTGACAACATGACCTATGAACTATGCTTTCGTTGTCATACAGTTCATACAGCTCGTGGTTCATACGATGCCTATATTCTACATTAACGCAAACTAGTCCATATATTTTACAAAGAAGTTTTCTCTCAAACACTCCAAGCACTGCCTCGTCTGCTTTACCCATGCCTCAGAATCATATAACAACACGGGTAGTACTCGTATCAGTGTCTTGTTTAGTGTAATCTTCGACTGTCGAGAGGTGGCCTTGTTTCTAAACTGCTTGCTTAATCGAAAGTAGCATCTGTTTACCAGTATTATTCCTCGCTTTATTTCAAAATTGGTGTCATTCGTTTCGGTTGCGGCGGTGTCGAGGTAGATAAAGTTACTGACTATCTCAAGGTTGCAGTTTCTTTCTTCATTTTCTTTTTTCGATCAGTTGGCGTTTTGGGAGTTGATACCATAAATTCCATTTACTGCCAGACCCATTTTCACTGATTCTCTTTCGATTCTTTTACGCCGGCATAGGCGAGCAGCATGTGTTGTCTTGTGCGTAGTGTGCCATATCTATTCACATCTGCATCTCGTATAATCTTCTCCAGCAGGATATTAAAGAGATCACACGATAGGCTGTGGAATGTGTATCAGCAAGAGTCATCCTGCAGATTCGGATATAGCTGCCACATAGACCGGTCTCTCAATTTGAAGTATTGGCCCCATAAAAGGCGCATTTATATCCGATTTCGCTGAATTTGATACAGTGACTAAGTTAGGCTTTTCGACATCCGTGTCTTATATGGTTCAGATCGGTCTGACGCCTTTGACGCTGGCAGCCCGGGTTCAAATCTTGGCAAGAACTTGGTTATCCCTCTTTTATTGCGGGTATTGCGGGCTTGATTCGCATCAGAGACTTGATCTGTCACTTCTCTGAGTCATTTGGATGCGACAGAAGTCGACTATCAGACCAAGATCATTAACCTAAGATAAGATTAGGTTGGAGGGCACGCCACCAGCAGTCTCAGTACTGGTGCCGGCGGCAGGGTCTAGGCAATCCAATCCAAGACGATACACTGGTATTGTCACCTGTAAGTTTATGCTACAAGGATAGATTAAAGCCAGAGGGAAGGGTGTGACTGATATATTTTTCCGACTGCCTGACCGTAGTACAATGCTGAAGGTGGAGATACGGGCGGTGGCGTGTTAACGCGAGCGCGCCGATTGTGAACATCATTACAGACAGTAAACTGGACATCATGGTTATAACAACCAGGACGTTTAGGTCACAGACGGTACTGGGTTGTTGATAGGAGATAAACGCATTTTCCGAGGATGGCACAATCGACATCGTTTAAGTGACTGTCATCAGCCAGGGATGTGTCGCTTGCTAAAACACAAAGTGGAAATGCCACATGAACAGCATTAGGATTGTCAAAATCTGCATACCTATTGTGAATCTAAACAAATGCCAGTAACATTTTTGCTCTAATAAAATGCTACATAGGTGACTTGGGGCTGTTGGAAACCAAGCAACGGTTCTGGTTGGTTATGACTTGGCAAAATCCAGTCTTATCTTGGTCTTCCTTCATTTCAAATGTGAACACATACCACCTCGCGGTGTCACCTGAATAGCTACCTTTAACATCCGTTGGCTGCCTGTTTCTCGTATTCCCTTATCATAATCTCTAGATTACAACTTATGCTGTTGAATTTGTCGGACTTCATTTCTCATACTCAGGCCTCCCTTTGCTCGCACTTACGTTTTTGCATATTTATTCCTTACAGCAAAATTTGTGTTTCTCATGTCTTAGGGTCACTTACCTGTTCCGAAACCACACTTTTAAAGCCAAATCGACTGCAACACTCATGATAGAGCACACTTTCATATCCAACGAAATTGCATTTCGTATTTAATGGATTTTAACCGTTTTTATACATATTTTAAGGTCAACTTTTTTATAAATTATGATTGATTTAAACATTTGACAACAAGCTTTCTGATCAAAACATTAAAAATAAAATTGCTGTTTATTAGGACTACTAAACACATCTCGTAACAGTCACTTACTGTCATTATTAAGTACATGAATTGAGCTGCATAGAACATTTTCAGTATTACCAACATACACATGTGTTGGCAACACCAGCCTTTTGGAATCGGTGGTACATGTTCCATAAATAAATTATATATAGATAAAGCATTTGAACTTCGTACATTGACTAGTTGGCGGCGCTTGTTAATATAGATAAATGAGAATTATCTTGAAACAAGCGGCAAGCAGAATTTTGCTCTCAGTGGCATGCAGTTGGAGTCCTTTGCATTTTCTAAACATTCATTATTTCCTTTCCCGTGAAACTAATGAACGTATATAGGGTTTCGCCAGTCTTAGCTTCCAATATGTATATCTTGCTGTAAACTTGATTTTTTTAAATTTTTTAGGCAGAGCTTTGAAGATGAATAAAATAATTACCAACACCTATTGTAACGGCCGCTGTTGACTTAGTTTTTTTTTTTTTGCTGGGACATATGTATATGATTGATACATGACTGTGCTACGGGATGTATGGCCATATTCATAAAACTTAAAGCAGCGTTAGAGTGGGCTTATTTGACAGATTTCCTTTATAGAATATTCAAATGAACCTACGATGAAGCTGTTTTAAGTTTGTGAATACTGTGGATAATGTTTACATGGACCTATTTGGCCGTACTGGCTGTCGGTCTATGTATTTTTGTGGATAAGGCACGGATTTAACACCTAATTTTTTTTGTTCGATAGACTTTATGGGACTTGGATTCACAGAAGATGTTACGATCTGCGTTTTGTTTCCTTGGACTTAATTGTTGTCAGGTGGCTAACACTGGCGAGCTACACTGTAAGACGATTGGTACATGGACCCTACGGTCATTATCTACTAATTCTCTTTCACCGGTATTTACTGCCACCCACTGTTTTTAAGTTTGTCCAAGGAGACAGCTTTAACCCATACTTACCTAGTGGTACCGGCAAAATGATAGATTTTTTTGCTAGACCTTGTTATATTTTATTGTATGAGTGGAAAGGCATTTTGCAATAATGCACAGATCATTAATATGACAATGGGACGGGCAATGGATATTGGCTCTTCATCAATTACAAATAAATAATCTCTTCGGATGTGTTGTACGTCAGATTGGTTTGACTAAGACTCTCACATCGATAGCGACTACGATGGGGCATAAGAGTTACAGAAGACAGGCAATTGTTTTTAATTGTAGGAAGCCTTCTATTTGATAGTGATTTTGGTTTCGAGGCGATACAATTTGCCTACGATTGCATGATGGAGTGTATGATTGCACCAGCTTGGACACCGACTACTTTTCGTCTGGGTTCCTTGACCCAGGGTTGCATTGGAGTATTTGAAGGACTCCAGAGCCTGATAATTGTGGGAATTGTTTGACATTTGAATGTGTTTGTGACCTTTCAAAGTCAATTTCAAGGCCAGGGACCACGATGTTGGATGACAGTAATCTTGGTTAGCAGAGAGAAGAAGTCAAATCATTGTTATAAAATCATTTGTGAAGTGCGGTTGCTAAAGTATTTTAACAACGGTGTGATGCCCTCTGAATTGAATTCCAATTTGATTGTGATTTGAAATTGACTTGTTTGTGTTATAAGTCTTTTTTTTTAAGTGCCTGACACATTAAGAGAGAGGTATGGACGTGAGTGTGATTTTTCTCTAGATAACTTTTGATAATAATTTCACACCAATAGGGTTCAGTTTTCTGGCTTGATTTTTGCGCAAAATAACTTCGAACCCTGGCATTTCACCAAGAGAATATATACAGGATCTACTTTCATGTGACCTCGGGTAAGATCTGAATGATTTGTCTATATTCTTTCTTTTGATATTGATGCATGGAAACTTTCACATATAGGATACTGTGGTTCAGTGGACAAATCGGACCAACTAATCGTAGGGATAAGTGCAGGACCATCAGCTCCATCTGCCATATATCCCGAGGGAATTTTAAATTCACCATACTGGTGGATCGTAAAGAAATTAGTGAGTACCAAAACCACTTAGTATAGCAAATGATATCGAATATACCGTGAATGGATTTGACGGAGTATATATAAGAAGAAGAGCTAACAGGAACAATCCTATAAAAATCATTAGAAAAAGTAAAAAAATTTTTAAAAAAAATATACATATACATATATATATATATATATATATATATATATATATATATATATATTAGCTGTACACATAAATTTGCAAACTAACCTCACTTACGACAAAAGAGAAAACGTGGCTACAATTTGAGTAGAGATCAAAAGTTTAAAAAAATTAATACTTACCAGCCAATTTTACACAAAGTATTACAAAAAAACAAGAGAAAATTTATAAACGTATTAAAAACAGCTTAAAAGGAAAGAATTGAAGAAATCTAAAACAAAAAGGATTAGAAACTAAACCACAGCATAAAATACTGTTGATCAAGTAGACAAGTATTCGAAGCGTAAAGAAAGAAGAAAATTAAAGCAAAAAACATTTTTTTTTAAATTATAGCGTTATGTAGGTAAAAAAAAAAAAAATAATTACAATTACTATAAATGTCGCTAATGTTTAAATTAATGGGCCGGCCGTTTCTAAAAAAAGAAAAAAAGGATTATATGCAAATGTTATAACTAGTACAACTTGTTACAATTTTTTTTTTGATTGCTATTATAATTTTCATATATATTGTAGTTTTAAGTTCATATATTTAGCCGATAAGACTTTTGCTATAAATTGCTTTCTTTTTTTATAAAGACACAGAAAAGAAAAATATATATATAATGCCGATACTGACTTGAAAACTAAAAAAAAAAAAATATGTTTTGTTAACTTCTCAAACAAGGTTGAGTATGTAGTTGTGTCAATAAAAAGGGTTTGATGAAAAATTAAGGGAGATATTTATTAGAAACGAGATGAGGGCCATAAATATCTCATTTGGATGGCCAATTTCTGGACATGTAAGGGGTGGGCTGCCCAAGGAATCAATACCACCTGATTCCTATTCTAGCGTCAAGATTTGTTGTGCTGTAGGAACACTCTTTGAAAAATAGTCTGTCCGTTTCCTTCTAGAATTCAAAACCAAAATGTAACCGTCAAATTTTTAATGTAAAAGAAATAACGCTTTGTGACACCTTTGGCACTTATAAACTATTTGTGAGGGGATATAGGCGGAGATAGAACCCACGTCCGGCGAGTTTAAGCCGCAGCAGGAAGCAATGAAGTGCCACCGCCTACAACTAAAGACCTCGTCTATCACAAATTGGCGCCCAGCAACGTGGAGCTGCCCTCTTTTTGGATTGATCGTTCAGAATATTTGGACCTTTCATAAAAAAGGGGCACTCATCGAGATGGAAACGTTATTATGTACAAATGTTTTGAACATTTTTACTTAGTATCGCTACATCAAACCATTTTCTGACTTTGCTTCATATCCTGTAAGTCCCGGCAAGCCATCCTAGAGCTATACCTGTGTTGCGACAGAGTTATGGGGTAGACCCAGATAATGGAGAACTATTTGACAACTACGTGTTTTTGACTGCGTGGAGTAAGTCGTAATCTGAAGACCCTAACGTCTGTGAATTATTTGCTACTCTAACCCAGATAAAGACGCCTACTTGCCAAGGGGTTCAACTTTATGTTATTCTAGGCTGAAATTAATATGAAATTTCAGGTTAGAATACAGTGTTTGTCAATGCATGTTCTTGTCCTGTCGATCCTTAGATTCAAAGAGTAGTTTACCAAACAGAGATCATTCAGAATTTCAATATATTGATATGAATCGTCCAGTGAAAAGATGTTTTGGACAGTACACACAATGCAATTTATTAGATTTCCTTTTAATCTAGTTATTAATTGTGATAACAAATAATTTGATTATATTTTGGATTCTACTAGCTAAGTTAATTAGTTAAAAAGAGACTGAAATGAATAATGAATTATAAAAAGTTGACACTAGAAACAATCTCCTTTTTTTAGACGCAACTGCAGTAAATTCTTAACCATACAACATATATTTTCTGAAAAGAAAGAAAAAAAATTGTATTATAATACTATATTATCCAATCAAAAAAAAATGTATTTATGAACAAATATAAAAAAAAAAAACAATTAACAAAACATTCAAAAAGAACAAAACAAAAAAAAAGTCATTACCAAAACTAAAAAGAAAATATTCTTTTTTTTAGTTTTGGTCTTAATTCCAACTCAGAGAATTAGACATAGCATTGGAATTAAAATTGATCAAGTTTGAAAATTATTTATTTTCTCTTTGGATTTTTTTTTTGCCACAATAATTTTTTTTAATTTACAAAAAAAAAAAAAATTAATTATTTTGAAAATAGAATTGAATATAAAGCCAAAAAAAAAAATATAAATTTTGCAGGATTTTCATAAATAATTAATTTCTTTTTTGAATCGGTTATTTGGGCCAAAACTTGAATAACTGAAATTTGATTTGTAGGTTATATTTTAGTTAGTACTATTCCGTTTTTGAAACACACACATATATATGAATATATATATATATATATATATATATATACATTATTTTTGTATAAAATATATTTTTCTTTGGCCAAGTTTCATTTTTAAAAAGATATAATAACTTTAGTACATTGCTAAGCTATTGGTACACTTACATTTTGATGCGATTTCTACCTAAAATGATATTAAGGTCAAAGTCATCAAGTCATTCAGGTTCAGGTTCATCGACAACGACTTCGACCATGACGATGACAACACCTGCAATGACTGCTTCTACGGCTACGACGTCGAGGGCTGCCGTGAATAGTCAGGCCGATATTTCTTTAGACCCTCGTGTTCAGACCCATGCTCCTGGTGCACAGGATCGGGCCAATGAGACCCTTGGTCCACAGACGAATTCACCCCCAGATGATTCAATACCTTCACCACAGTATAGTAGTATTACCGCAATGGAGATACGCAGGGAATTTAGGTCTCAGGGACAGGACCAGCCCGCGAATGATGTTAGGGGCAATCAGATTGTTGTGAATGGTAGTGGTCTGTCTATACAGGACTATGTCGCAGCATCAGTCGGTGCGGCACATGCCCGGGCGATGCATGAGATGAGCACGGATTTACGGAGAATGATTCCACAGATAGTACATGATACTATAAGATCTGAGAGGGGGGTGTCTAATGAGAGGGCGAATGACAATGACTTTCCACCGACAGTCGATGCGGCTCAGCCATTGGGAATTGGTGTTTCACAGCCACAGATGTCCAGGTCGGCACCGGTGGTTTTTTCTGTACTGCCGGGGGGGCATATTTCATATTCTGATCCACGAAATGAGGACCCAGTGGGACTGACTGGCTCTTCAATACCACCCCCGAATGTCCCGCCTTTCCGGGGACATGATGTACCACTACCTCGACCACGGAATTTTGATTTTCCACCACCTCCTCCCCCGCAGAATTTTGCTTCTGCTACTGCATTGAATTATTTTCCAAGGCAACAGGAACAGTGGAACCTCGAGAAATGGGGCGTTCAATTTGACGGCCAAAACAGGACTGTGAGCGTTGAGGACTTTATCTTTAGGGTAGAGACGATCAGGAGGGATGTCGGTTGTCCATGGCCCATTTTGATGAAAGGGTTTCATCGTCTTTTGTCAGGTCCAGCTTATGAATGGTTCTGGGGTTTCAGGAGGCAGAACCCTTATTGTGAATGGGAGTATTTAAGGTATAGCCTTAAGAAGAAGTTCCAACGGTTTGAAAGTGACTTTGAAATCCAACGAAGGATCATGGAGCGAAGGCAGTCATATAATGAAAGTGCCGATACATACCTCCAGGAAATCATCACACTCAACAACCAGATGAGGACGGCTATACCAGAATATGAACTGGTGCGGATTGTCAAGGACAACTTGAAAGATGGACTTTCGCAGCTCATATTTCCGATGAGGATTGCTACTTTCGACCACCTTTTGGAAGAGTGTAGAAGGGCTGAGAGGAACATTTCCAAACGTACCTCATACAGGCCACCTCTGCAATTCCGTAAAGTAAGCGAGTTGGACCACTCTGTTGAATGGACATGTGACCAGCCTATCCAGTCGGCTCCGCCGGAGTACCAATTGGAAGCGCTTAGATTAAATTCGAGTTCGAATGACAAATTGGTATGTTGGAATTGCAAGACGCCCGGACATACTTTCATTGACTGTGCGTCCGATCAGCGATCCATATTCTGTTACAGATGTGGGTTCGAGGGTGTGATCACACCGAAATGCCCGAGATGTAAGGGAAACAGTCAAAGGAGCATGATGAGGACGGGGCCATCATGTTCGGATGTGAAACCGCCCCAATAGATTTGCATTCAAGTGGTGTATCGGCTAATTTTGATAACCACGACATAACCCGGACTTTACACATGGATTTGGACAAGCCCGTTGACGTGCAGATTGCACCAAGTGCCAAGGTACACAGGAAGAGTCTCAAGACTATCATTCCGTATGAGATACGTTTGGCCAATTATGAAAAGAGACGTGAGGAGATATTCGGAGATTTCCAGGGGCCAACTCCGAAGATATTGAGCGCTAGACGTAGATTTCAAGACCGGAAGGCAGAGAGAAAGTCTTTATATGTCTCAAGTCTAGCGGTTGATGATGATATACGGCCTTACTTGAATGTGACCATCAATGGCATGGATTTAAAAGGTTTGATGGACAGTGGAGCTTCCGTTTCATGTATAGGACGAAAATGTTTTGATAATATATCGGCTATGGGTATTGAGATTTTTGACTTTCGGTCCATTATAAACACTGCGGATGGACGTGGACTTACAATAGTTGGTAAGATAAGATCTACTGTGGAATGCAATGGCCGTGTGAAATCGATGACGTTTTATGTTGTACCGACTTTGTCACAGGAACTAATCCTTGGGATGGATTTCTGGAAGACGTTTGGTATAACCATATCATTTGATAGTCCAACTATAAATGAATTAATTCTACCAGAAATCGAAAGTCCACAGGTTCATATGCTCACTCGGGAGCAGACGATTCTTCTTGAGAATGCCAAACTGAATTTTAAATGCTTTAGTAAGCATGGGCTGGGTAAGACACATCTGGAGACACATTTCATTGATACCGGTGACGCGGAACCCCGTAAGATGCGTTATTACCCAGTTTCACCTGCAGTCCAGAGGTTGACAAATGAGGAGGTCGATCGTATGCTGGCACTGGATGTGATTGAACCAGCTACAGACGCAGCTTGGAACAATCGAGTGACTCTAGTGGTAAGACCGAACAAGAATAGACTTTGCCTAGATGCTCGTGAGCTCAATAAGGTCACGAAAAAAGACGCCTACCCGTTGCCGAATATCGACGGACTTTTAAGTAGATTAGGGGATACTTACTACATTTCCGCTATCGACTTAAAAGACGCTTTCTGGCAAATTCCTTTAGAGGAATCAAGCCGTCCTAAGACAGCTTTCACAGTCCAAGGGAGACCACATTACCAGTTCAAAGTAATGCCCTTCGGACTGTGCAACGCTGCACAGCGAATGTGCCGTCTAATGGACCGGGTCATCCCTTCTGAGTTGAGGGATAAGGTGTTTGTATACCTTGATGACCTATTGGTTGTGTCATCCGATTTTCGGACCCATGTTGGTATGCTTGAGGCAGTTGGCAAAAAATTGACTTCTGCAGGTTTAACTATAAACATGCAAAAGTCAAAATTCTGTTACAAGGAGTTGAGATATCTTGGCTATATAGTGGGTGATGGCAAACTCAAGACCGACCCTTCAAAGGTCGAGGCCATCACCAAGATAACTCCTCCTAAAACCGCTAGAGATGTCCGAAAGTTCCTAGGCACAGTAGGATGGTATAGGCGGTTTATACCCGACTACTCTACTTTGACCGCGCCCATAACCGACACGCTGAGGAAATCAGCAAAATTTATCTTTACGACTGAGGCTACCGTGTCGTTCGAGAGGTTGAAACACAGACTTGTATCGAGTCCAGTTTTAATTAGCCCGGATTTTAGGAAACCATTTTTCGTCCAATGTGACGCCTCTAACGTCGGCGTTGGAGCAGTTCTGTTCCAAAAGGACGAAAATGGCGATGAACACCCCATTGAGTATTTTTCAAAAAAATTGAACTCTGCCCAGAGGAATTATTCCACAACGGAAAGGGAATGCCTCGCTGTCGTGCTAGCCATAGACAAATTCCGCCAGTATATAGAATTGATGGAGTTCACGGTCATTACAGACCATTCAAGTCTCAAATGGCTGATGGGGCAGAAAGATTTGAATGGTAGGTTAGCACGATGGAGCCTCAGATTGCAGGGATATACTTTTTCCATAGAACATCGTAAGGGAACCAAGAACATTGTGCCCGACATGTTGTCTCGCTTTGATATGGAGGAGTTGGTGCTTGATGACAATGTGTTTGTGAACTTCAACGATCCTGAATTTGGTAGTCCCGAGTATCTCCAATTGGTGGATACGATTCAGCAGAATGGACAAGAACTGCCAGATTTGAGGGTGGACGATGGTTTGGTCTATAAAAGAACTGTTTTCAACCGGGGTGATTTGGAGGATGAAGACGAAAGCTGGAAGATTTGGATTCCAAAGAAACTTACCAGCTCTATCATTCGGAAATCCCATGACAACAATACATGCCATGGTGGTGTGGCTAAAACGATTGCCAATATAAGGCAGTATTTTTATTGGCCTACGTTGTCCACGGATGTACGGAATTTTGTTTCTAGTTGTCAGAGTTGCAAGGAAAATAAACATCCAAGAAGGACCCTTCGCCCTACAATGGGACAGGAAGTGAGAACTGAACGTCCATTCCAAAAGATCTACGTTGACTTTCTCGGACCATACCCCAGGACCAAAAGTGGCAATACTTACATCTTTATAGTATTGGACCATCGCACAAAATTTGTATTATTGAGAGCCATGTCAAAGGCATCGTCGAAGACGGTTGTCAGGTTTCTCACCCAAGAGGTATTTCATAAGTTCGGAGTCCCCGAGACATTGCACTCCGATAATGGAAAGCAATTCATCAGCGGGACATTCCAAGAACTTATGAATATTTATGGCATACGACATATGCGGACTGCGATCTATTCTCCACAGGCGAATGCAAGTGAGAGAGTAAATCAGTCCATTATAGGCGGTATAAGGAGTTTTCTTGGAAGTGATCAGAACAGATGGGATGAAAACTTGTCGAAAATAGAGTGCTCTCTACGTTCGACTATTCACTCATCTACTGGTCTTACTCCTTATTATGCACTTTTTGGCTACAATATGGTGACACATGCACATGCCTACCAGATTCTTAGGAAGATCGGTGCACTGTCTGATGGCAGCATTTGTGTTCTGCCAAAGGCGGAGAAGATGCAGCTAATAAATCAAAGGATAACCGAGAGGCTGCATGAAGCGTACGACAAAAACGTGAGGAATTATAACAAGAGAGCTAGACAGACTAAATTCAAGCCCGGACAAGAGGTATACCGCAAAAACTTTGTCCAGAGCGATTTCCGTAAGGGCATAAATGCTAAATTGTGTAGGCCATGGCTTAAATGCCGAATAAGAGGACAAATTGGCAACAATATGTACGAAGTGGAGAGTCCAAAGGGCCAACTTATTGGTATTGTCCACGGACAGCACCTTAAACACTGAAGGGCGGTACTGACTGTCCCTGTTTGATCATTTTCCAATGTAATTATTTCTACTTTACTAGGCATCTTGCTTTGAATATTTCATCTTTTCTGCACGCAGGTAGGATAGTTGTGGACTTCTGGAAAGTGTTCTTGATTGACAAGGCCAGTCGGTGTTGTCTGTGGATGCCCTTATATTCCTCGATTCTCATCACGGAAGTATTTTACTTGTTTGGATTTTTTTTTACAGTGTAGGAGGCAAATTTTTCGGAGCGAAATGCGACCGGCTATTATTCCCAAATTTTATTACTCTTTTGCAATCGCAATAATATTTGGCTTTGTAACGGCCGCTGTTGACTTAGTTTTTTTTTTTTTGCTGGGACATATGTATATGATTGATACATGACTGTGCTACGGGATGTATGGCCATATTCATAAAACTTAAAGCAGCGTTAGAGTGGGCTTATTTGACAGATTTCCTTTATAGAATATTCAAATGAACCTACGATGAAGCTGTTTTAAGTTTGTGAATACTGTGGATAATGTTTACATGGACCTATTTGGCCGTACTGGCTGTCGGTCTATGTATTTTTGTGGATAAGGCACGGATTTAACACCTAATTTTTTTTGTTCGATAGACTTTATGGGACTTGGATTCACAGAAGATGTTACGATCTGCGTTTTGTTTCCTTGGACTTAATTGTTGTCAGGTGGCTAACACTGGCGAGCTACACTGTAAGACGATTGGTACATGGACCCTACGGTCATTATCTACTAATTCTCTTTCACCGGTATTTACTGCCACCCACTGTTTTTAAGTTTGTCCAAGGAGACAGCTTTAACCCATACTTACCTAGTGGTACCGGCAAAATGATAGATTTTTTTGCTAGACCTTGTTATATTTTATTGTATGAGTGGAAAGGCATTTTGCAATAATGCACAGATCATTAATATGACAATGGGACGGGCAATGGATATTGGCTCTTCATCAATTACAAATAAATAATCTCTTCGGATGTGTTGTACGTCAGATTGGTTTGACTAAGACTCTCACATCGATAGCGACTACGATGGGGCATAAGAGTTACAGAAGACAGGCAATTGTTTTTAATTGTAGGAAGCCTTCTATTTGATAGTGATTTTCCAGACTCCAGAGCCTGATAATTGTGGGAATTGTTTGACATTTGAATGTGTTTGTGACCTTTCAAAGTCAATTTCAAGGCCAGGGACCACGATGTTGGATGACAGTAATCTTGGTTAGCAGAGAGAAGAAGTCAAATCATTGTTATAAAATCATTTGTGAAGTGCGGTTGCTAAAGTATTTTAACAACGGTGTGATGCCCTCTGAATTGAATTCCAATTTGATTGTGATTTGAAATTGACTTGTTTGTGTTATAAGTCTTTTTTTTTAAGTGCCTGACACATTAAGAGAGAGGTATGGACGTGAGTGTGATTTTTCTCTAGATAACTTTTGATAATAATTTCACACCAATAGGGTTCAGTTTTCTGGCTTGATTTTTGCGCAAAATAACTTCGAACCCTGGCATTTCACCAAGAGAATATATACAGGATCTACTTTCATGTGACCTCGGGTAAGATCTGAATGATTTGTCTATATTCTTTCTTTTGATATTGATGCATGGAAACTTTCACATATAGGATACTGTGGTTCAGTGGACAAATCGGACCAACTAATCGTAGGGATAAGTGCAGGACCATCAGCTCCATCTGCCATATATCCCGAGGGAATTTTAAATTCACCATACTGGTGGATCGTAAAGAAATTAGTGAGTACCAAAACCACTTAGTATAGCAAATGATATCGAATATACCGTGAATGGATTTGACGGAGTATATATAAGAAGAAGAGCTAACAGGAACAATCCTATAAAAATCATTAGAAAAAGTAAAAAAATTTTTAAAAAAAATATACATATACATATATATATATATATATATATATATATATATATATATTAGCTGTACACATAAATTTGCAAACTAACCTCACTTACGACAAAAGAGAAAACGTGGCTACAATTTGAGTAGAGATCAAAAGTTTAAAAAAATTAATACTTACCAGCCAATTTTACACAAAGTATTACAAAAAAACAAGAGAAAATTTATAAACGTATTAAAAACAGCTTAAAAGGAAAGAATTGAAGAAATCTAAAACAAAAAGGATTAGAAACTAAACCACAGCATAAAATACTGTTGATCAAGTAGACAAGTATTCGAAGCGTAAAGAAAGAAGAAAATTAAAGCAAAAAACATTTTTTTTTAAATTATAGCGTTATGTAGGTAAAAAAAAAAAAAATAATTACAATTACTATAAATGTCGCTAATGTTTAAATTAATGGGCCGGCCGTTTCTAAAAAAAGAAAAAAAGGATTATATGCAAATGTTATAACTAGTACAACTTGTTACAATTTTTTTTTTGATTGCTATTATAATTTTCATATATTATAGTTTTAAGTTCATATATTTAGCCGATAAGACTTTTGCTATAAATTGCTTTCTTTTTTTATAAAGACACAGAAAAGAAAAATATATATATAATGCCGATACTGACTTGAAAACTAAAAAAAAAAAAATATGTTTTGTTAACTTCTCAAACAAGGTTGAGTATGTAGTTGTGTCAATAAAAAGGGTTTGATGAAAAATTAAGGGAGATATTTATTAGAAACGAGATGAGGGCCATAAATATCTCATTTGGATGGCCAATTTCTGGACATGTAAGGGGTGGGCTGCCCAAGGAATCAATACCACCTGATTCCTATTCTAGCGTCAAGATTTGTTGTGCTGTAGGAACACTCTTTGAAAAATAGTCTGTCCGTTTCCTTCTAGAATTCAAAACCAAAATGTAACTGTCAAATTTTTAATGTAAAAGAAATAACGCTTTGTGACACCTTTGGCACTTATAAACTATTTGTGAGGGGATATAGGCGGAGATAGAACCCACGTCCGGCGAGTTTAAGCCGCAGCAGGAAGCAATGAAGTGCCACCGCCTACAACTAAAGACCTCGTCTATCACACTATAAGATTTACATTTGCTGTCAAATTTTGAGAGCACAAAAATTTCTATGTTATTTTAACCCTCTTTGCATGTGTCTTACTCTGACTAGTGCGACAAGAAAAATTTTATAAAATATAACAATAGAAATAACAGGTTTTCCAATGATTCTCAATAATAATTCGTTTGCTTTGCCCCGGAGGAAGTTAACTTTTTTAAATTGAACACATAGCCCAACTCGCACCCAACTTCTCCCGGCTAAAAGTTGATTACTCGTTTTTGTAATCGATTATTCGATTTTTTTAACATCAAAAATTAAATAATCGATTACTTGAATATCGAATTGCTTGTTTATTTTTATGTTGGCGTCCTATTTGACATTTTATTTAAAAATTTTCAGTTTTTCCGAATAAAATAACTTAATAAAAATAAGTGGTCATGGATAAACGTTCATATGTTAAGCGTTTGAATCGTTTGATAAGTAAGGAATGCGAAATTACCGAGATGGAGACGAAGATTGCCCGAAAAAGTGCCAAATATTGGGAAAAAATAAGTAAGTACATCTGTCAACGGCACTACCACCTCCACCAAAAGGGGTGGACCGAATTGAATTGGAATTTCAAAACAACGTATTTATATTTTATTTCCTAATGCTAGCAAACTTAAAGACAATCATGGCAAAACAGGAGAATGAACTACGTTATTATCGAAGACAAGTGGATAAAATAAAGATGCAAAACGAAAAACTGGAAGCATACATTCACTCTGAAGAGCAACGTTTAAATGGCATCATGGAAACTGTTGAGCGATTAAGGGAAGAACACGAAAAGGTCAAAGACAAACAAATTATGAAAAGAAAACTAGAGATGGATCGAAAGGAATTGTAAGTAGAAATTATGCCACATTTGACTATGATTTACATTGCTTAAACCATTGTAGCCAAGATACCTTGTCAAAAAGATGTGTTTAGAACTGAAGATTTGTTAGGAACTGGATAGAATGTGACATTTTTAAAAATTGAGAAGATGTGTAGCACTGCGGGAAGAATTTCGTGCAGGAATTTAAAGATGTGGCATGTTATAATGAAAGGCAAACATCAGAGATAAAGCTAACCTTCAGATGATTTTCAGACCCGTTTATTAATTCATACTAAATTTTCTGTTGTTGTTGTAGCAGTGCATTATGTTTCGTCCATACATCTGCTGGGTCCTATTGTTGTAGCCACATTTGCTTGAGGAAGTAGCCATCCTCCTCAAGCTCGTTCCTGTCGATGGCAGAGATCGCGGAAGGAACATGATGGCTATAGGTTATTTTAAAGCGCCAGAAATTTGCCTTGTTATATCGGGTATCACAGGCAATCAGTACAGGGTGAATCAGAGAAGCTACTTATTTGAAAATCTCCCAAGCGCTTAGTTGGTTGCGAAGAAGGCGGAAGGGAAGGATATGGAGGGGGAAGTCCCCAAGTTTGTTTCTCCCTCCCTCAGTTACCATCATGCTCTGGTCTTGGGAGCAGTGGGCCTTTGCCGTCGAGAGCTTCCTTTCTAAAGGTCATTCACTTGTTGCTACGCAACGTGCCTTCCGTGGTCGTTGTGAAATTCCTGCTCATAGACTCATTCCTGACCGTAATTCCATTCTGTTGTTCACTTATTTCACTTCACTGTTGGGTTCACTTATTTCGGGAGTGTGGAAGTGTCGCTATTCCCATAAATGGACTTCAACGGACCATCTGAACTCCGGAAAATATCGAAAGAGTGAGACAGTCAGTTGTGCGTTCACCTCACCGTTCGTTAACATGCAGCAGCTATAGGAATTTCTGACACCACTGTTAGACGAATTCTCCAAAAAGACATTAAATATCGCCTTTATAAATTGGCAGCTGTGCAAGAATTAACTGAACACGTTTTTGTTGCACGTCAAAATGTAAGTAAAATGCTGATTGGCATACCAGCGGTATTTTTTTTTCCAGGTTCACTTTCACATTTCTGCCCCTGTGTCAACAAGCAAAACATGCGTTACGTATCAATCCTCAAGATCACCATAAGAAAAAACATTCCAAATGCCATTGCCAACATATCTATTGATATGCTTGATTGATAGATATGCCGCAAAAAATGGACAATAAATTCAAAATTCGACTAAATCAGTGTGTGCGCAATGAGGGCCGCCATTTACACGATGTCAATTTCACGACTGCAGGAAAAAATTGGGATATAGTACTCTCAAATAAAAAAAAAATTAAAATGATAACTGAGGAGAAATGCAAATTTGCCTATGAAGATTAAGAAATTTGCCTATGAAGATTAAGAAATTTGCCTACGAAGATTAAGGAACCCTTCTCCTAGTCCTGTCGCTCTCGGGGGCATCTCTTTGGATCAGTCACAGTTACTTCGCCAAAGTGACTGAGGTCCTGTTGTTGTTGTTGTAGTAGCAGTGTGTGGTACACTGAAGCGGCAGCCCTTGCCGGTGAAGGAATTCATCGGGTCAATCCGGTACATACAACCGGCTGCCATGGGATTGCAGCCGGTTGCAGACGGGATGAGGTCCTGTCATCCCGTCTAGCGGGGTTCGAGAGTGACTTAACAGTAGACCACAGCTTACCTAAACCGGCAGCTGGTTGTATGTACCGGATTGACCCGATGAATTCCTTCATCGGCTAGGGCTGCCGCCTCAGTGTACCACACACTGCTACTACAACAACAACAACAACCGGTACCTTAGCAACATTGCTCCAAGTGTTCCAGCCACAAATTCCGCCTATGTTCGTTAACCACCCTGCTTATTTCCAGATTCAGCCTGATTCAAGGGTAAGTGGGGTCCATACAACGAATCTCATCACTCTCGTCCGCCAGTACCACTGCCTGCGCCGGGAAATTGGGCCCCACTTGGCGTATTCGACCGGCTGGTATTAAGCAAGCGGCTGCTGCATTAATGATGTCTCTGAATTTCTTCTAGGCAACTAGCACATTCGAGGGGGTTTCAGTTCACTGAAGCGGCAATTGATGAACTCTCTGAAGCCAACCCAATCGGCCTTTTTCTGACTGATAAACGTCCGACGCTCAGAGGTTATTAAGTCGAGTGTTCGGTCGATGGTAAAAATTATGGAAAGGTGATTTGATCCCAAAGAAATGACCGCTTGCCAGGATACGTCACTGAAGAGATCAGGGGATGCAACAGAAATATCTGGCAAGCTACTGCATCTCCTCTAGTAATTCTAGTGGGGGCTTCCTCAGTCACCGTGCAAAACGTGGAGCTTTCAATCTGCTCTGCCAAAGCTATGCCCCTCTGGTCGTTACCAAGAGGAGAATGCCATGAAAAGTGATGCGCATTAATGTCTTATAGAACCAGAAGATTTTGGCCAGACAATAGCCCACTTATGTCGGGCTTGTAAGCCTAGCCATTAGTTGGTTACCAACCGGCGGTATGTACATATTGTATAGCTCTACCTCGGCAGTACCGGACTTGACTGCTATCCCCAAGCACTCCATATTGGAGTCACTAGCACCAGGCCCAGTTGTCACTACCACTTGGCACGTTAGTTGTTTTACAGGTTATGCCACATATAGAAGATGTTCAAAGAATAGAATATAGAGGCGCTGTAAAAGTTGTACCTCTACCCCATTTGAAAATATATAATTTTATCTTACATCTGCTGCTTTTATAAATTTTTTAATTTCATTTTTAATAATTACAGTATTCGCAATATCAAAGAAACCACACAAACCTATTTCAATATGGATGCCCTACCTCAACGGTTTGAAGGAGTTCGTGTATGTGAAACAGAAACCTCCAGTATGTGGATACCATTCTCAGTCGATGCCAAGGAATGGATGCAATATTTAGAGGAACAATGGTCATTATGGCAACAAAATCATCATCAAGAACAAATGGAACTGGATAGTGCGGGGACGAAAGGATATCAATATTCTGAACAAATAAGTTAGGTCAATGTAAAATTTAATTAGCCATATATCATGTTAATATTTTCAGTACAAATAAGTATAAAATTAAGAGAATTTAGTATTAAAAGTTTCACAGCATTGTAAATAAATTAAACAATTAAATGAAATGATTACAAAGGCAGACACTAATTAAGAAATATTAAATATGTGCTGTGATACTTTTTCTATAAGAATTCATAAATTGAATCTTATTTTAATAAAAGGGGCAATGCTTTTCATAGCTGTAGGCAATAAAATGTATCATGCATACCAAATGTTAAAAAAAATGCGGCAAACATTTTATCTTCTAGGGGTTCAAGGATTGTGGACCATTCGTTGTGAGTGCTGGAAGTTATAGAGGTAGCATGCGGTACCAATTTCATACAAATAGTTCCAAAATTGCAAAATTGTGTCGGAGATATCTTCCCACCTTAGGGAAATCCCGTTTCGCTCTAACGAGCTTGGCCTTTGCATCCCTTTATGTAGAGATTTCATAGGCGCTGCGGATGATAATTGTAGTTTTTCGTTATACCGCCTAGTCAAAATGAAGTCAGCGTAACAATAATCCGGCTGAAGACCAACAAGGCAGTAGGATCCGATGTATTGCTGGTTTCTGATTTTAAAGATTCTGTCTAATAATAAACGTTTTTAAACAATGTTAAATAAAACAACAAAAACTTTTTTCTAGTTTAAAAAATTTCAAAGCTTATATTTTAATATCTTAATATTTACTATATTAAAAGAAAATTTGTAGAAATGTTAGGCATGGCGTTTTATGAGTTTAATGTCTATCTTCCAGCTGTACCCAGAAATCCTCAGGCGAGGTAGATAGACCACTATGGTTTTTACTCAAATCGGGGAGCTTATCATTGGGACCCAAGACAAAATTGAAATTTTGACACATGGTGGCTGTCATTAGGAACAGCATATTGCGGGCAAATGTCTCTCCAGCACACAAACGTTTTCCTAAAATGTAGCAATTAGTGAAAGAGAGAAAAAGAGCAATAGATTGAATAAATATTTTGGCTGGCTATGGTATTTTACTAACCCGCTCCAAAAGGCAATGTAACGTCTTTTTTCAAACACAATTTTCCTTGTTCATCAAGGAAGCGATCGGGTCTGAAATTTTCAGGATCTTTCCAGATTTGTTTGTCGCTGTGGAAGGCATAAAAACCGCACATTATAAATGTGCCCTAGATATTGAAAAGAAAACAACATTAGACATTCATATTTAGACCTTTTGCCTTAACCTAAAAAAAAATAGAAGCAAGCATAGATCCTAAATCAAATCATAATGTAGTCCTTCGAGAACGGCCGCCTCCCACTGCACCTGAAGAAATTGAACTCCCCCGGCAAACCAGAGTAGTTCTTGCTCAATTACGTTTCGGCAGATGCAGCCACCTCAATTCCCACAGAGCAAGGATTGATGCAGACGTGCAAGATGCATGTCCCGATTGTGACTAGGGACCACACGTCACCTATTTAACTGCCCAGCCGGACCCACTCGACTCAGACCCAGATCCCTCTGGACGCACCTCATCCTAGTCGCAGAGTACTTTGATCTCGATACCGCTGATTGTATGCAACTGTAGTTGCAGCTACTCCGAGGTTGAACAGTCCCGGAGATATCACCCCGCTTTGGGGAACTCTCTGTTTCACTCTACGGTGCTTCGATTATCCCTTAATTCCACAAATGACTGTTGACCACACAGATAATTCGCGACCCAGCGTTTCAGCTTTGGCTGGAGGGACGTATTGGCGATGTCGTTAACTTGTTTGACATGGCTGACCATGTTGAATGCTTCCGATTGGTCCAATACCACGAGGAATCACATGGTCTGGGCTGATTGAAGCCACAGCAAATGTGTGCGGTGATGGCGCAAGCAAAATACGGACTATCCCAGGATTTATTCTACGGTGTTAGAATGATGGTAATTAGTCACATTGAGCGACAAACCCTTATAAAAGCGATAGGTTTTTCTATGTAAGGGGACGAGCACTTGGACCGGTCCCTATCACCATAGGACCTATCCCGTGACAGGTTTTGGACCTATCCTATTCCCGTAGGGTATTTACCGCATCTACTCCGTGTCTGCATAAATGTTGTCTACACCCGCTTGAACTAGAAGTTCTCTCTTGTAGCCCTGAACCTCACGCTCTAGATTATGTAGATCTACCTTAAGGCTTCTGGGCGGTGGATACCACAAAATGGGTTTGGATTGTCTCTGCCCCAAAAGGTATTTCATAGACAACTTGTAGTTATGTCTTGCCACGGGTAGGGACTTTGTCTCCTTATGGAGGTGGTCCACATGAGAACTAAGGAGACAGCCCGTCGTAGATCGAAGGTCGGAATTCTGACAGATCTGAATGTTGTTCCACTGCGTGCCACAGAGCTGACGAGACCACACTACATAACTTATCACAGACGGCAAATTGCTTTGTACGTTGTCTCTTTGTCAGCACCCCAAGTGCTGCCGACAAATGATTGAGGACCTTGTTTTTACTTTTGACTTTATCGCAAATTGCTGTGGCATGTGGGGAGAATGTGTCAAATGTGACGGCAAGTATTTTGTGATACTTGATGGTCAGAATCCTTTCTCCATCGACCATCACATTCAGCTCAAAACTCACCTCACGGGTATCTGTAGTGAACAATGTGGCTTAAGATTTGGTGACAGACCTCCAGCAGCGAAATATGAGGCAATTTCGTTGAGGTAGTTGTTCAACCTATAGCAGATGTCCCCAATGGGTCGGGAGCTTGATGCCATGATCGGACAATCGTCCGCATATGATGCGATCTCTATGTCGTATGGGGGGTCTAATAGAGGATAGGTTAAATAGTGCCGGAGATATCACCCCGTCTTGGCGAACTCCCTGTTTCACTCTACGGTGAGTCGACTTCTTACCCCTAAATGACGGGCGACCACATAGATAATTCGTGACCCAGCGTTTTAGGCCTGGTTGGAGGAACATGCTGGCGATGTCCTCCAATAGTTTGTCGTGGCACACCGTGTCGAATGCCTTCGATAGGTCCAGTGCCAAGAGGACTGTCCTATCATATGGCTTGGGTTGATTAAAGCCATGGCAAATGTGTGAGGTGACGGCATGTAAAGCAGTTACCGATAACATGAACATGAACCAACATAGGGCTGTGGTATGGAAAACAATAAGGGATTTTGTAAGTAGCATGGAATTCCTGACTTAGATTTTTCTTTTCGAAGTTTTATTTTAGAACTTAGAGCGCACAAAAATCCGATTACTAGCTTAGGTGTATGTCCATAGTGGCATGCGACGGATTAATATCCGCACCCTCTTTTCAACTTAGGTAAGGTTAGGTTTGAGTAGCAGTCTGCCATCAGACTCATTTAGACGTTTTCGTCCAGAAGAAGGAAAATTCCTTCCAGTTCCTATCGTTGAACCAGCCAGAACGCTTTAAAAAGCCCAATAACTTGCGAATGTTAACATCCAACCTTAGCTAATCTTTAATTTTTCAAAGGATGCGGTTCTCTTTTGAATTTGAATAATCCACCTCAAGTAACCCTACCATACAAAATCTGCAACAAATTGTTATGGATTTTTACCTTTGGAATATTATAGCCCAACAGCTCAGTATCCACCATAGCCTTGTGAGGTATATTCGATGGTACCAAAGTCTCTACTCTCAATATCTCTCTTACAGTCGCCTCGGTGTAATGCAGGAATTGGCGATCATTCAACGTGGGCAAACGTCCAGTGCCAACCACTTCATCGATTTCCTTATGTATCCTCTTCTGTACCTCCGGATACAATAGGAAATATTGAACTAAAAAACCCAACTGCATGCCAATGGCGGTGAATGCTGGGAATGTAAAATCAATCAGACTCATAATGAATTGGCTGCGTTTGAACGTAGTCTCCGTATTTCCCTCCTTCTCGGCCTTTTTCATTTCGCTGATGTACATATCGATAAAATTACGTTCCGCAGACTCGTCATAGGTGTCAAGGTGGCGATCGACTAGCTTCTCGAAGAATTTATACATGTAGGCATTCGACTCCATTAGGGTGTTATAGGAGCACCAATTGGGAAATATGTGACGTATCCAAGTCATTATGCTTAAAAGTTTACCATAATCATCGCCAGCTCGTTGAAATTGAGTGCCCAAACGAATAAGTTTCCAGATCTTAGCCTGCTCGGAACGAGGAAATCTTTCATTGAATATAATGTGAAAGACACTGTTGGCCGAAAATGGATTGAAGAAGTAGGGGAGTAAAATGCGATAGCCTCCCTCCTTTACATAGCTTTTTTCATGATCATATCTGGGTCCTTTGCGTATCAGATCCAACATATCTGTTAATTCCTCCTGTATAACCAATTCAAGCTCTTCAAAACGACGACCAAAACCAAAGTCTCTTAAATAGCGTAGTACGTAACGTCGTTGCTCCTTCCAGCCGGCTCCCTCGTTAAAGAAGATACCTAAGAAAAAATAACAATCTTTAGATTTTTGTGGGTACTAAGAATATTTTCTGTTGAAGTTAAACAAAAAAATTCTTCCAGTGTAAATTTCTGTAATTATTCTCCCTGTTGGATTAGAAATTGATTATCGGAAATAACAAAAATTTATTTGTGAATAAAAAAGGGGTCAACATGGTATCAACATGATATCGATGTGAAGTGCTGTTTTAATTTATTTCTTATAATCGTTTAATGCTCTGAATAAAAATCAAATCTCTTAAGACTAATTACCACTTGTAGTGTGTACGAGTTATATTGAAGTTATTAGGCAGCTAAGATAAGATATGAACTATGATTATGGTCAAAATAAAGTGTCAATCAATGGACGGATGTTAAAATAATTTTTATTGCTTTTTCCCTACGTATGTGAGTGGACAAGGGGTGTGTACGTTAATGCTTAACTAAAATAAAAACAAGTAAGAGCGTGCTAAGTTCGGCCGGGCCGAATCTTATATACCCTCCACCATGGATCGCATTTGTCGAGTTCTTTTCCCGGTGTCTCTTTTTAGGCGGCATACAAAGAATATTGAATAAGAACTGACATGCTATTGGAGCTATATCAAGTTATAGTCCGATTCGGTCCATAAACGAATGCTGAACATTGTAGAAGTCATTCATTCGGATAAGAATTGCGCCTTGTAGGGGCTCAAGAAGCAAAATCGGGATATCGGTTTATATGGGAGCTGTATCAAGCTATTGATCGATTCAGACCATATTAGACACATATGTTGAAGGTCATGAGAAAAGCCGTTGTACAAAATTTCAGCCAAATCGGATGAGAATTGCGCCCTATAGAGGCTCAAGAAGTCAAGATCCCAGGTTATTAGGTTATGTACCGATTTGCGCCATACACAGTTGCTTGATAGTCATAACAAAACACTTCATGCAAAATTTCAACCAAATCGGATGAGAATTGCACGCTCTATTGGCTCAAGAAGTCAAGATGCAAGATCGGTTTATATGACAGCTACACCAGATTATGAACTGATTTGAATCATACTTAACACAGTTGTTGGAAATGATCCCAAAACACCATGTGCCGAATTTCAGTCAAATCGGACGAGAATTGCGCCCTATAGAGGCTCAAGAAGTCAAGACCCAAGATCGGTTTATATGGCAGCTATATCAAAACATAGACCGATTTGAACCATACTAAGCGCAGTTGTTGAAAGTGATACCGAAACATCATGTGCAAAATTTCAGTCAAATCGGACGAAAATTGCGCCCTCTAGAGGCTCAAGAAGTCAAGACCCAAGATCGGTTTATATTGTAGCTATATCAAAAAATGGATCGATTTGGCCCATTTTCAATTCCAACCGACCTACACTACTAAAAAGTATCTGTGCATAATTTCAAGCGTCTAGCTTTACTCCTTCGAATGTTAGCATGCTTTCGACAGGCAAACGGACGGACGGACATGGCTTACTTTACTTTACTTTAATTGGCTATGACAGAATATTTCTTCCACTAGCCGAACGTAGAATAGCGTTCCAAGCGCCTCGATCTCGACGGACATGGCTAGATCGCCTTAAAATGACATGACGATCAAGAATAGATATTATGGGGTCTCAGACGCATATTTCTATGTGTTACAAACAGAATGACGAAATTAGTATCCCCCATCCTATGGTGGAGGGTATAACAAGTAAAAGCGTGTTAACTTCGGCCGGGCCGAATCTTATATACCCTCCACCATGAATCGCATTTGTCGAGTTCTTTTCCCGGTGTCTCTTTTTAGGCAAACAAAGAATAAATGGAAAGAATTGCTATGCTATTGGAGCTATACCAAGTAATAACCGATTCAGATCACAATTGAAATGAATGTTGGAGACCATTGTAGAAGTCGTTACGTAAAATTTCAGCCAATTCGAATAAGAATTCCGCTCTTTAGGGGCTCAAGAGTAAACTAGGGAGATCGGTTTATATGGGAGCTGTGTCAAGCTATAGACCGATTCAGACCATATTTGATACGTGTGGTGAAGGTTATGGAAGAAGCCGTTGTACAAAATTTCAACCAAATCGGATAACAATTACGCCATCTAGACGCTCAAGAAGTCAAGATGCAAGATCGGTTTATATGGTAGGTTATATACCGATTTGAACCATACTTAGCACAGTTGTTGAAAGTCATATCGAAACACGTCGTGCCGAATTTCATTCCAAATCGGATAGGAATTGCGCCCTCTAGAGGCTCAAGAAGTCAAGATGCAAGATCGGTTTATATGGCAGCTATATAAGGTTATGGACCGGTTTGAACCATACTTAACACAGTTGTTGAAAGTCATATCGAAACACGTGGTGCCGAATTTCAACCAAATCAGATAGGAATTGCGCCCTCTAGAGGCTCAAGAAGTCAAGATCAAGATCGGATTATATGGCAGCTATATCAAAACATGGACCGATATGGCCCATTTACAATCCCAACCGACCTACACTTATAAGACGTATTCGTGCAAAATTTCAAGCGGCTAGCTTTACTCCTTCGAAAGTTAGCGTGCTTTCGGTAGACAGACGGACGGACAGACGAACGACGGACAGGCGGACGGACGGACAGGCGGAAGACTGACGAACAGACAGACGGACGAAAATGGCTAGATCGACATAAAATGTCATGACGATCACGAATATATATACTTTATGGGGTCTTAGACAAATATTTCGAGACGTTACAAACAGAATGACGAAATTAGTTATTTTCATTTTTATACCCTCCTCCTATGGTGGAGGGTATAAAAATAATAAAAAGGTTGTATATAATGATGGTTTTATTGATTACGAACATTTAAATGGTCAGCTCGAATTATTTTGTATTACTTGTTTTTTAAATAAACCTTGATAAGGTTCTTTATACAATTTGTCTTAAGTACTTACCAGCTATATTCAGATTGGGTTCACGAATTTTTGCCACAAACAAATCTGGACGCCCATCAAACTCTTTACGATTCAATACTTCTTTTATGGCCTCCGCATTGTGTAGAATTACCATGGGATATGGCCCCATGTGCAGGCTTACTATGTCCGAATTTATCCATCTGGAGAATTTAAGAACTCCTTTGTGCAAAAATTTAAAATTCAGCATCATCATGAACAGATAGCTGCCAAAGAATGGTATACGGGGAATTGCTAAAAATTTAATTGAAAAACAAACATTAGACAGATACTTTACACAAGAAAACGATTACTACAATTTAAGAATTTTTCATTGAATGTAGGAATTTGGTTATGAATTCGATAACAAAATAAAAATATTTTATTTTTAAATAGATAAATGGGGAGCCTTGGCGCCTATCCGCTTACGACGCCGTAAGCGTGGGTTCGTTTTTACTTGCCGTTTAAAACAAGTAAAAACGTGCCGGGCCGAATCTTGGGAACCCACCACCATGGGTGCTGCTAAAAATTTATACAAAATAAACTTAGTTGAAGGGAACGAACAAGTATGATCGAGAGACCGGCTTACATGGGAGCTATATTGGGTTCTTGACCGATTTGGGCCGTACTTGGCAAACTTATTGGAAGTCACAACAGAACACTATGTGCAAGGTTTCAGCCAAATCAAATGAAAATTGGGGCTTCCAGGGGCTCAAGAAATCAAGTTGGCAGGTCGGTTTACATGGGAGCTATATCAGGTTCTTGACCGATTTGGACCGCACATGAGACAGTTGTTGGAAGTCATACAAGAAAACCATCTGCAAAGTTTCAGCCAAATTGAGTAAAAAATGCAGGTTCCATTGGCTCAAGAACTCAAATCGAGAGATTGGTTTATATGGGAGCTATATCGGGTTCTTGACCGATTTGGATCGCACATGACACAGTTGGTGGAAGTAATAATAGAACAACATCTACAAAATTTCAGCCACATTGGACAAAAATTGCGGCTTCCAGGCGCTCAAGAAGTAAAATCGGGAGGTCGGTTTACATGGGTGCTGTATCAGGTTCCTGACCGATTTGGGCCACACATGACACAGTTGGTGGAAGTCATAACAGAACACCATCTGCAAAATTTCAGCCACATTGGACAAAAATTGCGGCTTCCAGGGGCTCAAGAAGTCAAATCGGGAGGTTCGTTTACATGGGAGCTATATCCGGTTCTTGACCGATTTGGACAATTCTTGACACTGTTGTTGGAAATCATAGCAGAACACTAGGTGCTAAATTTCAGCCAATTGAACAAAACTTGCAGCTTCCAAGGGCTCAAGAACTCAAATCGAGAGATCGGGAGCTATATCATGTTTTAGACCGGTTAAGACCGTACTTGGCGTACTTGTTAGAATTCATAACAGAACACTACAGCCAAAATTTCAGCCAAATCACAAGAGAACACATGCTACTCGCCTATGCCGACGACATCGACATGATAGGTCGGTCATCGGGATTAGTAACCGCAGCCTTTGAGAGAATCAAAAGAGAGTCAGTGAAAATGGATCTGGCAATAAATGGAGATAAGACGAAATGGATGGTTTCAACTCCCAAAACGCCTTGTACAACCGAGGAGATAAAGAAAATGGAGAAAGTTGGGAACCACAACTTTGAGATATTCAGCAACTTTATCTACCTCAGACCGCCGTAACCGAAACGAATGACACCAGTTTTGAGATAAAGCTAAGAATAAGAGCTAGACCTTGATTACATGTATTCTTGTAATCAAGGTACAGGTCGCATTTGTTGTCCGATTTTCACAAAATTTTGCATAAGTGTGTAAGAACGCAATTGATTTTGAAAAAAAATCGGTCCAGATTTAGATGTAGCTCCCATACATATCTTTTATCCGATGTGCCCTTTTAAAGCAGTAGAAGACACAATTTTTGTCCGATCCTTACAAAGTTTGGCACGAAGCGTTTTTTTTAACGACCCAAAATGCTTGCGAAATTTTATTTAAATCGGTCCAGATTTACATATATCTCTCATACATATCTTTCGTCCGATATGCTCTTTTTAATCTGTTGGTGCGATCTCTATTAAATTTGGCATAAAATGTTTCGTGTGACGTCCCAATATGTATGCAAAATTTCATCTAAATCGGTTCAGATTTAGATATAGCTCCCATATATAACTTTCGTCCGATTTGACCTATTAAGGCTGTAGAAGGCACAATTTTAGTCCGATCTTTAAAAAATTTGGCACGAAGTGCTTTTTGTGACGTCCCTATATGTGTGCAAAATTTCATCATAATTGAATCAGATTAATATATAGCTCCCATGTATATCTTTCATCCGATATGTCCTTTTAAAGCAGTAGTAGCCACAATTTTAGTCCCATCCTTACAAAATTTGGCATGGAGCGTTTTATTCAACCTTCTCATATGTGTGGAAAGTTCCATAAAAATCGGTCCAGCTTTAGATATAGCTCCCGTATATATTTTTCATCCGATATGGCCTTTTAAGGCTGTAGAAGCCACAATTTTGGTCCGATCTCTACAAATTTTTCATGAGATGGTTTAATTGACATTCCAATATGTGTGCAAAATTTCATAAAAATCGATTTAGACAAAACTCCCATATATATCTTTTATGAGTTTCGACTTTTAAGACTGTTGAAGCCACAATTTTTGTACCATCGTAAGAAAATCGTAGAAGGTTCTATTCGATATTTCAAAAGGTATGCAAAATTAAAGTCTGACTCAATTTGGATATAAGTGCTATCTATTAAGAGTATTACGTATACTCGGTGGTGTAGGGTATAATATAGTCGTCTCCGCCCGACTTTTGCCTTTCCTTACTTGTTTTTAGATTCGATTTAGCCATGTCCGTTTGTGAGACCATGTATTTTTATAATCAAAGTACAGGTCGTATTTGTTATCCAATCGTCACAAATTTTTGCAAATGTCTTTTTTTTGGCTCAAGCACAAAGAATTATTGATTTTGGTAAAAATCGGTTCAGACTTATATATAGCTCCCATATATATGTATCGCCCGATTTGCACTTTAATGGCTGTGGTAACTACAATTTTCAACCGATCTACACAAAATATGGCATGGATTGTTTTGTTATTGATCTTTACATAACTGCAAGATTTCATCAAAATCGGTTCCGATTTGGTTATATCTCCCATATATATGTATCGCCCGATTTGCACTTTAATGGTTGTGGTAACTACAATTTTCAACCGATCTGCACAACATTGGACACGGATGGTTTTCTTACTGATTTTAACATATCTGCAAGATTTCATCAAAATCCGTTCAGATTTGGATATAGCTCCCATATATATGTATCGCCCGATTTGCACTTTAATGGCTGTGGTCACTACAATTTTCAACCGATCTGCACAAAATTTGGCATGGATTGTTTTATTACTGATCTTAGCCTATCTGCAAGATTTCATTAAAATCAGTTCAGATTTAGATAAAGCTCCCATATATATGTATCGCCCGATTTGCACTTTAATCACCATAGTAACTACAATTTTCAACCGATCTGCACAAAACTTGACATGGATTGTTTCGTTAATGATCTTAATCTATCTGCAAGATTTCATCAAAATCAATTCAGATTTGGATATAGCTCCCATATATATGTATCGTCCGATTTGCACTTTAATGGCTGTGGTAACTACAATGTTCAATCGATCTGTACAAAATTTAGCACGCATTTTTTTATTAATGATCTTAATCTATCTGCAAGATTTCATCAAAATCAATTCAGATTTGGATATAGCTCCCATATATATGTATCGTCCGATTTGCACTTTAATGGCTGTGGTAACTACAATTTTCAACCGATCTGCACAAAATTTGACAGGGATGGTTTTCTAACTGATTTTCTGAAAGATTCCATCAAAATCTGTTCGGATTTAGATATAGCTCCCATATATATGTGTTGCCCAATTTGCACTTTAATGGCCGTAGTAATTACAATTTACAACCGATCAGCAGAAAATTTGGCACGCATTGTTTTATTACTGGTCTTAACATATCTGTAAGATTTCATTAAAATCGTTTCAGATTTGGATATAGCTCCCATATATATGTATTGCCCGATTTGCACTTTAATGGCACTTTAAATGTTACCAAGCACGTTTTTTATATAAATTAATTATTGTAATTTAGCATGTTTTATTTTTCTTTCTGAATTAGCAAATAACTCAAAATGAGTATGTAACATTTACCAGACGTCATGCTTTAAAAATTAAAGTTTCGATTTTTACGCAAAAATGTCTTTAAACTCTTAACAAGAAATCACAAATTCGACATCCTTTTTTTTAATAAATATCATTGCTTCAGTTAAGCAATTCACCACCACTTTGTGTTTTATGCATATTCAAAAATGTCCGTAAAACCTAGTTTGGAAAGTCCCAATGGATCATGACCCTATGTAGTTTAGTCGTTCAACTTTCACTGGTGTTAGTTTAGAGTTTTTTTTTCTTGAATCCTTTACCAGGAGGAAATCCTTTTGGCTTGTCCACTGCATATTTGTAGAGCGCATAGATGAATAAAGATACACTAAGCAATATCAAGGTGTTAGTTATCATTTTGTTCAATAGTTTCGAAGACCGAATGGGCGAACGTCTTATTTCAATGCACTGTTATCGCCACGACTTTCCATCACCGAATGAATTATGGCATATAAAATAATGAGGCTTTTGCTTTAACATATTATTGACGAACTCTAAATAATGTAATCGCCAATGCAGTGCACATGAATGTATGTAGGTGTAATGATGAAAAACGAATAAAAATTACATTAAATTCGGCTGGCCCGAAGTTCGTAAACTTCCTGCTAACCCTGAGCTTTGTGTATGGTAGTGGCCTCAAAACGATGCATTCTATATGAGATAATTACTTATTTGTTCGTTTTTGATCGGCTTATGGGCAACAAATGATACTTCCCCATTAAGACGTAGGGGATACAGTGACCAAATATTGATAAGAAACAAACGCAATTTCAACCAGTAAGGAAAGGCAAAAGTCGGGCGAAGACGACTTTATAATACCCTAAACCTACCCTACAATTATAAATACGGACAATAGATATATGCATATGGGGGTTATATCTAAATCTGAATTGACTTTCGTCGAACAGATTGTTTGAAAAAATTTGTTGCTACGACCACATAACCGCGAATCCGGCGATAAATATATATGGGAGCTATATCCAAAACTGAACCGATTTTTATGAAATCGTGCAGATAAGATCAGTAACAAAACAGTCCGTGCCACATTTTGTGCAGATCGGTTGAAAATTGCAGTTACTACGGCCATTTAAATGCAAATCGGGCGATACATATATATGGGAGCTACATCTAAATCTGAACCAATTTTTACCAAAATCAACAGCGTTCATCCTTGAACTAAAACTAGTGGCATATGCAAAATTTCGTGATGATTGGACAACAAATACGACCTGTACCTTGATTACAAGAATACATGGACTCACAGACGGACATGGCTAAATATACTTGTCAATGGCTCTAGCTCTTCTCCATCTTAGCGTTGCAAACAAATGCACAAACTTATAATATCTTGAGCCACGATGCAATGGTGGTGTAGGGTATAACAAGTAAAAAAGTGTTCAGTTCGGCCGTGCCGAACTTTGTATACCCACCACCATGGATAAATAAACCATCCTCTTTTATAACAACTCTATTACCATATCCATTGTTATATGCAAATTGGGGCTGGTCTGGATCATATTTGATGGAGGTCCCGAGAACTCTTATACAAGTCACTGTTTCAGTGAAATCGGGCAAAAATCCGTTTTTTATGAGATTAAGATCCTAAATTGACAAATATAACTAAATATAGTCTGATTTGGACAATGTGCTGGTCGGGTGACAGGAGGCTTAATACGAGTCACTATGTCAAATTCCAGCGTAATCGGGTTAGGTTAGATTGAAAAGTGGGTGCAGATATTAATCTGCCCCATGCCACTATAGACATACACCTAAAAACTAAAAAGTAACCTCGAAAAAGAAAATCTAAGTTAGGAATTCTGTGCTACTTACAAAATCCTTGTTTTCCTTACCACTCCCCTAAGTTGGTTCATGTCTGGTATCGTGTCCCCACCTAAGTACCGGTGTCTGTTAGCTGCGAAAGCCGGACAATGACAAAGGAAATGCTCCAATGTCCCATCATCTTACCCACATGCCTTATACATGCCATCGCTTGCCGCGCCGATTTTGTATAAGTGAGCTCGTAGTCCTATTTGTTCCGTTATGACACCAAAAGCTATACTGACCTCCTTCTTATTTCCTTTCAGAAATAGCCTCGTTTTCTTACGATCTGGATCCCTTCATAGGATTTTCGCCATCCTACCAACTGATTCGCTGTTTCACATCGTTTGTCGCCCATGCCCTTAAATTGGACGGCCGAAAGGCTTCGGGTTAAACAAGTTTATCGACAGCAGTTCTCTGGCCTTCACTGCCAACTCGTCTGCACTTTCATTCCCCCTTACTCCGTTATGGCCCGGCAACCAAACCATGTGGATTGTACCTTCCTCAGAGAAGGCGTTAATCTCCTTCTAACGCTCCAAGTAATATATGCGACTTTTATGGGTTTAAGACCCTTAATAGGCAGATCGGTCTCTATCTCTCATTTGAAATTTCCGCGAAATTGGGGAAAATTGCGGCTTTTATGGGCCTAGGACCCTAACTCTGTAGATCGTCCTCAACCATTTGGTGTAAAACAACGCACTATTTTAAAGTACAGCGAAATCGGATAATAATTGCGGCTTTTGTGGGCTTAAGACCCTTAGTCGGCAGATCGGTCTACATATCAGCTACATCTTTATATAGTCTGATCCGATCTTTGGTTCGGATGTTGGGAGACTTGGAGCAACTCCACATTTCAACTTTCAGCGAAATAGGGTGATAATTGCGGCTTTTATCGGCTTAAGACCCTAAATCGGCAAATCGGTCTATATGGCAGCTATATCCAAGTATAGTCCGATTTGGTCCATTGAAGAACTTAACCTGTGCAAAATTTCAGCTCATTATATCAATTTTCAAAGACTGTAGTGTGATTAAAATTGACGGACACACGGACGGACAGACAACAGGACGGACATCGTTAAATCGTCTTAGAATTTTATGACGATCAGAAATATATATACTTTGTAGGTTCGGAAATAGATACTTCGATTAATCTCCTTCTTACAGTGCAAGACTGTTCGTGACCTTACCGTCCTGGTTGTTATTGCCCTTATGGCAATTTTACTGTCGGTAAAGATGTTCACACTCGACGTCCTCGCGTTAGCACCACACCACTTCACGCATTCCGCGCTCGCCGTGATCTCCTCCTGCAGGACCGTATTATGGTCAGGCTGTCTAAAACAGATCTCAGTCCCTGGGTTGTCAATGTAAACCCCAGGCCCACTCTATCCTCTAGTTTTGATCCATCCGTGTAACATGATCTTCCAGATGGCAATACTAGGGTTCCGTCAATCCAAGACTATGCCGATGGCAGCAGTGCCTCCCACTCGACTTCAACGTTCATTTCAGGTATCCGAACAGAAACCTCTACCCTTCCTTACAGGTTTCCTATCGTCGCCTCGATTATACCGCGATGGTATAAGCTGCTCCCATCCTCAATCCATTCTCCCATCGCCTTAAGTCTCATAGCCGCTGTGGCTGCCTCACACTTAATCTGCATGTCAATGGGTCGGATATCTAGAATAGTCTCCAGTGCCCTAGTGGGCGTGGTCCTCATCGCTCCGCCTATGCCAAGACAACATGTTCTCTGAACCTGTTGTATGGTCCTTATGTTGCACTTTTTCTCCATAGCAGTCCACCAAACTACTTAGGCGCAAGTAAGTATTGGTCTAATCACGCATCTGTAAAGCCAGTGGACTATCCTAGGATTCAGGCCCCATTTCGAGCCTACGGCCCGTCTACATAGTATCCAACATCTGTGAGCCTTCTCAGTACGCTTCTGAATGTGACACTTCCAATTCAGTTTCCTGTCTAAGATCACACCTAAGTATTTGACCTTGTCAGATATCGAAATCATCTTATTGAGGAAACGTGGTGCGTTAAATTGCCCCACCTTCGTCTTCCTCGTGAATAGGCATATTTCAGTCTTCTCTGGGTTAACATTGAGACCTCTGTGTCTAGCTCAATCATATGCCATATGCAAGACCCTTTCGGCCCTTCTTCATAGCTCGTTCGGATCCTTACCCCTTAGAAGTATTATAACATTGCCTGTGTAGCAGACGGGTTCAAATCCCTCCTCAGTCAGCATTCGTAAAAGGTCATATATGGTGGTCACCCTCCCACTCCCAATCCCATTTGTTGCGACAGAATTCTTAAGGTAACCAAACAGTGCTTGGAAACTTTTTTCTAAGATTTTCTAACAGCGTTTCTATTTCTCTTAAGTTTTGTCACAAGGAACACATACCGTACTATTGAGACACCCCCCTGTTGTCCAGGAGTTTACATCGCCCACATCAGCCTTTTTACTTGCCATCAGTGTGTTTTTGTGCGGGAGTCAATGCGTTTTGTTCTCAACGTGACGGTTGAAAATAAGGCTTACGTTAGTTCAAATTGTGGTTTAGTATCTGTCGGAATATGAATTATTCCTTCCCGGGAGTGCCTTAGTTGACAAAAATTAAAAAAAAAATAAAATTGATACGTTTACGAAGTTTTGGTGTTAGAAAAAAAAGAAAAGTTATAAAATCATTAAAAGTTCCCTAGCATGTATATAGCATTGCCATCGAAACATTTGATAAAGCTTTTGTAAAAGGGACTCTAATCTGTAACAATATAGAAACATTCGGAAGTGATAGGGGTATACTAATTTCGTAATTTTGTTTGTAACACCTCAAAATATGCGTCTCAGATCCCATAAAGTAAATATAATCTTGATCGTCATGACATTTTAAGTTAAACTAGCCATGTCCGTCCGTCCGTCTGTCTGTCGAAAGCACGCTAAATTTCGAAGGAGTAGAGCTAGGCGCTTGAAATTTTTGCACAAATACTTTTTATTAGTGTAGGTCGGTTGAGATTGTAATGAGCCAAATCGGTCCATGTTTTGATATGGTTGCCTTATAAACCAATCTTGGGTCTTGACTTCTTGAGCCTTTAGAGGGGGCTTTTATCGCTTTGGAATTTGCATGTGGTGTTTTGGTATCACAGCCAATAACTGTGTTAAGTATGGTTTAAATCGGTTCATAACCTGATATAGCTGCCATACAAACCGATCTTGGGTCCTGATTTCTGCACGTGGTTTTTTGGTATTACTTCCAACAACTGTGCTTTACTTACTTTAATTGGCTGTAACAGAATATTTGTTCCACTAGCCGATGATCTTTCCATCGGGCTTTTGGACTTCCCGGTTTGCGTGTACCACCGTGTTTGCCTTCAAAAGACAACATAACCTAGCCAACGCAGCAACTGTGCTTAGTATGATTCAAACCGGTTCATAACCTGATATGCAAACGCAAATTTTGTCCATGAGTTTTGAATGAATTCCACTAAGGGAAAGGGGCAAACTTCTTATGCAGTCCGATTCAAATTTAAGCTCAATGATAAGGGGTCTCCTTTTTATAGCCAAATCCGAACGGCGTACCGCAGTGCGACACCTTTTTGAAGAGAAGTTTTACATGGCACAGTACCTCACAAATTTTGCCAGCATTAGGAGGGGAAAACCACCTCTGAAAATTTTTTCTGATGGTTTCGCCATGATTCGAACCCAGGCGTTCAGTGTCATAGGCGGACATGCTAACCTCTGCGCTAAGGTGGCCTCCGATATAGCTGGCTATAACCTGATATAGCTGCCATATAAACTGATCTTGGGTCTTGACTTCTTGAGCCTCTAGAGGGTGCAATTATCGTCCGTTTTGACTGAAATTTTGCACGTGTGTGTTTTGGTATCACTTCCAACAAATGTATGGTCGACATCGGTATACAACCTGGTATAGCTGCCATATAAACCGATCTTGGATCTTGACTTCTTGAGCCGCTAGAGGAAGCAATTCTTATCCGATTTGGCTAAAATTTTGCAAGAGGCGTTTTGTGTCCAACAACTGTGCTAAGTATGACGCAAATCGGTACATAACCTGATATAGCTGCCATATGAATCGATCTGGGTTTTTGACTTCTTGAGCCTCTAGAGGGCGTAATTCTCGTCCAATTTGGCACAAATTTTGTACCACGGCTTCTCCCATGACCTTCAACATACGTGTCCAATATGGTCTGAATCGATCTATAGCTTGATACAGCTCCCATATAAACCGATCCCTCGATTTTGCTTCTTGAGACCCGACAAATGCGATCACCCTTTTTTAATTGTAATTTAATTGAGAAACTTATTACTGTACAGTAATGCTTATTGCCCTGTATCATCATTAAGAAAATTATGTCGATAGGCTAGAAGGTGCGTGAAAGACTACCAAGCAGTGAGCAGAAAAGAACGAATAGGCGCAGCGCACCCGAACGACGACGCACGCTTAAAGCAATTTTCATTTTTGGTAGCATAACATAAACTAGATAATTACCTCAACTCCAACGTTGGTTGTCACAACAGCAAAGTTGCGGTTGGCAAAAAAATTGGTTGAGGCAACAAATCTGTTTTCTGGGTGCACCACTTGATCTTTCCATCGGGTTTTTGGTCGTCCCGGTTTGCGTGTATTACTGTGTTTGCCTTCAAAAAACTTCTTCGCTGAAACTTCTTCATCTATTCTGACAATATGACATAGCCAACCAAGCCGATGTATTTTGACACGTGTAACTATGCTATCATCGTCATACAGCTCATACAGTTCGTGGTTCATACGACACCGATGCAATTTGGTCCATAAATTTTATGAAGAATCTTTCTCTCAAATACCCCAAGAACTGCTTCGTCTGCCTTTACAAGTACCCATGCCCCGGAAACATATAATAACACGGGTAGTATCAGTGTCTTGTATGGTGTAATCTTCGTCTGTCGAGAGGTGACCTTGTTTCTAAACTGCTTACTCAATCCAAAGTAGCATCTGTTTGCCAGTATTATTCTTCGCTTTCAAAACTGGTATCATTCATTTCGTTAATGGCGATGCCGAGGTAGATAAAATTGCTGACTATTTCCCAACTTTCCCCATTTTTTTTTATCTGATTAGTAGTACAGGGCGTTTTTGGAGATGATACCATCCATTTCGTTTTATCTCGATTTACTGCCAGACCCTAAGGAGGCCATCGTAGCGCAAAGGTTAGCATGTCCGCCAATGACGCTGAACGCCTGGGTTCGAATCCTGGCGAGACTATCCGAAAAAATTTTCAGCGGTGATTTTCCCCTCCTAATGCTGGCAACATTTGTGAGGTACTATGCCATGTAAAACTTCTCTCCAATGAGGTGTCGCACTGCGGCACGCCGTTCGGACTGGGCTTTAAAAAGGAGGCCCCTTATCATTGAGCTTAAACTTGAATCGGACTGCACTCATTAATATGTGAGAAGTTTGCCCCTGTTCCTTAGTAAAATGTTCATGGGCAAAATTTGCAATTTTACTGCCAGACCCATTTTCACTGATTCACTTTCACTTTCGATTCTTTCAAAGCCTGCAGTTACTACTTCCGGTGACCGACCTATGATATCGATGTCGTCGGTATAGGCGAGTAGCATTTGTTGTTTGGTAAGTAGTGTGCCATATCTATTCACATCTGCATCTCGTATAATCTTCTGCAGCAGGATATTAAAGAGATCACACGATATGCAAGTTGTCTGCAACTGTCATCCTGCAGAGTCTTATTAATTTTGCAGGGATACCAAACACAGACATGGCTTGAAATACCTTTGAACGTAAAGGGGTATCGAAAGCGGCTTTGTAGTCAACAAATAGATGATGGGTGTTGATTTGTCCTTCTGGAGTCTTTTCCAGGATTTGGCGCAGTATGAATATCTGGTCTAGGGAGGATTTACCAGGTCCAATAGGGCCCAATTATCTCATTGACTTAAGGTTTTAATCTTACACACAGTACGCTCGAGAGTATCTTGTATGCGATGGGGAGGAGACTTATTCCTCTGTAGTTGGCACATTCCGTCTTACCTCCTTTTTTGTGTATGGGACATAGTATGCTGAGGTTTCAATCATCGGGTGTGCGTTCATCAAGCCAGATTGTGTAAAAAAGCTGATGCATACGCCTTATCAGAGTGTCGCCTCCGACCTTAAAAAGTTCAGCGGATAACCCGTTGGCTCTTGCTGCCTTGTTGTTCTTTAGTCGGGTCACTACTACTTGGACCTCATTCTGACTAGGAGGTAAACATTATATACCATCATCAGGGATTTGTTCTGCGGTTCCTCATTCGTCGGACATAGCATTTCGAAAAATATTCTTTCCATATCTTCAGCACGCTATCTGTGTTATTTACCAGATCTCCTTCTTTGTCTCTGCAGGAGGATGTGCCTGCATTAAAGGCATCGGTTTAATATTTAATTTTTTGGAATTTCGGGATTTCATTCTGACTTCTGTACATCTCAATGCGCTCACACTCACGTCTTTCGATTTCCTTTTTCTTTCTGTGGTATAGACGTTCCTCCTATCTTCCTTTTCTCTCGATACCTCTCTTTCATCTGGCGCGTTGTTACTAATTACAGGGTCGCTCTGTATGCTGCATTCTTGGCTTCAGTAGTATCGCCACACTCTTGGTCGTACCATTGGTGTCGTGAAGGACGCTTCCGGTACCTAAGTAGAGATTTCGCGGCATTTTCCATGGAGTGGGCAATGGTTTGCCACTGCGACATTATATCAACGGGACAAGGAGTGCTTCCACCAAGCAGTTGGGTTGATTGGAATATGCCGTAACCATCTGTCGTCTTTGCAGCTTTTCAATGTCTCTCTATGCTTAAACGGGTGCGAACTTTTGCTGCAACAAGGTAATAATCTGGATCTATATTCGCTCCACGGATCGAACGTACATCTTACACGCTGGATAAATGCCTTCCATGTGTCACAACGTGATCAATTTGTTTCCTCGTGTTTTGACCGGGTGACAACCATGTGGCTTTATGAATATTTTTATGTTTAAATCTGGTGCTGCTAACCAACATGTTTTTTCCGCGACGAAATCTATTAGCCTCAACCCATTATCGGGTGTTATCTCGTGGAGGCTGAACTTTCCGACTGTTGGACCAAAGATGTCTTCCTTCCCTATTTTCGCATTAATATCCCCCACAACGATTTTAAAACCATGGGCGAGGAAGCGGTTATATTCTCTTTTTAGGCGGTCGTCTGTCTTCCGTCGGAGCATGGGAACAAATAAGGCTGATATTGAAGAATTTGGCTTTTATGTAGATTTTGGCTAGCCTCTCATCCACCGGAGGAAAGCTTGAGACAAGGTGTTTCAGTCTCCGACTAACCATAAATTCGCAGCCAGCCAAATGTGACGCCATTCCCGGTCTATCGCACTTCTTGTAATATCTGTCTTGTACTTCTCCAATGCATCCGCCAACGCGTATACTGCAACTTCTCTGTAGAGAGTACGGACATTTCAGGTGCAGATCCATAAATCCTGGTTTCGTTTTTTCGTAAACGTAAGGTGGGTCCGTTTTTTACTATTCCTTTGTTTTTCAGAGTGATTCTCATAATTTCCGGGAGTGGGTTACTGGCTCATCGCCCCAACTGCATGAATTCTGTGGGACCGCACATATATCCCTCGTTGTCGCGACCCGCTTGCTCTAAGACTCGACACTCGCCTACAGCTGCCCCTAACCTGGGAACTCGCCTTGTCATCTCGAGTATTATTGGCACTCAATATTTAATTAAGAGACAGTGCCACCTGACCTGATTTGCAGCTTAGCTTTCAGCTAAGCTTCCAGTGATAACGATGGACACAATACAAGTCGGAGCGCAAAGTTCCAGCCCATGTGGTGCTCATAGTTATCCCGTGTCAGCCCTGTGTGAATGCAATATTATATTGTAAAAGCATGTGAAAGTGGGAGTAAGTGAAGAAACGATGTGTGTGTAAAGTCGTAAAGCTTCTTTCCAAAGAGGTGTCGCACTGCGGCACGCCGTTCGGACTCGGCTATAAAAAGTAGGCCCCTTATCATTGAGCTTAAACTTGAATCGGACTGCACTCATTGATATGTGAGAAGTTTGCCCTTGTTCCTTAGTGAAATGTTCATGGGCAAAAGTTGCATTTGATGTGTGTGAGAAAGTGTCACTATTTAAGAGAGGGTGTTTGTAGGTTCAGCCAATAGCTTAAGCTTGGCTGTGGCATGTGCGGCATTTTGCAATTTTGTTGTTGTTTGGATATATATTGCGAGCCTGCACAATAAGACCAGAGAAGATCTTATAATTACAGTATAGGTAGTAAGCAAAATTTAGTTGTTGGGTAATTGTCATCATTCTGCCAATAAAAGAAACAAATTGTTTGGCTGTACTATGCTCTCAATGAACGAAATATTTGATGGACAGTTTAGACAAGTTAGGGACAAGATGCAATTCTTTACATTATGAGATGGTCTCATATCTTTATCATGTAAAAAAATCAATTTCTTTTTGTTTGTAGTCCGTATAGACACAACAACAACGAAACCGATTTCCTTGAAATTTTCGGATTGAAAAACTAGGATATGTGGGAGGTCGCCCAAAGCGGACAAGTGGTATTTGGCGTTGTAAGCGGTAATGAGACGAAAAGCGTGATCATGGCAATATGGTGCTTCAAATGGAAGGTATAGCGTATCTGATATAGAAATATGACGTCAAGTGTCAAGTGCGTGGGGGTCATCCCAACCTCCTTAACACCCGACCTTATAAAGTGACACTCAAATGCTAAGGTTTTACAAGTAGAGTACCACCCTCATATCACAATTGGATTCAAGTTTCAGAGAGTCTTAATCTCAAAACGGCTTAGCTGAAAACAATCCAAATTATGTCATTATGGGGTCCAAAATCAAAATATTAGATAATAGAGAAAGAATATATTATTCAAATGTTGGGCCAAGTATCTCAAGGACCGCCAAACCTCCTCAAAGGGACATAGAGACTGTTTATGCTAATCTGGGTATCATATAAAAGGGTTTTAGGAGTAGGGTACGAACTCAAATTGAAGCATGAAACAAGATCACAAAAATTTCCTAACGGCTTCTTACTTTACACCAGAAATTGCCATAAAAAGTCAACTAATAAAGGGACCTATAATCCGATCATAACAATATTGGTCTTAAATTAAAGTCATTTAGAAGTAAGTGTATAAACATTTTGAGCTACGCCTACAAAAAAGAACATCTCAAGAGAATATGTAGCCTGATTAATTGAAACGTAGTTAATACCAGTAAGGAAGGGCCAAAGTCAGGCGGTGCCGACTGTATAATACCCTACACCTACCCTATAAATACAATGTGGGAGCTATATCCAATTCTGAACCATTTTTGATGGACCTCAGCGAGCAAGAATATTTTCAAACTGTAATAACTACGGTTGACAAATGACAACATTATTGCAAATTACCCAAAATCTGACAAACATATATATAGGAGCTATAAATAATACTGATCCGATTTCCATAAAATTGACCAGTAATGTCGAGAGTCATTAGATTAAATCCTTCCGGCAAAATTTCGAGAGAATCGGGCAACAAATGACCATTTTATTGCTGTATTACTGCAAATCGGACGAACATATGGGACATATGGGAGCTAATCTGAACCGATTTTTATGAAATTCACCTGTAATGTCGGAAGTCATAAGAAAATCGTTCCTGCAAAATTTTGAGAGAATCGGGCAACAAATGATAATTTTATTGCATTATTACTGCAAATCGGACGAACATATATATGGGAGCTATATCCAAATTGGAACCAATTTTTTTTCAATTTCAATAGGCTTCGTCTCTAGGCCGAAAGACATATTGCCCATACCAAGTTTGAAGACGATTGGATGCAAATTGCGGCATGTATTTTGTACCCAAATTAGCATGGACAGACGGACAGACGGACATAATCGACGGACTTAATCGAATCAGAAAGTGATTCTGTGTCGATCGGTATACTTATCAATGGGTCTTTCTCTCTTTCTTTTGGGTGTTACAAACTCATTCCCTAAGTTATAATACCCTGTACCACAGTAGTGGTGTAGGGTATAAATAGCATACAAATCTGGCATGGAAAGTGCCTGAGAGTATGAGATAATAGGACTATCGAGCGCAAATGCAAGGTATATGAGGATAGAGCGCGAATTCGTTAATTTACGATTTGCCATAAACAAATATAGGAATTTAGACCATGAAGAACTAATGAAGCCTTGAAAATATTTAGTCTTAAACCTAGCAGGAAAGAGTTTCAAGTTTTTAACTTTTACATAATATAATATCATTTCATTATATATATCTCTTTAAAAATTTAATAAAATTAAGTTCTGAAACTAAAAAAAAACAAGGGCCGAATCTTAGGAACCCACCATCATGAATTCTGCTAAAATGTATACAAAATAAATTTAGTTTTAGGGCATAATTTTATTCCACCTACAAAACTTCTGTCAAACCAGCAAAAATTAAAGCTTCTTGGAACCAAACAAGGATAATGGAGCGACCGCTTTATATGGGAGCTATATCAGGTTATAGACCATACTTGGCACAGTTGTTGGAAGTCATAACAGAACACTAGAAAATTTCAGTCAAACCGAACAAAAATTGCGGCTTATAAGAGTTTATGAAGTCAAATCGGGAGATCGGTTTATATGGGAGCTATTTTAGGTTATAGACCGATTCGGACCGTACTTGGCACAGTGTTGGAAGTCATAAAAAACCACTACATGCTCAATTTCAGCCAAATCGGACAAAAATTGTAAGGCTAAAGAATTCAAATTGGGAGATCGGTTTATGTGGGAGCTTTATCTTATAGACCGATTCGGACCGCATTTGGCACAGTTGTGGTCATAACGGAACACCACATGCATCCAAATCGAACAAAAATTGCGGCTTGTAAGGGCTCAAGTAGCCAAATCGGGAGATCGGTTTATATAGGAGCTATATCAGGTTATAGACAGATTTGGACCGCACTTGGCACAGTTATTGGAAGCCAGAACAGAACACTACGTACAAAATGTTAGCCAAATCGGACAAAAATTGCTGTTTATCGGGAGATCGGTTTATATGGGAGCTATATCAGGTTATGGACTGATTCGGACAGTACTTGGCACAGTTGTTGGAAGTCATAACGGAACACTATATGCTAAATTTCAGTCAAAATGGACTAAAATTGAGGCTTGTAAGGACTCAAGAAGTCAAATCGGGAGATCGGTTTATATGGGAGCTATATCAAGTTATAGACCAATTCAGACCGTACTTGGCACATGCAAAATTTCAGCCAAATCGAACAAAAATTGGGGGTTTTAAGGACTCAAGAAGTCAAATCGGGAGATCGGTTTATATGGGAGTTACATTAGGTTATCGACCGATTCGGACCGTACTTGGCACAGTTATTGAAAACCAGAACAGAACAAATCGGTCAGCCAAATCGGACAAAAATTGCGGTTTGTCGGGAGATCGGTTTATATGGGAGCTATATCATGTTAAAGACCGTACCTGGCACAGTTATTAGAAGCCATAACAGAACACAACATGCAAAATTCAGCCAAATCGAACAAAAATTGCGGCTTCCAGGGGCTTAAGAAGTCATATAGCTTTACGCGTTCGACAGCTATCGTGATTTCGACAGACGGACGGACACGGCAAGATCCACTCAGAACATCGAGACGATCAAGAATATATATAATTTATGGGCACTTAGACGAATATTTCGAAGCATTACAAACAGAATGACTAGATTAGTATACCCCAATCCTTTAGAAACAATTAGTTATATGAAAATGATTTCCTTTTATCCACTTTTTCCTTCTAAAACCACCAACAGTGAATTTAGTGCACCAGTAAGCGCTGAATGGCTTGAACTTTCTTTACAAAGCTGCTAAAAATTCAGCAAGATTTTTGCTGGGGAGTTAGATATAGCTCTCATATATGTGTATTGGTCGATTTTCACTTCAAGAGTCTTTCAAAATTGTTCACAGTTCTTCTTTTATCACTTGTATCACGTGTATGGGCTCAGATCCGATCTGATTTTGAATAATATTGCAATTATGTGGTCATTTTTTATGCAATCCCAAAGAAATTTGGCACATACTACTCTTTAATGGCTGATTCTATTGTTGCTAGTGTTTCTAGTTAAATTTATCACATGATTTGGCTAGACTTCCGATAAAGCATCAACAGTTTCTTTGTACATTTATTGGGCATGGGTGCGTATGTTAACTTTTCGGTAGTTATGCTATTGTCATACGTCATACGCCACCTTGTTCGTTTTTTTTAGATATACACAAATAATTTGCAAAAAAATTATTACTAATCAAATCGCTCTTTTTCTACTGGGCGATATTCCAGTATGGACATAACGCATTTCTGCCATATAAAATGAGGAACACATGGCGTGTCCTGATGAGGATTCTATTTTGAAACAATGCTAATTGCCATTTTAAAAAGTCCGAAATAGGTTCTAATATACATACATATGTATATTCAACATAAATATACCAAAAACTATTTTGGATCAAGCATACAGGCAACGCGAGCATTCCCTTTGGTGAGGTTGTCCAAAGTGCATGTGCAGGATCACCAAAAAAGTGATAACAAATTATAACCTTGGCTTACCAACCTTAAAATGAATTTCTTATCTCTTTTTCTCTTTGACATAAGACACGTTTTAAATGTTAAAGCTTCAATACGTATGTTTATTATTTTTTAATAATTCTAAATTGTACCATAGACAAAGAAAATCTAAAGACCCATAATACCATGTTCAAAAAAGCTCTAACAGATGGGAGAAATGACAATTTTTCAGTCGTTTATATGTGAGTGCGCAAGGATCTCAGGCGACATGGAAGGGAGAACTTTTGAGTTATTTTATGAACATTTGGGGTTTCAAACTCCATAGATTTCCTTTGTCTATGATTATACCTACAATAGTATCAAAGAGGGTATACATGACGCGTGTTTATACCCACCACAATAGGATACTAATCTAGACATTCCGTTTGTAACACCACCAAATATTGACGAAAGACCCTATAAAGTACATATATTCTTGATCGTCTCGACATTCTAAGTCGATCTAGACATGTCCGCCCGTCCATCTGTCCTAACTACGAAAGCGGTCGAACGGGTTAAGCTAACCGCTTGAAATTTTGCACAGATGCTCAATATTAATGTAGATCATTGGGGATTGAAAATGGTTCAGAGTTGGGTATAACTCCCATATAAAAATTTTAATACGATTTAGCTAAAAATTTGCACCTAATATTCTGTTATGACTTCCAATAACTGTGCCAAATATGGTCCAAATCGGTCTATAACCTGATAGAGCTCCCATATAAACCGATCTCCTGATTTGACACATTTACCCCTGGAAGCCGCAATTTTGGCCCGATTTAGCTAAAATTTTGCATATTTTGTTCTGTTATAACTTCCAATAACTGTGCTAAATACGGTCCAAATTGGTCTAAAACCTAATCGGTATAAAGCTCCCATATAAACCGATCTCCCAATTTGACATTTTTAGCGCCTGAAAGCCGTAATTTTTGTCCGATTAAGCTACAACTTTGCATATTGTGTTCTGTTATGACTTCCAACAACTATGCCAAAGACATTTTTAGCGCCTGAAAGCCGTAATTTTTGTCCGATTAAGCTAAAACTTTGCATATTGTGTTCTGTTATGACTTCCAACAACTATGCCAAGGACGGTCCAAATCGGTCTATAATCTTGTATAGCTCCCACATAAACCGATCTCCTGATTTAACTTCTTGAGCCCTTGCAAGTCGCAAATTTTCTCCGATTTGGCTTATATGTCGCTAGGGGCATACCCACAGATACCAGTATCCCTGGAATGTGTAGGTCTCGCAAGCTCATCCGCTTTACAATTTCCTGGGATATCTCCGTGGTCCGGCACCCAGAACAGGTGAATTTTGAACTGTTCAGCCATCTCGTTGAGAGATCTGCGACTTGCGAGTTGAGGGCGGTATTATATTGTAGGTCTGACAACTGCAGTATATACCCAATGCATGACACGCGGTCTAAACCCCTAACTTTTGCCAATGGCTCTCTTGCAGATGTAAAGTGCAAGAGTTGCCTTTCTTGGCCTTTCCAAAATGTTGGATTTGAAGTTCAATTTCTTGTCCAGCAAAACACCCAGGTATTTTGCGCTTTCTTCCTAAGGAGATAGGTTCCACTGTAGGCAACTTGTATCTCCTGCTGAAAAGAACTACTTCTGTCTTGCCAGGATTTATACCTAGACCACTTTCGGTAGCCCACTTCGGTGTTGCACGTAGAGCTTCCTGAAGTACATCTCTTAGAATGCTGGAAATATTTCCCCTAACCGTCATCAGCATACACGACCACTTTTACACCTTTTTCTTCCACAGACAATAATATATTGTTAATGGCTTTGTTTCAAAGTACAGGAGGCAGTACACCTCCTTGAGGTGTTCCTCTGTTGACCCATCTTTTTAGATCCACAGATCCCAAGCCTGCCGTAATGCATCTTTTGGTAAGTAAGTTATTAATAAACTTTCTTACCGTAGAGTTGACGCCTAGAAACTCCAACTCCTTCATGATTGACGTTGGTTTTACATTATTGAAAGCACCTTCAATGTCAATAAATGCTACCATTGATATTCCTTGACAGCGAGAGAACCCTCTATGTAGCCGACTAGGTCGTGAAGGGCTGTTTCAGTGATTTGCCTTTACTATATGCATGCTGCTGCCGCGACAGGCGATCTCCAGGGATCTTTGCCCTAAGATGTGTTTCTATCAATCTCTCAAGAGTCTTCAGCAAAAAAGACGGCAGACTAATAGGACGAAAATCTTTCGCCTTCGTTTGGTAGGGTTTTCCTACTATCGGAATGAAAATTACCTTCGTGTCCCTCCACCCCACAGATATATATGACATACTGATACAATCAGAGTATATCTCCCTAAGCTAGGGAACCAGTCTATCAGACACAGCTTGTAATTCAACCGGTGATACATCATCAGGGCCTGGAGACTTAAAGGAATCAAAACTTTTTATCGCCCAAAGGATTTTCGGTTTAGACACAATTTCCCTAATGGCCTCCGACGAATGCATACCAGTGATAACCTCTTCTGGCACCACGTTGTCCGTTGGGCAATTTCCCGGAAAATGTGTATCAACGAGTAGTTCTAGTGTTTCCTTACATGACTTTGACCATACATTCTCAGACTTCTGAATACACCCCACCGTAATAGGTCTGGAAGACAGAATCTTCCTTAGCCTAGAGGCCTCAGATGTATCCTCCACGAAGCTGCAGAATCCTACCCAGGATTTCTTCTGAGCCTTTCTCTGCTCGCCTTATATTTTCGTAGCTCAACCTTATAGATGTCCCAGTCGTGTAGTGCTCTTTAGCTCTGTTGAAGAGTTTTCTACAGTCCTTCCATAGACCAACCAGCTCTGGGGTCTACCATGGCGGTCGCTATTTGCCCTTTGGCTTGACACTATGACATGCTGACACAAGCGAGTCATTCAGGGCCTTTGTGATCCGCTTGACCATTATGTCTATATGCGCAGTTTCCACTTCCTTTTCTGGCCTAGAAGCGATAGACATGCAGAATTTGTGCTGAAATTTATCCCAATCCGACTTTCTTTTGTTTAGCTGAGGGACCACTTCTGCAGTATTTTCTCCACGGCTGTCAAATCACCCAACACTTCCCAGTCGCATATTCTTGTGTTTATACCTTCCGATACAAAGGTAATATCTAGTACCACCTGACTGTTCCTGTTAATAAAGATCGGTTTATCCCCTTTATTATATTCGATAAGCAACACACCCCTTTAGTTAACATCCAACCTTCCCCATATCTGGTGATGTGCATTGGCATCACTTCCTACAATGAGGCTCTTCTTCCCAACAGAAGCGGTTTCAACCAGCAACTTAGGGTGTGCAGCCGGCATCTCTGAATCGTGTGCCATATATGGGGGAGCCAACCAGTAATGAGACATGTTTATTTCAAGGCTGACTGCTACTTAATCTTCAGTGCTTAGCGACGGAAGAAGAAAAACATTTAGACAACTCTTTGCAAGAATACAGGCTTTGTGTCTCCCATTCCCCGTGTTCTTGAGTAGTTTAAATCCCGGTATTCTTAGTCAACAAACCATTCCTCCACACACTCATGGTCCCTGGATGAGAACCACGTCAAATCCCCCTGCTGTCAGAAGAACCTTTAGTGCCGCCGAAGCAGCCTTACAATGGTGGAGATTTATCTGTAATCAGTTTACATGGGGGCTATCTGAGCTTATAAACATATCGGAATCATATTTGGGACGGATATTGCAAGTCATAATACAAGTGTTTGTCCCAAATTTCAGCCAAATTTGGGTGAAAATTTAGCATACTAGGGCCATAAGAAGTCAAATCCGGAAGTTGATTGGGTTCCTACTGATTATTTATTTCCAAATTTCCTATCTCTAGAACTCATAAAAATCTAAAAGCTAGCCTGGAAGGAGATACCAACGCTGTAGTATCTTTGTTCATCCTAATCATCGAATTTTATTACTACCCTAAGTACACATACGCATACATGCAACACATTACGAGCACACATGCGATTTTATGCCATGATAAAAGGGATAGTCATACATATATCATACTCCACTATATAAAGGATCCTAAAAAAGTAAAAAGGCATTAAGTTCGGTCGGGCCGAACTTTGGATACCTACCACCTCGGGATTATATGTAAACCCCTTTTTGTGACAATACGGTGAAAATTGGATAACTTAAGCACCCAAATTCAGCATGGACATTGAGTGGTCTAATATATATAAGTCATTATTCAACTTTGTAGAGCAAAATATTGGTCTTTTTGGCAGCTAATATAAATCGATCTGAACTATATTAAGGTCGGATATCGGGAGGCTCAAAACAACTCACTGTATCAAATATCAGCGAAATCGGTTAATCAATAAAGCTTGTATGGGCTTCAGTCCCCTTATCGGATATATCTAAATATAGTCCGATCTGAACCATATTGAGGTGAGATGACGGGAGGCTAAAAATAACCCACTGTTTAAAATTTAAGCGAAATTGGGTAACAAATAAAGCTTTTATGGGCTTCAGACCCTTTATCGAGAGATCATTCTATATGGCAGCTATATCAAAATATAGTCCGATCTAAACTATATTCGGGTCAGATGTCGGGAGTCCTTAAACTACATATTTTTGACGGATGTCGGAAGACCTAAAACTACCCACTGTTTCAAATTTCAGTAAAATCGGATAAAAAATAAAGCTTTTATGGGCTTTATCGGCAGATCGGTCTATATAGCAGCTGTATCCAAATAAGGTCCGACTTGGCCCGTTGAAGATCATAACCAGCGTGCAACAGCGTGAGCCAAATTTCAGATCAATATCTCAATTTTTGCAGGCTGTAGAGTGATTACAACAGACGGACTGAGAGACACACATACATCGTTAAATCGTCTTAGAATTTTACGACGATGCGAAATATATATATACTTTGTAGGGTCGGAAATTGATATTTCGATGTGTTGCAAACGGAATGACTAAATTGATCCTACGGTGGTGGGTATAAAAATGTTTGGCCTGAGAACTTCAAACCCTTTTCGGGTTCTGCTCTAATGAGCTAATGTCGTCATTCTGACTTAGAAATCCTAACATATTTGGATATAACTGGACCTATGTATACCGATTTTCCGACCTTGGAATTTTATACCCTTCCTAATAAGTATTTTATTTTATTGTTTTAAGAATTTTACATCCCGCCTTAATCCCAGTAGTTAATCATTTAATTGTAAAGCACTACTTCATTTTAAGAAAGTTTTTCTTTCTAAGTTATTTAAACAGTAAGTAAGTATACCAAAGGGTGATTTTTTAGCTATTATCTTTTTGACAACACTGGTTTTGTTTCACTGTCAAACATCTTCAGTTTAGTCTAAAATTTAACCATGAATCGTCTTACAAACGAACAACACTTGCAAATTATTGAATTTTATTATCAAAATGCGTGCTCTGTTAATGTAAATGTCAATGTGTACGTAACTACGCAGATTTGTCGATTTTCGATCAGCCAGAAGCATTGCAAGAGCTACCAATGCATCCAGAAAAATTCACAGTTTGGTGCGGTTTATGGGCTGGTGGCATCATTGGACCGTACTTCTTCAAAGATTATGCGAATCGTAACGTAACTATGAATGTTGAGCGCTATCGTGAGATGATATCCAATTTTTTTTTGCCCATAATGCAAGAGCTTGACTTGCATGACATGTGGTTTCAACAAGACGGTGCCACATGCCACACAGCACGCTTAACTATGGACTTAAGCATGTTCGGTGAACATTTTATTTCACGATCGGGACCGGTCAATTGGTCGCCTATATTGTGCGATTTAACGCCTTTAGACTATTTTTTGGAGGGCTATGTTAAATCTCATGTCTATACAGACAAGCTTGCTTTAATTGACGCTTTGGAAGACAACATTGTAAGATTTATTCGGGAGATACCAGACGAAATCTTGGAAAGAGTATGCCAAAATTGGGCTCAGCGAATGGACCACATTTGCATGAAATAATCTTCAAACATTAAATTACACGGACCGTACTATCGATACAAATAAAGATTTCACGCATTTTTCAAGTTTTTTGTCTGTTAGGGCGAGATCATTAAATTTAAAATTTCTGTTTGTTTCTCTTTAGAGACGAACTCAATGTTCGGAGATGCAAATGGATTTCTCTAAATTTTATGTGTGTTTTTTTTTTGTAAAACTTCCCTATAGCTCTTAAAAAAACACCCTTTATTTGCGTTCTTTCATTCTTTCTTATCTTTTGTATGGTAAGTTACTAGTGCAAAAATAGTAAGTGATTAGTTTCAAGTGGAACTATCTCAATACCCTCTTTAGACTATTGCATTGAATTATTAGCATCTGAAGTATGTATAGGCTCTTCAATACAATGTTACTATGTATGTTTTGGCTGCCAACAATTTTCAAATTAAGTTTGAAATAAATAACAAAGAAACACTTTAAGATAAAACTTATTATAAAATCATTTCTTGATACTATGTATCAAGTGTCATGTTTTATGAATCTTAAAGTTTTAATTAAATTTTTTATAAAATTTAAATTTTGATCAAATTATAATTTTTTATGCCCTCCACCATAGGATGGGGGTATACTTGCAAATTATTGTCATTCCGTTTGTATATTAATCGGAAAGCAACACAATGTATATTCTTGATCCTTTTGACATTCTAAATCGATTTACCCATGCCCGTCCTTCTGCCGAAAACATGCTAGCTTTCGAAGGATTAAAGCTAGGCGCTTAAAATGTTTCAAAATTCTTCCCATTGGTGTAGGTCGTTTGGGATTGTGAATGGGCAACATCAGTCCATGTTTTCATATAGTCAACAGAATGCGTACTCTGTTAAGAAAGTTCATTCATACAAAATTGCCCCTCATATTTTATTATTGGCTTATATTGTTGCTGCTCATTTGTTTTATTTTGTTTTATTGACTCGGAATAAACACACATAATATTGGAAACATGCGTGGTGTTATGTTTCCAATATTAGCTGCATTTTCAACTTGTTCTGCAAGCATATTAAAAATATATTCGCTTATCTCTGCGAACAAGGCTCTTGGCCAGTGAGGCGGAGGCGCGATATTCAATTCTGGCCGCGATTTTTATAACACTTGATTTTGCCGTAGCAAAGCATTGCGTTGACGTTTCCGGTGTTTTATATCCTCTAAAGTTTCGTTGCTTATCCATGGTTTTTGGGATCGTCGAGCAATACCAATGATAGAGGTGGCCGCGCCGTACATGCTGCTACAATGTCGGCCCATGTATGGTTGTTATTTTGCAGCTTCTCCGTTAACGTTGCCTTGTTTCGGGGTCTTTTCGGTTTAAGAGGTTGAACTTTGTGCTTTTTGTCTGAGAGTGGCCAATTAGAGCATGTGGTCGCTATTGATGTCGGCTGCTCCACGTCTAGTTTTCACATCCATCAGCGAAGCCAGAAAGAGTTAGATGATCGATTTGATTACGGGTGTTTCCCAAGTATATTTATTATATATTTTTATGGGGAAATGTTGTGCCTCCAATAAAGAGCCGGTTTCTTGCGCAGAAATCAACCAATCTGTCGCTATTGTCATACCTGGTATCACCAGGTCCTTGCATTTCCATGATTGATTGTAGATTATTGTTGTTATTGCCCACCTTGGCATTTCAATCTTCCATAACAAGTTCAATGTCTTCTTTTGGTAGAGAGCGTGTCACTGAGTCGAGTTGAAAATAGAATTGATACTTTGTTTCGTCTTCATCGGGTTCGGTTGGCGTGTAGCATTGTACAATGGATATTTTACGGAATTTTCAATTTAATCTTGCCGTCATGATGCGTTCAGATATAATATTGTATGATAGAAGAGCTCGCTTTGCTTTCGGCGACAGTTAAAGACCGACCCCATTTATTCGGTGGAATTCATTGCCCGAAAAATGAAGTGGTAGCCACCTTGAAGATCCATAGTTTCGAATTTCGGTAAAGTCTCGATGCTTTTGAGAGAGAGATCTGACGTTCCATGTTCCAATCATAAAACGTGTTATGAATCCATAGGTCGTCATTGGAGGGTTGTCAGTTCCATTATTTCTTGTTGATTTTTCTGCAACATCGTGATCGGATTCGTATCCGTGCAAGCGGGAAACCACCTGCTGGTGCTAATTTTTTGGTTTCTGCGGTCATATCTGGTGAGTTTTCCTCAATCCGCCACCTGGGGAGGCGTCCGATGGGAGAAGGGTCATGGAACTCCGCACGGAGCTAATCACGATTAATTGGTTATTATTATATGTTATTGCATGATATAGATATGTTTAATCGAAACTCTTGAATGGAGCGAATATCAATAGTTTGCCAGATCTCCAGAGAAGACGATGTCCGCAATGACAGCACCTTGGTTCAAACGCAGCAACTCCATCTTAGTGACGTGTGGTCCTTGGTCACAATCGTGACATACATCTTGTACGTCTGCATCAATCCTTGTTCTGTAAGAATTGAGGCGGCTGCATCTTCTGGAACGTAATTGAGCCAGAACTACTCTGGTTTGTTGGGGGAGGTCAAATTCTTCATGTGTAACGGCAGGTAATCGTTCTCCAAGGACGACATACACCCGGTAGCTATTTACCGCATGATATACCGCTTGATCTAGAGGTTCTCTTGTGTAATGCCGAACCTCACGCTCTATATCATGTAGACCTATTTCAAGGCTTCTGGGCGGTGGATACCTATCCACAAGATGATGATTTGGATGATCTCTGCGATAACAGCCCAAATGGTATTGCTTAGACAGCATCTAGTTATGTCTTCGCACTGTCTCCTGGTGGAGTTACTCCACACGAGAACTGAGGAGACGGAAACTTACCACAGACTGGCGCTGCCTAATATACCACAGGTTTCTTTGTCTGCACCCCAAGAGCTGCCGGCAAGTGACTTGAGGACCTTTGTTTATTGAACAACCTGGCACATCTCTTCGGATCAGACGCGGTTATGTCGCCAAAAGTGACTGAGGTCTACTGGGGTTCGAGAGTGACATAACATTAGACCACAGATTGCCGAAACCGGTGGCTAAGTGACATTGCTCCAAGTGTTCCAGTCACAAATTCCGCTTATGTTATTGACTACCCTGTTTATATCCAGATTCAGCTCGCTGATTCTGGGGTTAGTGGGGTCCGTACAACGAATCCCCTCATGTTCGTCTTCAAGTACCACTGCCTGCACCGGGAAATTGGGCCGCACTTGGGAATATTTGACCGGCCGCTGCGTTAATGATGTCTAGGAATTTCCTCTCGGCATCCGTTCACTGAAGCGGCGATTGGTGTACTCTCTGAAGCCAGTCTAATCGGCTTTCTTCTGAATGATAAACGTCTTGCGCTCAGAGGTTATGAAGTCGGGTGGTCGGTGGATGGTGAGAATTATGGGGAGGTGGTCAGATTCCAAAGAAATGACGGCTTGCCAAGCTACGTCGCTCGGGAGATCAGTGGTGCAATGGTAATGTCTGGCGAGCTGCTACACCTCCTCGTAATCCTAGTAGGGGCATCCTCATTCACCGTGCAAAACGCGGAGCATTCAATCTGCTCTGCTAAATCTATGCCCCGCTGGTCGTTACCTATGGAAGAATGCCATGAAATGTGATGCGCATTAAAGTCCCCTAGAACCAGACGATCAATGCCAGATAGTAGCCCACTTATGACGGGCTTGTAAGCTTAGCCGTTAATTGGGACACAGCTACCAACAGGCGGTATGTACACGTTGTATAGCTCTATCTAGGCAGTACTGGACCTGACTGCTATCCGAATGCGCTCCATGTAGGTGTCACTAGCGCCAGGAGGAGGCAAGATGGGTTTATACCCATACTGCACGAAATGGTGTATCACGAAGGTCAATCCCCCACCTCCATTCCTTGAGCGATCCTTACGTAGCACATTGTATCCGTGACAACTGTGCAAGCTGCAGGTGTTGGTCAGCTTTGTCTCCTGCAACCAATATGTTCTTCCGACTCATAAAATCCACAATCTCGTTGATCTTGCCACAGAGAACGTTGCAATTCAATTGCAAAATTGATACACTTCCCAGCACTTGCAATATTGGGGCTGGGATGTTGAGCTCTTGCGTATGTTGCCGCACGAAAGAGGTTGGGGGTCACATAGTCCGACGACGACGACGCTTGTGACTCACTGCTGGCTATGTTCGCACAGCACCTTGCAACATATTCAGTGTAACCATACTCCCGTAGTGACGTAACGCCAGAGCAAGATCGGAAATGTAGCCACTCCATGCACCGATTACACCTCACCGACACCGACCGATAGTGGAGGCGGTTCTGGCAAAACAAACAGAACCAGGGTCCGGTGTTCTTTTCAATCCCGGCACGGACCAGAAGCTTGCGGAGAAGGCACTCCGGGACGTCCCTCTCCCATGACGAAAAAAGGACGAACACGCCGCTTGGGCGGCATCCCTTGCCAATGAATGATTCCATCGGATCAGTCCGGTGCATACAACCAACTGCCATGGGATTCCAATGTCTCGTCATCTCCCCCTAAGCACGATGTCACTTGACTGTCATACCTATTCTGTATAAGTTCCGCAGTCTGTAAAGGTACTAAAGACATACTGATATAGCCTCATCTTAACACGATGAGGATATTCTATAGAATTTTCGTTGTTCTGCAGACCGTTTCACAGTGCTCCATACGCGTTCTTTGCCCACGCTCTTAACTCGAACTGCATCGCCCCGAAAGGTTTCGAATTCGCCAAATTTTAAATTGTCCTATTTTTTCCATCTTTCTTGACCTTTTCTAGTGTTCAACATTTGAAATGAGGCCAAAAGTTGTTTTATGTCGCCAATTAAAATTATCTTTAAGTTTGAAACAAAAGGTGCCTGTTATCAGTCAAGATTTCTTAGCTCAGGAAACACTTCAGGCTGTTATTATATAATTCGGAATTTATTACTGCTATGTATTTGTATATGAGTTTCTGTACTTTTCAATGAATCTGTTAATCTTTCATCTTGAAAATAATTTTAACGGCTGTTGTTGAACTTTGTCCATTGTATTTATTTCTTTTCGCACAGATGTTTTAATTTACTTAAAACCTTTATCAATTTATGTCAAAAGGTTTCTTTTGACATGTGCAGACTTGAATTGTTGAGTGATAATACGTTATGTATTGTGGGCATTGGCTTTAGTATGGGGCGTTTAAAATGAATCAAACAAATATCACAGTCTAGGGACTAAATGTTATTTTTGAGCTTCTTTTTAGTGTGCATTCACCAAATGCTCTTTTTATAGGCTCAATACTCTACATCGGAAGATTGGTCTATATGGCAGCTATACCCAAATATAGTCCGATCTGGACGATATTCAACATAAAGGTTCAGAGGGGTACCGAAACTCGAAATAGGATGAAAAATGCTCCTTTTATAGGCTCATTACACAATATCGGTAGATAGGTATATATGGTAGCTATATCCAAATATAGTCCAATCTGTACCACATTTGACATGATTGGGTAGGAGTCTACTCGAACACATTGTGCCAAATTTCATAGAATTCGGGTAATAAATGGATTTTTTGTGGCCTTAGTACCCTATATCGGGAGATCGGGTGGTCGGTCTATGCGGCAGCTATATCCAAATATAGTCCGCTCTGAACCGCGCTTCACAGAAATGAATAGGGGTCTACCAGAACTTACTGTGTCAAATTTCATCGAAATCGGATGAAAAACTAAAGATTTTTGACTAAAGATCCAGCTTTTGGGTATAAATGGGTAAATACCCGGGTATTTACCCAATTTACCGGGTAAATAAATTTTGGGTATTTACCCATCGCCCATCTCCACTTATGGTGCTACCGAGATAGATAAAATTGCTGACTTTGGTAAAATTTTAGTTCTCCATTTTCGTTGCTGGTTCACGGGACGTTTTGAGCACGCATACCATAATTTTAATTTAATTTCCAGTTATTGTTTTCCATGAACGACCCGTAATATCGATGTTGCCGGTGCTCAATGGTGTGCTATGCCTATGCATACCTTTACTTTAATTGGCTATGACAGAATATTTGCCTACTAGCCGAACTTGGAAAAGATTTTCAAGCGCCTGGATTTTCTACATCCCATGTCCAATCTCTGACACCAAGTTTCGAGATGTGTTTCACCACTTGCCTTGCCATCATCCCGGTTTGCGTATACCACTGTGCTTGCCTTTAAGACTTCTTCGTTGGAGCTTCTTCATTCATTGTTACAACATGACCCAGCCAGTGCAACGTTTAACTATGCTAGCGTGGCGCAGAGGTTAGCATATCCGCCTATGACGCTAAACGCCTAGATTCAAATCCCAAGTGGTGTCATAGATGACACGCCGTTCGGACTCGGCATAAAAAAGGAGGCCCCTTAACATTGAGCTTCAACTTTAATCGGACTGCACTCATTGATATGAGAAAGTATCCCTTGTTCCTTTATGGAATGTTCATGGAAAATTTGGTATTGGTTAACTGTGCCAGCGCCGATATTCTTCAACAGGGCAAACTGGTCCACTGTTTGTCTTTCTGTCAAACACTCCAAACACTCCCTCGTCTGCTTTCACAAGTACTTATGCTTTAGAACCATATAACAACACGGGTAGTAACAGCGTATTGTATAATGTAATACTATTCTTGACTTTATTTCAAAACTGGTATCATTCATTTCGGTTACGATGGTGCGGAGATAGTTGTTGAATATCTCAAAGTTTTGGTTCCCCATTTTCTTTATCAAATGAATAGTGCCAACTCCCACATGATATCGATGTCGTCGACATAGACGAGTAACCTGTGTTTTCTTGTTAGTAGTGTGCCATACCATCTGCATCTCGTATAACTTTCTCCAGCAAGATATTAAGGAAATGACATAAAATGTCTAAAGCCTCTTCTGGTATTGCATGGTTCGGAAAGACTTTCCTATTCTTACAAAGGAACTTTCTCAATATTTTCCCAATGGTTTTGTAATACAAAGTCTATATCATATATTGAATCGTTTTTGTTGTCTATCACTTGTAAACTCTATCGATGGCTTCTTAAAATAGAGCTTAATTGTTCAAAAATCATTGCTTAATGCAATTACATTTGAAATATGTATATGAATAATAGTTTTTTTAGTCTTTTTTTATAACAGAAAACCACCTTCAGTTCATATTTTTCCCGCCTTGTTTTGACAAATTGCCAAACAGCGTTGCCAATTATTGTAGACAGATTGGCAACATTGCATGCAAATCTGGTAAATCTGGCAACTTTTTTGCTGGCAACAGCTGCGTTAGTAGCGAAGAAGAAGCAAATCTATCTGTTTTTGTGAATTGGCGCTGTAATTTTTGTATTTTTTTTTTGTTTCGAATGAATGTTTAAACAATTTATTTTATATCTTGGCAAGAACATGAGTACCACCAATAAGAAATCTAGAGAAACCTTGGCCAAGAAGTTAGCTGGGAAGAAAGTTCCTGTAAAACGAGAAGTAGTAAGTAGCTGAGGTCTCATATTATTGGCAAGAAGCATTTTACTTTCCAGGAGAGCTTAAAAGGAATACAACTGTTATTGCCTTCTAAGTGTCAAAAATAAAATCCAATGAGCAACAAAGTTGTTGTTGTAATAATGTGTTGTGCACTGAGGCAACAACCCTTGCCAATTAAGGACTTCATCGGGTCAATCCGGTACATACAACCAGCGGACATGGGATTGTTGTGCATTCACCCATCATAGGCACTCAGTATTTGTGCTAGAGCTGGTGCCGCACGGCCTCTTACTGAGACTTTCCGGACGGTACCGCTGATTGTCCGCGACAGCCTATGTAGCTACTCCGTATGGAGCATTTCACTATACGCAACATGTGGACGCGCCCGGCAGCTCGCAGCTAAGCTTCTCGTGACAGCAATGAATACCATACAGATCGGACCTTAATGTTTCAGCCGGTGTGAAGATTACAGCTATCCCGTCCTTGATGGACACCTATTGCAAATGATGAGAAAGGTTTGAATATAGTACCGGAGCTGTTCAACAGATACCAAGTAAATGCCATTCTTGGAGACCATGTCATAATTACATACACTATGACGGCTTTTTTGGGCTTTTGAGGGTTTTTGGAGCTATATATTCATTTGTAAAATTTTCTATATCCCATATTCTTTAAATATTTTAACTCACCTCATTTTTAAGTTTTGAATTTTATAAAATTATTTTATATTGTTTTTTAGGAACTTAAACCAGAACTCTTTTCTGAGGTAAAAAATAATAAGAAAACCAGACTAACAACTTCCGCTAAAAATACAGATCTCTCTGGAAAAGAAGATGTTGCCTTGAAGAAAGTTATAAAGAAATCAAAACGGGTGACCAAAACAACTGATATAGTAAATGATCTGAAAGAACCGCCTTTCGAAGTAGCATTAGATGCCAAAACTCTTTCAATCAAAACTGAAATTTCTGATACCGAACCATCGACTTCGTCTTCTATCAAACAAGAAAATAAAGCAACAAAAAAATCTAATAATACAAAAAAATTTATATCACAATACAACGACGACATCAAGAGCGAAGAAGTTAAACAGGAACCTGGAGAAGATAAATGGGAACCCCAAAATTGGAAACAAATATTAGAAAATATACGCATTATGCGATCGAAAGATAATGCACCTGTCGACACAATGGGCTGTCATAAATGTGCAGATGAAAATGCAGACGAAAAGGTGAGTTCGAGTAAATGGGTTAAATTGGGGCATCGTTATATATATTAAAAACATAGAATTGTGAGGTATATTGTTGAGCAAACAGTCTAGGTAGAAAAGTTTTACTTGGCCGGAAACTAAAAATTACTTTTTTCTATTTTTTTTTTCTCGTAGACCCAACGTTTCCATAAATTAGTTGCTCTTATGCTATCCAGCCAAACCAAAGATGAGACCACTTATCATGCAATGCTGCGTTTAAGAGAACATAGTCTAACGCCCAAGTCAATAAGCGAAATGAAATTAAATGTATTGGAAAATATACTGCATCCAGTGTCATTCTATAAGGTGAGACTAAAAAGAACTTAATTTCCAAAACATTTTCATATTTGCCTTTCATTTTCAGAATAAAGCCAAATACCTTCAACAAACTTCAAAAGTTCTAATTGATAAATACAATTCCGATATACCTGATAATATTAAGGAATTAGTTGCTTTGCCTGGAGTGGGACCAAAAATGGCTCATATTTGCATGGCCACAGCATGGCATCAAACCACTGGCATTGGTGTTGATGTTCATGTGCATCGCATTTGCAATCGTTTAAAATGGTTGCCACGTCCCACCAAAGAACCCGAACAAACTAGAGTTGCTTTGGAGCAATGGTTGTCTCGTGATCTCTGGAGAGAAGTTAATCATTTGTTAGTTGGTTTCGGTCAAACCACCTGTACACCTGTAAAACCTAAATGTTTAGAATGTTTAAATTGCAGCATTTGTCCAGAGGCACCAAAGGTAAACCCATCGAAGAAGTCCGAGAAGAAGACAGAAAATGTCCAAGTTTCGAGTCTCTGTGATAAGGCTACTTTCAAAAAGAAGAAAATGCATGTGTAGACTAAGGGTGATTGGAGGGATTACTAACTATATGTTCGATGAATTCGTTATTGTTTCGCACCATATATGTGATAAATAAAGATGTTATCTGTTTATCGTTGTAATTATATGAATGTACATGTTTAGCGACCGCAAAGTTTCTACCAAACAGTCTTGTGGGGAGTATAAAAGAATGGATCAGTAGGGCACCTATAGGCATATCATTTAAAACTGGCACCTTGAGTGAAATCGGGGAAAAAAACTCAAATGAGAATGGAGCAGGAACCCAAAAAGACATACTGGAGCCCCTACGACGAGCGTTGACAAAATAGATACGTACAATAAGCACCACATTTGATGGTAAGATGAGCTAGAATCGCCAGCGAACTTACTGGATGCAGCAGTTTTGCGAAAACTGCCAAGTACAAGAGCATGGTGAACTTGGCCAAGAAGTCATCATGGGTCGGTTGTGACGAGTTGATAGAGGGGGTGAACAAGTCTTGGCTTCTGACAGAATTTAGACCAGTTATAACTCTGAAACTCCCATGATTCAGACTTTGGTCCACTACTCTAGATGCTCAGACATGGCCAGCATTTCGATGTGTTTGGACGCGATCGATGTCTTCCAGATACAACACGGTGCTGTATCATCTACAAACGCTCTAGATCTACATGATCTAGAGCGTGAGGTTCAGCGCTACAAGAGAGAACCTCTAAATCAAGCGTTATATCAAGCAGGTCTAGACAACATTGATGCAGACACGGTAGCAGATGCCGTAAATGGCTACCGGGTGAATGAAGTCCTTGGAGAACGACCGCCTCCCATTGCACCTGAAGAAATTGACATCCCCCGGCATAAGATAAGCACCGTACTTGATGGTTAAATGGATCCTGTATCGTTAACGATCTTGCTGGCAAGAACTATGTTGAATAGTTTTAAGAAAACTGTCTTCTAACCTATTCAAGAGATATAAGCCAGTTTGGTGTAACGGAGAATTGAGGAGGGTTAGTTGGACTATACATAGTCCAACTAAGCCATAGTTGGGACCTGTATCATACAAAGTCCCTTAACAATTTCAAAGACAAGGTGAAATCCGCAAGAAGGCATCATGGGCCGGTTTTTACGTCGATAGATGGGGTAAACGAGTTCTAGGTTCCGAAGGGTGCCCTCGCCACTGCACACTATAGGAGAAGAGTGACTTTACTTGACATGGACATAGAGGGGGCTTGATGTTGTTATGGTAGCCACATATTTGCATGCGAAGGTGGCTATCTTCGATCGCGCCGGAACTCGACGGTTGTTGTTGTAGCAGCGTGTTTTACACTGAGGTGGCAACACTTGCCAATGAAGGACTCCATCAGGTCAATCCGGTACGTACAACAGCCTGCCATGGAATTGAACGGCGCCAATAACTCGTCTAGTCATATCGAGTATCGTATTAAAGCAACAGCCGATGCTACCCGACCTATCACTGAGACTCTCCACTAGATACCCCTAACTGCAGTAAAAGAAACCAACGGAGCATTCCCCTGCCCGCAACCGTGTTTGGTAGCTCCCAGCTGACTTTTCATGATAGCGATAAACGAAGCTCAAAGTTCCAACCTGAGTGGTCCTTATAGTTATCCCGTACCAGGATAGAATCGACTTCTAGTGTGGAACCAATATATCACACTCTGGTGGTTTTGGCCCATACGAAGCTGAACTCATCTCTAGTAGATTACTCAATTAGGAAAATTGCAACTAAGGGAAACCCGTAAGAAGGGATTTTATTATTTTCTAGAATGCTTGCAGTCTGCTAATGTCGACATCGTTCAGGCTGCTTTGAGAAGATGCTTAGTTGGGCGATGACCAATGGACCCATTCACTTGGATGGGGTGCAGCAGCCGCTCTTTTGAAACCCTGGAAAGGGAACTCCGAGAAGAAGAAGGAATGTCAAGAGAGTGCTGAATGATCTTTACTTCTTTGATAAAGGAAGTCATTTTTTCTCTGCTACTACATACCTCATTCAGGGTCCTTTGAAAAATATATATAGATGGCGGTCCTCAATAGGCTTTGCAAATCCTAGAAAGCCTGTGCTCTTTCTTTCTGAACTACCACTCTCTGGAGAAGCCAAGTACCTGGGCCTGAAGGAAAGAGGACCAAAAATGAACTGAATGTGCTCTACTCCTGTTGTACCACAATTGGAAAAAGCTGGGATATCTCTGTGGCCCGGCACCCAAAACGGGTGAGTTTTGAACTGTTCAACCATCTTGTTGAGAGATCTGCGACTGTCGAGAGCAGTTTTTGAATTCAGAAATATGTTCAGCAGAGATTAAATGGCTGCGTGGCTATTTGAGAAGATATGTATTCACCACTTTTTAATTGCGAGGATTTTCGATTGATACACAGTACAGTGATTGGGTAACTTTCTCGATATGGCCAGTTCTTGTTCTTCAGAATACACGCAAAGCCCACCAGGTCATCTAGTTTGGAATCTATTCCAATTGGTTCTATCAGGAATAGTGGTACGGTACTTTTTACCAAAAATCCACTCAGGCAATGTTAATCCACACTACCTGGAACATTGGGCATTGTATCAAGGATAACACAGTGTCCGTAGCCGTCGCATGACCAGAAAGAAAAATCCCTTAACCACACGGTATTGTTCACAGCAATTTTTCTAGCCTCAATACACTAAATTTGGTAGTAGGTGGACTTTTCAGTATACACCCAGTGCATCAATCCCATGGCAGCCGGTTGTACGTTACCGGATTGACCCGATAGAGTCCTTCATCGGCATGTGCTGCTACCTCTGTGTACAACACACCGTTACAACAGCAACACTAAATGCATGACACATGGTTTAAACCACCAACTCTTCCTGATGGCTCTCTTGAAGGTGTATAGGGCGTTGCCTCTTATTGCTGTCACGAGAAGCCTAGCTGCAAGCTACCGGGCGCGTCCACATGATGCGGATAGTGGAATCCTCCAAATAGTGGAATGGTCCATATGAAGTAGCTGCGACGGCAATCGCGGATAATCAGCGGTATCGAGCGGAGAGTCTCAGTGAGATGCGAGCGGCAACGGCTGAAAGGCGACAACAACAACAGGAGACTTCTCCGATTGGTTTTCCCTTCCCCTCTCTTTTGATTATACTGCCTTGCATTGCATTGTGGTGAAACTCTATCTGCCTTCTTCTTTCTAGTGTGACAAAAAGGTACCAAGGTCTACGAATAAAGCAGCTTGCGCCGGAAGTTCGTTTACGAGTGTGCTTTAACCTAACCTACAACAAACCAGAACAAATATCTTCTGTCGAATTTGGCGCAATTTCAGTCTGGTATTTACGATTGTCCACTTCATTCACTTAACTTATGGTATACATTTTAAGCATGAGTTTCCTATTTTCAAGAGGCCAACTGCCCACTTATATTAGGAGGGGTTTGTCAAAAACTAATATTCTGTATCCCTTTATTTTTTAGAGTCGAATAAATTTAAATTCTTGTTCAAAGTAACAAACCGTTGTCTTCGCAGTTACGTTACAATACGATAATGCCTATAACGACCCAAAAACCACAGTGTGAATCGCCTTCATACAATCAGCTGATCTTCATTTCGTTTTCTTGGTATTCGTTCATTGAGAAAAAGTAGCGACAAACAAAAATAAAATTTGCAAAGGGAACAACCCAAGTTTGTCTTCTTATACGTATAAAATGCCGCCTCCAGATCCTTTGCCAACTATGCCAGGTGAAAATTCCTTAAAAAGTTCTAGCTCAAATCAAGACAGTGAGAGTTATGTTAGGCGAACTCATGTTGCTGAAACAGCAACCAATGTATATGGCCCTAAAGTAGGCCGGTCTACACATTCCTATGATACTTCCTATCCAGAAACCTCAACATACGAAGGAAGAAGTGAATATCCCCATACATCATACAAATACAGATCATACAGCAGTCATTATTATTCGTATCCTCCACCGCCTTCAACTGCAGCCGCACCACCCCGTAGTTATAATTCATCCCAGGGTCATCGTTATCCTTCTTCTTCCAGAAATCGGGGTGACTACTATTCACGCAGCTCCTCATCTTCATATTCGACAGCAAGCCGCTACGATTCCCAAAGTCATTCCACAAGTGCTGCAACCGTTCCTCCCGGAATTGGTAAGGAGAAAAGGTCACGTTTACGCGATGAGCGTCCTCAAAAACCAGAGACTGAACGTGATCGTTTGCTAAGGATGTGGCGCTCAAACTATTGCGAGACCCCTGAAGAGATACAAAGAAAAATGGAGGAACTACTTGTATTGGATGAAAACAACCGTGAAGTGTGGATACGTTCATCTCCTGCTGATCCCTATTATCGTCGTACAAAACTTATACAAGAAGTTGAGAGCACTCCACGCCTCCAGATACTATGTCAGCTTTTCGAAGAGGAGTTATTGAAACGTTCCGATCGCATTAAGGAGAAATTGCCTCCGTACAAACCACCGCCGCGGCCAACTACTAGACGACGTGTTTGCAAACACAAGTCCGAGGGTTGTTCCTCCTCAGATTCCGACTCGTCCGATAATGAGGACTTCAAATTGGAGCAGGACAATTGTATGGAAGAACTGTCACGCAAGGTACAACATCCATATCGCATACATGCCGATTTGTGGCACAACGAAGCCGGAGAAATGAACGATGGTCCACTGTGTAGGTGTTCTCAGAAATCTCGAAGGGTTGGCATAAGACATGGCATTTATCCTGGTGAAAATTGCTACACCAAATGCGATCCCAATTCAAATAATGCCAGTAAATTGCATCATTATCGCATTACGATCTCGCCACCAACGAATTTTTTGACCAAAACTCCCACAATCATCAAACATGATGAACACGAGTTTCTGTTTGAAGGATTTTCGCTGTTCTCTCACTTTCCCTTGGGTGATTTGCCAACTTGCAAAGTTATACGTTTCAATATAGAATACACCATACTGTATGTGCCCGAAAAGATGCCGGAGAACTTTACAATCAGAGAATTGGATTTGTTTTGTAAGAAAATCATACATTGAAAATTATATGCCCCACTAATTGCCTTTATTGTCTTTTAGTTAAATACATGTTCCATGAACTGCTGGAGTTGGTGGACTTTTCCCTGTTGCCTAAATTGGATGAGTCGGGCGTTGAAAGCTGCCCGGCCTTTCACTTTCTACCACGATTTGTTCGGGACCTGCCCGACAATGGCAAAGAGGTCTTGGCTATGTGCGAGGTACTAAAATATCTACTCGACAATGCGGGACCGCTGGTGGACAAGCCACTTTTGAATAACTTGGAACGTACACCACAAACTGAGTGGCAAGATTATGTGGACAATTTCAAGGGAATGCTGGCTACTAAGCCGGGGTATAAGCCCAGCTCCATACGTGTAGACCAGCTGGATCGAAATGTTGCCGATTTGCCTGAATGCTATGACAAAGAGGATGGCCTATGTTATCCTGCCATCATACACTTTGGTATACGACCACCGCAGCTCAGCTATGCCGGGAATCCAGAATACCAAAAGGCCTGGAGGGAATATGTCAAATTTCGCCATTTAATGGCCAATATGTCAAAGCCATCGTTTAAGGATAAACGCAAATTGGAAGAAAAAGAGGCTCGATTGCAAGAAATGCGCACCCAGGGAAGAATGAAACGCAATGTTACAGTTGCTGTTAGCTCTAAGGGATATCACCGCACCGGAATAATGTGTGATATGGTACAGCATGGTATGCTGGTGCCCGTCTTAACAGGCCATCTAAGGTTTCACAGGTCGTTGGATCTTCTGCAGCAGAATATTGAATATAAATTTAAAAACAGGTCAGTAAAAGACTTTTTTATTTTCAAGCCTTTTTTGAAAACAATTTAAAAAATCTCCAGGTATTTGCTGCAATTGGCTTTGACTCATCCCTCCTATAAGGAAAACTATGGCACAAATCCTGATCACGCCCGAAATTCTCTTACCAACTGTGGCATACGCCAGCCTGAGTATGGTGATCGCAAAATCCATTATATGAACACCCGCAAAAGGGGCATCAATACTTTGATCAACATTATGTCCCGATTTGGCAAGGAGTACGAAACTATGTCCAATATAACGCATAACGAGCGTTTGGAATTCCTAGGCGATGCTGTGGTAGAGTTTCTTAGCTCCATACATTTGTTCTTCATGTTTCCCGAGCTGGAAGAAGGAGGATTGGCAACTTATCGCGCCGCCATTGTACAAAATCAGCATTTGGCTTTGCTTGCTAAAAAACTGCATCTGGAGGAATATATGCTCTATGCCCATGGTTCCGATTTGTGTCACGAACTTGAGCTAAAGCATGCTATGGCCAATTGTTTTGAAGCCCTTATGGGAGCTTTACTTTTGGATGGCGGCATCTCTGTGGCCGATGAAGTTTTTATGAATGCCTTGTTCATGGAGGACGACCAGCTTAGAGAAATTTGGAAAAAGTTACCAGGACATCCTTTGCAAGAGCAGGAACCCATGGGCGACAGAGATTGCATCTCATCGTATCCCATGCTGCAGGAACTGAATAAATTCGAGGACTCAATTGGCATTCAGTTCAAACACATAAGACTGTTGGCAAGAGCCTTTACTGATCGCTCCATTGGTTTTACCCATTTGACATTGGGCTCCAATCAACGTTTAGAATTCCTGGGAGATACTGTGCTTCAATTGATATGCTCAGAGTATTTGTATCGCCATTTCCCTGAGCATCATGAGGGACATTTGTCCTTGTTGCGTTCCTCTTTGGTTAACAATAGAACTCAAGCGGTGGTTTGTGATGATTTGGGCATGACGAAATATGCAATTTATTCAAATCCCAAGGCTGAATTGAAAACCAAAGATAGAGCAGATTTATTGGAAGCCTTTTTGGGAGCATTGTATGTCGACAAGGGTTTGCTGTATTGTGAACAATTCTGTCACGTTTGTCTATTTCCCCGTTTGCAAATGTTCATTATGAACCAGGATTGGAATGATCCAAAATCGAAATTACAACAATGCTGTCTCACATTACGTACAATGGACGGGGGAGAGCCCGACATTCCTCTTTACAAAGTAATTGAATCTTCGGGTCCCACCAACACCAGAGTCTATACTGTGGCGGTGTACTTTCGCAATAAGCGCTTAGCAACGGCCACTGGCTCATCTATACAACAGGCCGAAATGAATGCGGCCAAGCAAGCCTTGGAAAATTCCAGAGATCTGTTCCCCCAATTGGATCATCAAAAAAGAGTCATTGCGAAAAGCATTAAAAAACAGACGGGGCGTGAAATAAATCAAGATGCCGAACCTACGCCAAAGGAACAGAAGCAAAGGTATACCGATCTGATAGCAGATGAATCTCATTTACCAAAGCAGTATAGGGAGCGTGAAGATATTTCTAGCGATGAATTGCCAGAGGATGAAGATGATGAGCCTTCGCAAGAATTGCGAAGGAATATAAGCAAAACAAGCCAACTTTCAGGTAGGATATAAAATGGATTTGGTAATATTTTAATTCAAAAAAAAACTTTTTTTGTTCACAGATGATTCTGCAACTATGGACCGCGAGATGTCCATTGACATTACCCCGCCAAAACGATCCAGGCAGTCTCCTATAGACACAGTGGAAAGCAAAAAACCAAAAATATCTGAAACTCCTAAAGCAAATGTTAGCCTTCCTTGCGAAGATATCAGTAGCGACGAAGAAGATTTCCATAAATCGGATATTCAGGAAACGCCTCCCAAAGAAAATGAGGATAATTCAAAAAAACAAAGCGTTGTTGTCTTATCCGATCTTAAGGATTTAGTAGAAGATATATCATCTTCATCAGATTTAGAGCATGAACCTGGAGAAATATCCAATTAAATTGGGTACTTAACCATTGAACATTTACATTCTCTTAAGTATTTGTGAAATTTTCAAAATAAAATTTTATATGTTAACTATTTGTTAGACTTCTATAACAGTCCAGAATGGCGAGAAGGAAAATGCTCGAAAAGAATCCATGTACGGAAAGAAATGTTCACCCTCACCTACCGAAAGCTTTGCCCAGTCAGCCAATTTAGGCATCCAAATTCGTCCAGAATGACGCGAATTGAACTCAATTCAGACAAGAAAAATAAGTGTTCAACCATAATCCTGTGTCTTTTCTGTGCAATTGCGGAACAACGGTGCCGCCCGGCCTCTCACTGAGACTCTCTGCTCGATACCGTTGGCGACTGCCGTTGCAGCTACTCCGTATGGAGCATTCCACTATCCGCAACCTGTGGACGCGCCCGGTAGCTGCAGCTAAGCTTCTCGTCTTAGCAATAAACACCATACAAATTGTTCCAACCTGTGTGGTGCTCACAGCTATCCCGTACCGGTGTTCATCATAACGAAAGGCTCAGCTAGGAGCTACTAAGCGCGTCCGCAGGTTGCACCATTACAGGGTCTTGGTCACACATAAACTTCATGGCCTCATTCGCGCAGTTATTATAGAAAGCATGGTTTGGAATAAACATGGTAACTGTCTATTTTGCCACTTTTTTGCTTCGAAGAAACTAAAGTTATCCGCCATTAGCCCTTAAGGCACATTTTTCACCAAATGAACATCCTGGCACTGGATATGTATAAGCACCACATACGCTGGAATTTTGAGCTCCAATCCATGTGGTGTAGTATTGCGTATAGTTGAGTGCTCCGTTAATGGAATTGCTCTTATTTTCTAAAGATATCACAATTAGAAACAATAAAAACACTTACCATTGTCCAAATTTGTTTGATTTCCAAAACAACACTACACAAAGGACTAGATTTTTCTAATTTGAACGAATGCAACGATAGTTGCCATATTTGAAGTTTTTAGATGCTGCAACAGGTGCTATGACGATTATTTTTTGTAGACATTTTTATGTCGCTGCAACAACAATTTTATCTTCACAAATTTAATCTTTCGTTTTTCTTATATTTACAAACGAATTTGCTTTGTCGCTCCTTCTCTGATTAAATTTACCGTTAGTTTTTTTTTATAAAATCCTCCCCTTGGGTGAAGCCTCCATTAGTTATCGTTGAGTAAGTCAGACATATCTGAACGATTAATCTCAATGAGTTATCGTTGACTTATACACATATATCTGAACAATTAATCTCAATTTATAAACTTATGTTTGAAAGAGCTTCTGTTATCAACCGGTACAATTCGTAGTTCTTTCCGGCACGGAATAACATGGAGTACGCCAGAGAAACCTAATTATTTGAAAGGGCAATAAAAACAACCCGGACGGGATATCCAATCTTCATTCGCGGACAATCAGCGTTATCAAGTGGAGAGTCCGGGTGGCACCGGCTTTTACTTAAAATATTAATGCTTATGATGATCGATTTGACAAGGTTATTGGCGCCTTTAAATTACCAATGGCCATCATCACGCGGCGAACGGTCTTATTGGAAGGAGCTTGCTCACCTATAGGAGCTTGACGAGAATCGCCTCCTCCATGTGAAAATGTGGTTACAACAACAATAATAAAAACAAATGTTCCCCCAAATCCCAATTTTTGTTCATACAGTATACAGACCAGAGCATGAAGGCAACTGACTGGAGAGAAAAACAAACTTAAGGACTTCCCTCTCCAGATGCGTCACGTCTGGACCCTCCTCACCTCTCGGAAGTTTTTTCAAATAAATTAGTTTGTCTGGCGTACTCTGTAGGATCATAACACAGGTTTGAACTTTGAATATCTTTAAGTAACCAATGGTCATTATGTGCCCGAGTTTCTTTCGTTATTAAGAGGAAGGTATGAAGTTAAGAAAGAAAAATAGCATCAGCTAAATGGCCACTCCGAAAACCATAATAACATTTGTAGTTCTAAAACGTTCCCGAACTTCATAAATAAATTCAAAAATATTTGAATGTATAAGCTAAAAATGTCACCCTAATTTTAACTCCATAAACACGAATTTGAAGTCTTTTTTTATGGCAAGAGCTTGTTCACCTTCTAGAGGTTAATGCTCAGCATTAAGGGGAAGATCTTCCACCTAGCGAAAAGTAGTATTAAGTCTAGATTAGGCCAGATAGTCTTGCAATGCTCACAGCCCCCTCTTTGCAACCATCTATCATTCGCAGTCCTTCGGGCCTGGTCCTGAAAACTTAGCTTACATGTCGCTAGAGGCATACCCACTGATTCCAGTACCCCTGGAATGTGTAGGGTAGTTCCTAGTCTCGCAAGCGCGTACGCTATACAATTTCCTGGGATATCTTTGTGGCCCGGCACCCAGAATATGTGAATTTTTATGTGTTTTCTGTAAATGGAATATTCTCTCCTCCCAAAGAGACAGATGCCACTGTTGGCAACTTGTAACACCTGCTGAAAAGAACTACTTCTGTCGTGGTCGGATTAACACCCAGACCACTTTCGGCAGCCCACTTCGCTGTTGCACGTAGAGCTACCTGAAGTATATCTCTTAGAGTGCTGGGAAACTTTACCGCAATTGCCACGCCATCTGCATACGTGACCACCTTCCTCCAGAGACAATAATATATTGTTAATGGCTATATTCCAAAGTAGGGGGGACAGTACACCTTCTTGAGAAGTTCCTCTGCTGACCCATCTTTTTAGATCCACAGATCCCTAAACCCCGTTTACACTGCTCTTTAAATCTTGATTTAATGGCTCGATAATGTTTTTTCCCTTTATAAAATCAGCTGACGAGAGCCTTAAATCTGGATTTAACGAGCAGTATAAACCGGGTTCAAGCCTGTCGCAATGCATCTTTTAGTAAGTTTTTTATAAACTTTCTTACGGTGGAGGTGATGCCTAGAAATTCCAACTGCTTCATGATTGACGTCGGGTTTACATTATGGAAATCATCTTCAATATCAAGAAACGCTACTTATGTATATTCTTTGACAGTAAAAGAACCCTCTATAGAGCCGACTAGGTCGTGAAGGGCTGTTTCATACATACATATATTAATAGCTTAAATATATGCAAAAAATCAAGGCCAATACTCATATTATCTTGGCTGGCAAAACTTGATATCGATATGAACAAAGTCGAGATGTACTCTATTAAGTGCATTTTTGCCCAGTATTGAAATATTTTTTAAATTTTTTTTAATAAATTCCGCATCGAACTTTTGAACTACAAGTTGTAACGGTTCGTAAAAGAAGCTCCTGTGAATATAAGTTCACAAATTGAGATTTATCGTTCAGATATGTCTCACCCAGTTTTATATTGAACGAATGGAGGCTTCAGCCAAAGAGACTAGATAAGCGGACAAAAGACTAACGGCAAATTTCGTCAGACAAAAAGTAGCAAAAAACTAGGATTAAATTCGTTCAAATAAGAAAGATGGAAATAGGGAGAATATAATATTGTTTTGAAGCCCTATATTTGTATGTGAGGATTGCAATTATTGCCCCATGACTTTTTAACTAGCGACAAATGGCGTCTTGATCGGATAAATAAAAATCTGGCAACTTTGTTATTCATTCTAATAAGAAAAGTCGCGTCCTTTTGACTGCAGCAAAATATTTTTGCAAACAAAAAATTCGCAATTCTTGATAAATAAGTGTTCTATTGTCGCATTTCCAACAAATTCGGGCAATGGTAAGTGTTTAGAGTGCATAATTATAAAATATCTATGGAAATAAGAGCATTAAATAGTTGTGTATATAACAAATGTGAAATGTACCTCGTATGCATCTTGCTAAAATCATCATAAATGTGCAAAAATTATGAATTATACCTAAAGTTCATTCGATTAAAACCACTTGTTGCTATTGGTCCATATAAAAAATTGAAAGAGGCCACCTAAGTTGCAACATGAAACAGCCACCCAGCCAATAACCATAATAAGCAACTGTAGCGCATAGTTAAACAGGTGGGCGGCTGGGCTTAATCAGGCGTTGTTTATCTTCCCACTAAAGCTGGTGTTATTTGTGAAGCCTTTAATTAAGTAAAAATTCTCTACAAAGTAGAATTTTTCAGCGACTCGCTGATGGTACTCTATGACAAAAAAAGTTTTCTAATCTTTAAAAAAACTTAATTGAATCGGGCGGTATGAGAGAAGTCTTCCTGCTGTTTCGATGTCTATAGGATAACTATGAGCACCATTCAAGCAGGAACTTCGAGCTCCGGTATATGCGGTGATTATCGTTATCATAAGAAGCTTAACTGAAAGTCCACATATAGTGGATAGTGTTATGCTCCATATGGAGTAGTTGCAACTGCTGCTGCGGTCAATCAGCGGTATCGAGTGGAGCGTCTCAGTGATGGAGAGGGCGGCACAGACTCTTGCTTAAATAGTAAGTGCCTATGATACTCATTATGACAAGGCGTGCTATTGGTGTCTTTAAATAACTACTAGAGCGTGAACCAGTTGCGATCGAACCTATGAACAGGAACAACCTAGCCTATATCTATAGGAGCTTGATGAGGATCGCTAACTCCACATGGAATAATGTGGCTACTACAACAACACCATGAAAATGCAAGGTTACTAAAGATAAGGAATAACTATTTTCACTGGTTTCAACAAAGCAGGAGAAACACAATGGACATTTGATCCCTCAGTTGAACACTCTCACTAGCATTTGCCAGGCTACCTTCATTTGACTAACGTCGTGCTGATGATCGCGACACGGATGCATCCCTTAGCACCGATTTGTGTGCTATTCATTGTCGTCGCGAGAAACACATCTGAGAGCTACCACCACAAATTACGTAAACTGGAATGCTTCGTATACGTAGCAATGTATGTTGCAACTGCAATCGCGGACAATCAGCGATATCGAGAGGAGAGTGTAAGTGAGAGGGCAAGCGGCTCTTGCTTAAATACTGAGTGCCTGTGATACACGATATGACAAGGCGAGTTATTGGCGCCTTTAAAAAACCAATGGCAATCATGTTCCCTCGGCGATCAGTTGTATGGAGCTTGTTCACCTATAGGAGCTTGAAGAGGATCGCAAACTCAAAATACCAATCCGGCAATCCCATGGCAGCCGGTTGTATGTACCGGGTTGACCCGATGCAGTGCTTCATCGGCAAGGGCTGCCGCCACAGTGTACATTAGAATGCCACTACAACAACCAATGTGGTTACAACAATGACAAACAGCTTTGAACAGTTAATAAATTCCAAAAATTAAAGAAGCTCCAGGTTCATGTCTCCCTCAGTCTCAGGGGGATATTCAATGCGCCACGCATTGAATATAGGTGCGAATGCATGCGATCGAGTTTGGCTTTTAGCGCCTACTCTTAGCATTTAGAGCGCACAACACACTGGCCTAAGCCAGTGTTGTGCGCTCTAACTTTGGAACTGCCCTCCAACTTTGGAACTGCCTTCTTGCTCTCGAGATTACCACTGCCGCGATACCCTATAGCTTCTCCAACAATCTATGGAGGCCACAGCTGATCAGTTTCTAATGCCAGACCTGACATTCAAAGATGAGAATCCGCAAACTACCGCCGCATAACATTCAGTGTACTCCCCCCAGCCTAAGCCCAAAACTTTCAATCGTGGTGCAACAGGAGTAGATTGCAATTAGTCCACACTTGGTCCTCTTCTTGACATCTCATTTCTAACGTCTAAGGCAAGAATAAGGCTCAGTTACTTGGCTTTTCCGGAATGCGGCAACTTCACATCCAGGTGAATAGGACCAAATCAGTCTCTCTAGGGTTTGTCAAGTCCATTGGGAATCGCCATCTACTCATCTCTACGACTCCCCATTACTTGAAAAAGACCCGAGTAAGGGGGAGTCGTTCATACCGATCTCCCTTCTCTTACCAGTAGCCGAGACGCTTGAGAGACTACCCCCTCCGGGCCTCGTTGGAACATTTCCATTCGGCGAGGCATAAATTTCGAAGACTCCACAGCACAACAACAGTTTTGCATGCCATCATAGAACACATTTGTCGTGGCTTCATTGAGGCCAGGCCGTGTGATACGACAATTCTCATGGCAATAGACCTACCGAAAGCATTCGGCAAGGTGAGCCATACCAAAATATTTGAGGACATCGCCAACACGTCCCTCCAGCAAGGCCTGAAACGCTGGTCACGAATTATTTGTGGGGTCGCCAGTCGTTTTTGGAATTTTGAGTTAAGAAGGCAAAACCTCGTAGAGTGAAACAGGGAGTTCCCCAATGCAAAATTATAAATATCTCCGACGCTGTTTAACATCTACCTATCCTCCATTCCATCACCACCAGGCGGCATTGAGATCGTATCATATGCGGACGATTGTACGAGCATGGCATCAGGTCCCCCACGCATTGATGACATCTGCAATATGTTGAACATCTACCTTTAAGAACTTGCCTTTTATTCCGCTGCAAGAAATTTGGAGATATCTGCCACCAAATCTTCTTGGTGTGCTGACAAAGAAACCTTGTTGACAACGTACAAAGCAATTTGGCCGGTCTGTTTTAAGTTACGAAGCGCCAGTGTGGTTCCGCCAGCTTTGTGACACGCAGTGGATGATATACAGAAATGTCAGAATGCCGCCCTTTGAACTGCGACGGGCAGTTCTCATGTGGACCACCCCCATAAGGAGACAAAGATCCTAAACGAAGACATAACTACATGCAGCCCAAGCAATACCTTCTGGGCTGTTATCGCATCTTGTGGATAGGTATTTACCGCCCATAAGCCTTAAGGTAGATCTATATGATCTAAAGTGTGAGGTCCGGCGCAGGAAGAGAGAACCTCTAGATCAAGGGGCATATTCAGCAGGTCTAGACAACATTCACGCAGACACGGTAGCAGATGCGGTAAATAGCTTTTGGGTGACTGTAGTCCTTGAAGAACGACCGCCCCCATTGCACCTGAAGAAATTGACCTCCCCCGGCAAACATAGCTTTGTACGTGGTTAACAAAGTTTCTTTGTCAAGGCAAGTTTGTCGTCTTAGAGGTTCAACATATCAAAGATGTTACTAATAGGTGGTGGGCCCTATTCCTAAATCCCTTATCCCTAAATTTCACTAATGACTGGCGACCACACAGATAATTCGCGAATTAGCTTTTCAGGCCTGGCTGGAGGGATGTATTGGCGATGTCCACCAAATAGTTTGGCATGGCTGACCGAGACGAATGCCTTCGATAGGTCTAGCGCCACAAAGACGGCCCTATCACATGGCCTGGTCTGATTGACGCCAAGGCAAATGTGAGCGGTGATGGCATGCAAAGCAGTTGTTGTGCTATGCAGTCTTCGAAATCCATGTTGATGCTAGCGCGAATGGAAATGTTTCAACGAGGCTCGGGAGTAGTCCCTCAAGCGTCTTGGCTACTGGTGAGAATAGGGAGATCGGTCTGTACGACTCCCCCTTACTCGGATCCTCTCCATGTTTCGGTAGCGGGATCACTCTGCCAATCTGGCTTGGGTGACTTGACGCCACGGATGACGGACGGCTGCCGCGTTAATGATGTCTCGGAATTTCCTCTTGACAACTAGCACATCCAAGGGGGTGTCAGTTCACTGAAGCAGCGATTGGTGGTACTGTATGAAGCCGATCCAATCGGCCTTCTCCGGATTGATAAACGTTCGGCGCTAAGAGGTTATGAAGTAAGGTGGTCGGTCGATGGTGAGATGGTCCGACCACAAAGGGCTGACGGCTTGCCAGGATACGTCACTCAGGAGATCATGGGATGCAATGGAAATCTCTGGCAAGCTGCTGCACCTCCTCGTAGTCCTAGTTGGGACATCCTCATTCACCGTGCAAAACGTGGAGCCTTCAATCTGCTCTGTGAAAGCCATGCCACGCTGGTCGTTACCTAGGGGAGAATGCCCTGAAATGTCGTGCGCATCAAAGTCCCATAGAACCAGACGAATATGGCCAGATAGTAAACCATTTGTGTCGGGGTTTTAAGCTTGGCCATTAATTAGGACACAGTTACCAACCGGCGGTATATACACGTTGTATAGCTCTATCTCGGCAGTACCGGACCTTACTGCTATCCCCATGCACTCCATTTAGGGGTCACTACAGCCAGGCGCAAGCGAGAGGAGTCTATATTGCACGGAATGGTTCATCACGAATGTCAATCCCCCACCTCCATTCCTTGAGCGATCCTTAGAAGTCGAGTGGGTCACATAGTCCGACGACAAGGACGCAGAAGGCGGACCTGAATAAAATATGATCGAAACCAGCCCCTATTAAGATATAACTACATGTAAAATAGTGGAGTTGTAATAAAATAGGATGATTATTATATATCCTTGTTTAATTTGGTCCACATCGGTCAGATTCGGTTAAGGGTGCCATAAAGAAAGAACTTTCGATTTAAAGCCTTGGCCCTATAAAAATAGCATTTTTTATTCGATTTCGTTGAAATTTGACGCAGTGACTTTTGTTAGGCTTTTCGACATTAGAGTCCTTTATAGTTCAGATCGGTTTATATTTGGATACTTACTTTACTTACTTTAATTGGCTATGACAGAATATTTGTTCCACTAGCCGAACGTAGAATAGCGTTCCAAGCGCCTCGATCTTCTGCGCTCATTCTAAAATCTCTGACACCAAGTTTGGAGGTGTCTCCCACAACTTGATCTTTCCATCGTGCTTTTGTTCTTCCCGGTTTGCGTGTACCACAGTGTTTGCCTTCAAAAGACTTCTTTGCTGGAGCTTCTTTATCTATTCTGACAACATGACTTAGCCAACTCAGTCGTTGTATTTTGATGCGTGTAACTATGCTATCGTCGTCATACAGCTCGTGGTGCATACGTCGCCTATATTCTCCGTTAACGCAAACTTGTCCATATATTTTACGAAGAATCTTTCTCTCAAATACTCCAAGCACTGCCTCATCTGCTTTCACAAGTACCCATGCTTCAGAACCATATAACAGCACGCGTAGTATCAGTGTCTTGTAAAGCGTAGTCTTCGTCTGTCGAGAGGTGGCTTTGTTTCTAAACTGCTTACTTAGTCCAAAGTAGCATCTGTTTGCCAGTATTATTCTTCGCTTTATCTCAAAAATGGTGTCATTCGTTTCGGTTACGGCATTGCCGAGGTAGATAGAGTTACTGACTGTCTCAAAGTTGTGGTTCCCAACTTTCTCCATTTTCTTTAGTGCAAGGCTTTTTGGGAGTTGAAACCATCCATTTCGTCTTATCTCCATTTACTGCCAGACCCATTTTCACTGACTCTCTTTCGATTCTTTCAAAGGCTGCAGTTACTACTTCCGGTGACCGACCTATGATATCGATGTCGTCGGCATGGGCGAGTAGCATGTGTTCTCTTGTGGTCAGTGTGCCATATCTATTCACATCTGCATCTCGTATAATCTTCTCCAGGAGGATATTAAAGAAATCAAACGATAGGTTGTCTCCTTGTCTGAAGCCTCGTTTGGTATTAAATGGTTCGGAGAGATTATTTCCTATTCTTACTGAGGAACGCGTATCAGCAAGTGTCATCCTGCATAGTCTCCTTAATTTTGCAGGGATACCAAATTCAGACATGGCTTGAAATACCTTTGAACGTAAAGGAGTATCGATGTGGATATAGCAGCCAAAAAGACCAATATTTTGTTCTACAATATTGAACAGTGACTTATATGTATTAGACCATTCAATGTCCGTGCCGAATCCAATATTCACCGGATTGTGACGAAAGGAGGTTTACATATATACCCGAGGTGGTGGGTAACCAAAGTTCGGCCTGGCCGATCGTAATGCCTTTTTACTTGTTTCTTCTTTTTTGAAAATGAAAATATCTTTATTTAAATATATTTTGATTTTTGTTTTTATGAAATGGCACTTAAAAATATGATTAATACATGTTTAAATCAAAGTTTACATAAGGAGAATATAAAGAAATGATCATAATTAACAAACTAAACTATTTTAAATACAGTGTATAGTATATTGAATAAACCATACATATACATACATTTATATATCATATACATTTGTTTATTTATTTTCTTTGTATTCTGAACTCACACACTTCAACAAATTGCGTATAATAATATTCAGTAAAATTTGATTTTTTTTATGTACGAGTATGTATTGAATATACTATATGATAAAAATTGTTTAACTGCATTTTTTAAACACATTACTGCTATATTCGATATAACTAATTCTTTAAATATTATTGGGGATTATCGTTTCACTGTTACTGGCTTAGTAGTATGTATTTGCTTTATGTATATTTTAAAAATTTCTTCTTTGTTCATGCCATTTTTAATTCTTGGTTACTTTTGTATTGAAGAAATATATATATTTTTAATAATTTATAATAATATCAACTAATCTAATAATGTATTATAATACATTATGTTATATCTTGTAGTTACCAATTTGCAGTTAATGTTGTGCTATAGAAGAATATGGATTTTATTTGTAATCTTTTAAGAAATATCTAAAAGTTTGATTATGTTTGTTTCTTTATTAGGTTAGATTGTATTTTATTTAGTATTAATATGTTAGAAAGGTTTTTGAAGAAAGATAGTATATTTGAATAAAAAACAACAAAGATTATGTAAAGGTCAACAAACGTTAGTCTACTGTATAATTAGACGACTAATCAATGTTTTCAATTTTGTTTTTACTTTCAGTACATTTTTTGTTGTATAGAATGAAATTGGAAGAAGACATGAAGCCACGTTCAAATAATAATTTAAGAACTTAAGTTTGTTTTAAATTTCCAAGCGGATACGAATTCGATTTATATAAAACAAATTTGGGAAACTAACTCTTGTGAATTGAATATAACAAATATAAAAACAATCGTTTTGGAGAATTAAAAAATATTTTGGAATAACTGAAGTCCGTTTATGGGCCTATCGATATTGGTACGAATAATAAAAAAATTGTCATATGCAGAAACTATATTTGGTTAAGTGCAATGAAGTGGCGATCATGCTAATCGGTATTGTGTTATTAAAGAACTATGTATTTTGTTCACTAAACATTCTTCATCAGCGAATATTTCCTGTTCGGAGAATTCTCAAGAAATCTACGATTGGTATAAAATCGGTGCATGCGATATAAAATAACTATTTGTAGAACAATCTCTCGTTCGTTCGATACAATATTTTCGGTTAAGTGAAGTGAAGTCATCGGCTATCGGTATACGCACTATAAGCGAACTAATTAAGACATATAGTGGAACGCTCGTGTGATCGGAAAAATATGTTCGGTTATTCATCGGGTATCGGTATGCGCGCTATAAGCGAACTAGTTAAGACATATAGTGGAACGCTCGTGTGATCGGAAAAATATGTTCGGTTAAGTGAAATAAAGAGATTGTTTTTAAAGAGTATGTATTTTCTTCACTAAACAATATTCTTCAACGATGTATGTGCTATAAAAGAACTACAATATTTGTAGACCAAGCACTCGTTCGTTCGATACAATATTTTCGGTTAAGTGAAGTGAAGTCCTCGGATATCGCGAACTAACGGGTATAAGCGAACTAATTAGGACATATCTTCGAACGCTCGTGTGTTCGAAAAAATAAGTTCGGTTAAGTGAAGTAAAGAAATTGTTTCTAAAGAATATGCATTTTCTTCACTAAACAATATTCTTCATATATATATGTAAATCTACGATTGGTATAATATCAGTGTATGCGCTATAAAAGAACTATTTGTAGACTTAGCGCTCGTTCGTTCGGTACAATATTTTCGGTTAAGAGAAGTGAAGTCGTCGGGTATCGGTATACGCGTTGAAAGTCAGGACATAACGTAGAACGCTCGCGTGTTCGAAAAAATATGTTCGGTTAAGTGAAGTAAAGAAATTGTTTTTATCGGTATTTGTGTTATAAGCAAACTATTTCGGATATGAAACTTTCGGCGGTTCGGAAAAAGAATTTCGGTAAAGTAAAGTGAAATGGGCATTTCGGCAATTGCTTTATGAAAGAACACTATTTTAAATACATGAAACGTTCTTCCGTTACCAGAAACTTCTCAGAGATATATTTCATTGAAGCGTTAATTCGGAGTCTACATTTTAGGTAAGTGGAAATATTGTAATGATAAGATTAAAGATTTTTGTTGAATTTAAAAGGTTTTCAAAATGTATATGCAAGTATTTAAGGAGGTAATAACAAACGTTTCAACAGGGTGGTGGTAGTGATAACAAATTTCAAAGCAACCATGCTGGTTAAGCGATTCCAAATATAAGGCATTTACAATCTTTTATTCCTTTGTTATATTAATAGATTAAAATTATGGTGCTCAACAAACCGGCTTATTCATAAAACCGATTTTCGAGCTATTCGAAAAATGAGCTTCTTCAAAAAAACATTTTATGCTTTTGAGATTTTAGCAACTCCGGTTAAACTGGTTAATTCTTATGAAAGTAAAAACGATGGATGCAGTCAAAAGTCGACTAGCATATTCCCTTTTCAGTTTCTGAGACCAAATAGATTAAGGTCGAACAGATAAAATTTTAATGATATATTTTCTAAAGAAAACATGTAGCCAAAAGTTTCTGAAGAAAAAATTGTTTGTCTTCCAGAAAAAAAATTTTTTTCTGAAAAGACAAAATTTTGAATAATATTTTCTTCAATATAAAAATTGCAATCAACAATCTGCAATCTGGAGTTCGAGGCCAACAAAACAACTTCCAACAGATGCACAGAATCATGTGTACCATGGGAGTAGTGTAATTGTTGCAGAAAAATAAAATCTGCCATTACACGAAAGCACATGCATTGGGAAAAGTACAGGTAATAGACAGGTTTGTCGAGCGTGGCTAATGTGATGTTGCTAGCATAGAGCCGTTTCCCCAATATATACGATTCAAGTACAACGTACCAACGCGAAGCCATCTCACCTAATATGGTGGAATTGTCTTCTAACCAAAGACGCAACGCGTCCCATAGTCGTTGGAGTGCGTTGCTATCTCCGTCCTTCCTTTTCCATTTGCAAAGAAAATCTCCGATCATTGATCTCGTGTCTAAAGAGGAACAAACAACAACAACAACATAATTTAAAGGCAGAAACTGTTCTTCAGACAAATTAATGTGAACGTGTTCCAAAGAACTAATTTTTATATAATTTTCTCTAAAGAAAAAATTTGGTGGAAGAACCATTAATTGTTGGTCTTATTCAATGCAATTGAATTCGCTTAAGTGAAAAATTGCTTAACTGAAAATACCGCAGAACTGAAAAAGTTCTTACACCCCAAATTCCGTTTTTATATGAAACCGAAATCGCATAAGTGAAAAAGTTATTTCTATAGAAATCTATGAGCCTTTGGAAAAACGCATGTCATCAAGAAAATGTGCAAACATGTATTTTGATATATCGTCAATGATTGTCTCTGACTTTTAAACAGTTCTACTCAGCTTTGCTCTTTTTTAACTCAAGTTATTTCATACATGATTAGTACGTTGATAAGAAAATTCGCTTATACTTATGCTTATATCGCTTAACCGAAAACTAACTTCATTTATCCGAATTAGGCTAAACTGAAAATTACGGATAAGTGAAAACCAAGTGATGCATTTATCCGGTATCGACTGTATATAAATTCTTGACGAATCTACCTAAAAGACAGAATGTCTATATATTTTTTTCCACAAGAAAATATTTTAAAAAGAAAAAAATTCAATCAATTAAAAGTGATAATTATCACAAAATATGGATAAAAATGAACCATTAATAAGAAACCGGGTATTTTTTTTTCAAGAAACCGAAAACCCGATTTTCTAAACCGAACTGATCACTCTAATTAAAATATCTTGATTTCGATAGCAGAGAGCCAGCCTCACGGGAATTGGAACACAAATTTTTTAATTGATTCAATTAAAAAAAATTGTCCGTGTTTTTGAAATATCCAATTAATTTTTTAATTGGATCAATTAAAAATTTAAAATTAAATTTTTTGCGTAAAGCAACTTGGTTCACATATGTTAAGCTTTTGGAATACAAATTTGAGGTTTATATTTGGGTCCATTATCACGGTTGTCCGGTGAGAGTGAACCCATTTTGTTATGTCATTAATATATATATTTTGAGCATAAAGAATACCGAAAGAGGTGTTCACTTAAGTTTGTGCCAAATGTCATTATCTTTTCTATTTCTGTTTGCGCTGGATAAAAATTCTGCATTTAGACCATTTTGGTACGAATTCGTACCAGATTCTAAATTAAGCAGTTTAGGCTGATCAGAACATCAATCATTCCCCAGCGTGAAAAGGTGGCGACTTCGAGGTCTAATATCATTCCTAGTTTTACATCCGGAAGGCATGATCTCCTAATTCCATGTTTATATCTTTTTAACGTTGAGTGACATTGTTAGATTATTAATAAAAGATTCTAACTTAAGCAGTTTGGGCTGATCCGAACATTAATCAATTAATAATTATTGAAAAAGTGGCGACTTCGAGGCCTGATATCATTCCTTGTTTTGCATCCGGGAGGCCTGGTGTCCGAATTCCATGTTTATATTTTTTTTAACATTGAGTGAAATTGCCAGATTATTGCTTCCCTTTCTCCGTAGAAACATAGCCTTAAGAAGGACAGAATTAGTGCTTAATTATATCAGAAGCTCAATAGACACTCGCAGGTGCCATATATATTTTATGAGGTACTTCAGAAGGAATACCTAAAGAGGCATAAACTGTTAGAAGTTACAAGGTAGTCCTCTTGGAAGCTTCATTTAGTAGGTATATGGTCTTTCTATTAAAAGGCTTTGAAGCGCTGTTATCCTGCCTTATTTTAGCAGGCCCTACTAGTTTCCCCATTGGGTCACTACACCCCGCGTATCTCTTATACATAGAGATAACTGTTCAGAGTATTTAAGATTCCAAATTTTATTACTTTTGGCTAAAATATCAGACTGTAGAATCCAGCGCCACACTGATGCTTGTTAAACGTACCTTTGAAAAGAAACATAATGGTTGCAATCAAGTTGCATTTCATCAGCACATATAGTTTTGATTGTTATTTTTTTTTTCTAAGGGATGTGCGTTGCACAAATATGTCAAAATTGTAAGCACATTGGCTACCATAAAAAGTGATTGCAGAGACAATGATGATGTAAAATTAAGTGTAATATATAAACTTATAGCTCAAAAATGGTTTGGGTATCAATTTTTTTAACTAGAAAATCCTCAACCGGATACCGTGTACCTTTGAACGGAAAAGGTATGATTGAAAAGTCCTCTAACCAAAGACGAAACGCGTTCTATAGTGGTTGGTGTGTGTTGCGATCCCGGGCTTTCCTTTTCCATTTGCAAAGGAAATCTCCGATCATTGAGCTCGTCTCGAAGGATAAACAAACAAAAATTGTGAAATTTAATGATCTTTGCCCTAACAGGCAAAAAACTTGAAATGAGGAAGAGGTATTCGTTGGCGCTTCGTTCCTCACAGAGTTATGTAAACGTACCTAAATAATTTTAGAAGTAGTAGCAGAGACATTGATGATAAATGGCTCATAGTAAGTCTATTAATATCCATACAAAATTTCAAATGGATTTTGGGGGTTTGTTTAATTGTTGCACTGTGTTTTAACCTTAAACTGAATTCTTATCAGTTATGCATCATCATTGTCTCTGTAACAAATTTTAACATTAACAGAACACGAGTACTTAAACACTTAAAAGAATTAAGGCTCGTTTTTAAACACATGGACACTTGAATACAAAAGAAGATTTTTGCAAAATAGCGGGGAAATTTCTGCATCTGCTATACGCAAATCTTTTCAAAACTATCCCCAAGACGTTAATAGCAAAACTGAAGGTATTTTAAGTTGTTTCAAAAGTCTATTGCTGATATTTAAAGGGCGGTACTGGAATTATTGCATGTTGCTTAATGGTTGTGTAAGAATAAGGGCTTGTTGTTAACATTGATTAATCATTACTTTTACATTGTGAAATATTAGTTAAAATTTTCAGAGATAACAAAAACCTAGGAAATATAAGATAATACAAAACATCTGATAAACATGGGATACTGTAAGATGTAAGTAACACATCTTCAACTTCAAATTAAAAGGTTTTCTATACAATATCATTTGAATTCAAAATGAATTAAACAGGGTTTCAATCATAATATTATAATGTTACTGCAATTTTCTCTGTTTAGAAAGGACTTAAATCGTAAAAAAAACTATTTCACTATTGATCTTCAAAAGAATTGAATCCATTTATTGAAAAAGTATTCAAATGACAAATAGAAGATTTGTTAGATTCAGAAGATGTATTATCCAATATTTAAACTGATAAAACAAAAAACAAATACGCATAGACACCATTGTAGTAACAATAAGGTTCACTGATAACTACATACTTATTAATTGTTAATAACAATTGTGTTACAACACTTATATCTCACTTTCTTTAATACCATATACGAATAAAATATCCTTTCGTGTATTTGTTCGTTCGTTGCTTCGTTATTCATTTCACTAGAGATGAAGGGGGGGAAGTCCAAAAGAGAACCCATATCATCATTACCCAATTTAATCATTCCTTCAAAAATGTGATATTCGTATGCCAGGCTTTTTCTTGCGTGGCGGTTTCCTTATAGGAGTTCTGGGAGTTTCGAACTATAAATCCGTTATGGGTCCAGCAACACTCATTTTAACGGGTGAACTATGGGCCGTTGAGGATGCACTGTTTTGATGGTGCTGCTGCTGTTGATTTGTCCATTTATTTCTACCGGTAGCATGGGAGGATGTTGCTGTTGTTGTGCTACTTCCGGTACGTTTATTAGTTTTGTTAAGTCCACCACCACTGGTTACTCCACTAGTATGACTACTTTTGGTTCTACTATGAACGCCACCACCATCACCATTGGCCAAATGATGTTGTTGATGATGTGGTTTTCTATGTTGACTTTCTATATTGCTAGTAGTAGTGGTATTGGTGGAAGTTGAGGTGGTGGTGATATTGGTATTGGTGGTGGTAGCCATGGAGGATGGGGGATGAGTTGAATTTACTTGCAGAGTTTTAACCAATTTCTCAAGACTAAAATTGACAATAAAACAATACAAAACATATATTTTGTTGGTCAGTTAGAATAAGAAAACACGCACACATGTGGGGGAGATAGGGATAATACAATACGAGATATCATATTTCGATATGAGTATGGATATGTGTGGTATGAGCAACGTCCAGTTTTGGCATTAAAAAAAGTTGAAATTTTGATTTAGGAATTATACTGCCTAATGATGAATCTTTTTTAGTTTATAGACATTGAAAGAGTTATTATAGCCACAACTGGACTCTATTGATTTGGTAGTGGTGATGATGTATATGGTGGCGTTTGTAATTTGTAGTGGAGTGCATTGTGTTAAATTTGACAAGTGTAAGTAAGATTAATACTATTTTTAGTAGTTAAAAACAAAAATTGCGACACTAAACATAATACTAAATATCATATTTGAGTTCATATTGAAATGAGGTTCCAAAGACACTAATGATGCTGTAGGCATAACTCAGCTTTGAAAGTCTAAAATGTTTGAACTGAGTCAGCTGATATTAAAAGAATGTAATGGTTCTTACTTGAGCTATCGAAAGAGAATCATAGAAAATGGGTCTGGCAGTATATGGAGATAAAACAAAATGGATGGTATCAACTCCCAAAACGCCCTGTATAACCGATCAGACAAAGAAAATGGAGAAAGTTGGGAACCACAACTTTGAGATAGTCGGCAACTTTATGTACCTCGGCTACGAACAAATGTTCTGTCATAGCCATTAAGGTAAAGTAATGGTTCTAACTTGTTTGATAATTTGCCCAGAAGAAAGCTTTGTTTAGAGTGAAAGCCTCGGGCTATCTTTTGAGCACAGTTTGTTAAAATTTGACAGTCTAAGATGTTCCAACTGGGTCTGCTGGTTTTAACTAGTTTCATAATTTGTCTAGGAGAAAGCTTTGTTTAAGGTCAAAGCTTTGGACTATCTTCTGAGTACTACTACTACTAAATTTCCCATAAACATTCCACTAAGGAACAGGGATACTTCTCTCATTTCAATGAGTGCAGTCCGATTAAAGTTTAAGCTCAATGGTAAGGGGCCTCCTTTTTATGCTGAGTCCGAATGGAGCGCCGCATAGCGACACCACTTGGTAAGGAAGTTTTAACATGACAGGATACCTCACAAACGTAGCCAGCATTAGTAAGGGAAGCAAACATTTTTACGGAAAGTTATTTGTTTTTAGACACGGGTTGGTATTCTGTTCTGCTTATGGAATAGTCGATGAAATTTTTAATTGTTTCACGAGCGAAATTTGGTAGTAATAATGTTTTTTTAATTTCCATGCCAAAAGAAGTTTTTTTTTATCTGCACTTACTGTTTTATACCTCTTTCGCAAATAAAAAAAATAACAAAGAGAACAAGTAAAAGGGTGCTCCACCATGGATCTCATTTGTCTAATTCTTTCAATGACTTTCAAACATAAACGAGCTATATCAAGTTTTTTACCGATATGGATCGTACTTGTTATGGCTTTTAGAAATCATAGAAAAACCCCACCTCCAACATTTCAGACAAATCGAGTACTAATTGTGCCCTACAGAGGCGCAAAATTGGGAGATGGGTTTATATGGAAGCTATATCAGGTTAACAACCGTTCCAAGTATTGTCTAACCATACTTGGAAGTCATACCAAAATGACATATGCAAAATTTCAAACATATTGGATACGAGTTGGGCCCAAGAAGTCTAATCCGGAGATCCGTTTATATGGCGGCTATATCAGGTTATGACTGATTTAGACCATACTTGCACAGTTGTTGGAAGTCATACCAAAAAGATATGTGCAAAATTTCAGACAAATCGGATAATAATTGCACCTTCTTGAAGCTCAAGAAGTCCAGACGTAAGATCGGTTTATATGGAAACTATGTTAAAACATGGACCGATTTTGCCCAATCGTAACCGACCTTCACTAATAGAAAGTATTCGTGTGGACGGACATGGCTAGATCGATTGAAAATCGATCGAAAAAAAAACTAGTAAAATAATATGCTTTGATAATGAGTTAGAACTGAGATGTTATCGAGATCGTGTGCAAAATTGGAAGGCCCTAGGTTGTCCGGGCGCCCTTTGGTAGGCCCCTAAAGTTGGCTACCTCGGTATTTTGAAAAATTGTTCGGCTGCCAAATCTTAATTTATGGTCTGATTTTCAAACTTTTTTCACTGGATAGTGCCCTACAAAAAATCCGCTTGAGGTCTACAATATCTCGACTGGTTTCGGAGTTATACGACTTTAATTTTTTTGTGCAATTTTGACCGAGAACTGATTCGTATTTTGCAATTTGACATAAAATCAAACAGCTGCGATTTTATGTCAATGTCAAAATCCCATTTTCTTCGCTAAATGGTCATAAAATAATTAGAAAATGATTTTTTTGTTGTTGTAGAAACATAGTCGTATATTAAATTCATTTTTTTCTAATTTTTTTAAATATTAAAAAAAGAGACTAATGCATAAAAAAAGAATAATTTATTATAAATGCTCTTAATAATGAATATATGAAATTTCATTAAAATCGGACAAAGGTCGAGAATTAAAGGATTTAATTCGGTCGTTCCGAACATTGGATACCCACCACCATGAATATATTCATCATCCTATTTTATTACAACTGCACAACTATGTGCATAGTTATATCCAAATATGGGATGATCTGCATCATTTATGGTTCAGGTACCAATAAATCTCATAAAAGTCACGGTTTCAGCGAAATCGGGTTATAAATCCGTTTTTTATGTTAAACAGACCTTAAACTGGAAGAACGATCTATGTGGTAGCTATATCTAAATATGGTTCGATATGGATAAAATTTTACAACAACTCCCTGTTTAAAATTTCAGCGAAATCTGACAAAAAACGACTTTTAGCGGCTTCAAGACTCCAAATCACCAAATCGGTCTATATAGCAGCTATATCTAAAAATAGCTCGATCTGGACCATATTTGGATCGATCATTGGGAGTTTTAATACAATTCAGTATTAAAAATTTCATGGAAATCGGATTATAAATGCTCATTTTAGGGGATTTAGACCCCATGAAGCCACCGTAGCGCAGTGGTGAGTATTTCCGCTCATGACGCCGGATGCCAGGGTTCAAATCTCGGCGTGGACATCAGGAAATTTTTAGCGGTGGTTATCCCCGTATTAATGCTGCCTACATTTGTGAGGTTTTCTGCCATTTTTATATTTCTCTACCAACTGGTGTCGCTATGCGGCAAGCCGTTCAGATTCGGCATAAAAAAGGAGACCCCTTACCATTGAGCTTAAATTTTAATCGGACTGCACAAATTGATATGAGAAAAGTATCCCATGTTTCTTAATGTTATGTTCATGGGAAATTTCTAAATTTCAGCGAAATCTGGTAATAAATAAGGTTTCTATAGGCTTAAGACCCTTAATCGGCAGATCAGGCTATGTGACAGCTATATCAAAATATCGTCCGATCTGGAACATTTTCAGTTTGGGTGACGGGAGGCTTAATTTCGAAATCGGTTAATTAATGCAGCAGCTAAGAGCTTAAAACCCTAAAAGGACGGTCTATATGACAGCTATATCTAAATATGGTTCGATCTGTACCATAATCCTTTCGGATGACGGGAGGCGCAAAGTAATTCACTGTTTCAGATTTCAGTGAAATCGGGTAATTAATGCGGCTTTTATTGGCTCTCAAACTTAAATCGACAGATCTGTCTCTTTGGCAGCTATATCCAAATATGGTCCGATTAGGCCCGTTCAAAAACCTAACCTGTGTATTGAAGGTATACGGATCTGTGCAAAATTTGAGCTATATTTTATCTAAATTTTTGAAGGCTGTAGGGTGATTACAATTGACGGATGGCCAGCCGAAGTGAAAAAATCGAATATTAGGCGTGACGTTTATATTTTAGGGAAACTATTTTTTTTCTCAATTTTGATAATTTTTCACGAAAACGACTTGTCAGCATTGCATAGGCGATACTGACTGCTTTGAATAATGACCCAATATTTGAACTATTAATAGAACTTTCACCTGGACAAAATATCAAAAGGGTATTAAATGAATGGAAAAGTGTTGTAAAAATGATTACACTAATCAACATAACTGCAATAGGCTTTATTTAGTAAAACCACTCTCAAAAGAAACTTGATGGTATTTTTTTATGCAATTAAATTCGCTTAAGTGATATATCGCTTAACTGCAAATACTGCTTAACTGAAAATATGGTTTAAGTGAAATACCGCTTAGAGGAAAATATCCCTACATAGAAACGGTTTCTACATCCCAAATTTTTTTATATAAAACTAATTTTGCACAAGCGAAGAAGTTATCTACTTGGAAAACTATCTGATATTGAAAAAAATTCGCACCATAAATAAATTTTGCACAAACACATTTTTTCATTTCACTTATAGCAGTCTCTGATTTTTAAAGCGTGCCACTGAGCAATGCTTCCTATCAACTCAAGTACACAATTAATACGAAGACCTCAAAATGCACTTTCTTTAAGTCCTTTTCGCTTTACAGGGAATGAGTTTTGCTTATCCGAATTACGCTTAACTAAAAATTACGGATAAGTGAAACAAAATAAAAGCCCTTTTAGCGTTTCACTTATACGGTTTCGACTGTGACAGTTATCTGGAAGTACACAATCTTGTTTTTCTTAATGGGCAACACATTTTTTTGGCCAATTTAGTGAAATATATTTAAGGATATAATATTTCCTTCCTTTAGGAGTATCAAATTTTTCTGTTAATTATATTTTCTACATGTTTCTTTAATTTTTTGCTCAAACCTCATTGCATATGAACTCAAATAGATAATTAATTGTGCCCATACATCTACAGCTAAGCAATAAAACCAATTAAAATTTGTGCAACAAAACATTTTCCATTTGTGATGACTAAAAGCTAAGCCAATAATTATCTAAAAACTCAAGACTAGCTAACACATTGTCTTTGTATTCATTTGAAAGTGTTTGTGAAATGAGAAAAATGAAAACAAATCAAAAAACCTAAATGATAACTTAAAGACAAAAGTTTAGACCCACGCTATAATACGATCGTCCGCATCTTGGCGGGCAGCCACAGCGTCGTTTAACTCGCGTCGTAGATCATGTGAAGTGACATTGGTTATTACCGGCAACTCCGAAACTGCTGCATCATTTTCATCCGATGACAATTTCTTTGTGGTCTTTTCTTTTTTGCGTTTTGCTGCCGCCTCATCAGAAGCAGAGGAAATCAATGCAAAATTGGGCGGAGACATAATGGGCCCGGAAATTTTTCCTGAAGTTGTGGTAGTGGCACCATTTATGCTGCCACCATCCGAGCTAGAAAAGGAATGCCGCATATCCGGAGGCCTTTGATTGTTTATGTGGGCAATGTCCGCCGTCGATGTGGTGGAGGGTGTTTCTACAATGTGCAAAGGTTCCTCCTCTTGCTCGTCTAGTGACGAAGTGGCCTGCGTCTGATGATGCACAGTGCCGTAGTGTAAGTTTAAAGTAGGTTGATTACGACGTGAATGATGCCCAAAAGATTTTCGAGGGCGTAAAGTTTCGTTTTCATAAATGATATCGGGGACAGCATTGCGATTGTGATATAGAGCAGCCAACATTTGGCGCATGTATTTATTCTCAGCCTCCAAATGGTTAAGACGTTTATTGGTTTCCTTGCGATCAGAGCGCAAATGATGAACTTGTGACTGCAGAGGAAAATAAAGTGACACATTAACCATGTTGCTTTTTTTTTGTTAAGATTAAAATGGCTTACCTTTAATTCCTCAATATCTCTCATCATGCGTAAGTTTGATTCATTCATGGACCATTGACGTTCTTCGACCAAAGCCTTAACACGATTCAAAAGAGCATCCTCGCGTACTCTTGCCGCCTCTTTCACTTCTCTTACCACATCGGTCATAATGCCTGGCGTATAAGCACCTGCAAAATAAAGCACCCCCAAAGGATTTTCCATTATTATAAGACTCTTTGCTATCAAACAATTGAATATCCTTTTGGTCTCCTCCTGCTCTTACACAATCCAGTTTGAGTTAGAACACGCACCTGAATGATATGATGGCGCAGGACTTTGTGTTCCAAATGCACTGCCAAACACCATCGGCTGACTATGGGTACTTAATCCACTTATGCTATCTCTACGGTGCCTCATACCCAAATTGGGAGCGTGCTTTAAAACTTCAATACAAACTAAAAAAGTTGACGTCACACCAACAAAATTAAATGTACAGGAAGTAGAAGTATTTGATTCATGAAAACGCAAAAACAAAACATAAGGAAGAGAAAGACAAAAATTAAAAAAATAAACAACATTAATTTTCAACAAAGGACAACATATAAGGATACAAGTAAATACATAGATGAGAGGAAATAGCTCACGAAAGAGATAGAGAAATAGTGATGAAAAAAAATGTTATGTGTATGTACAAAAAATAAGATAAGAAATGGTAAGATCATTTAAATGTGATGAGCAAATACAAAAACAGAAAAACAAAATTTATTAATTGGAAAACTATGGCAAAACGTTCAGATTCTGCAAAAAATCCCAAACGTTCAAAAATCATAGCCCATAAAAAATGAGTATTGAATAGGACGGCGCTATTTTTCTTTTTTGTTGTAGTCATAGAGTGATCTCAATTTTTGCAAATTTAAAGCGATAAAGCCCTTTTAAGCTTTATTTTTTATAACACTTCGAGCGACACAAACATTTTAAGTTATAGAAATTTGAATAATATTTAAGAAGACACAAACATTTTAAGTAATCTTTGAAAACCTATTTTTATACGTCCTTGGGAAAAGATTGACAATTATAACTAAGGTTCCAAGTATCCTGTTCAGAGCTCAGGGGTCCAACCATAGGTCAGATCTGTGGAACATCAGCTGCCAAACATCCTTAGGCAGAAGAGACCTCTTCGTAGGCTACGCAGACAACATTGCGGCAGTCATATCGGTGAAAAACGCAGAAGAGGCACAGCTTAAGCAAACGCAAGTCATGATCCGCTGGATGAACTGGCTACACCAACGCGGACTTTATTTGGCCACACACAAGACTAGTTCTGCTAACTAGAAGGCGAATTCCCCTGGAAATAGACATGCGAGTCGACAGACAACGCATCATGACAAGGATGGCGGTAAATTATCTGCGAATTCTACTTGATTCCAAACAGATGTTCGGTCCGCGGCTAAAATTCTCTGCTCTAAAAGCGATTGGAATCACGGCCAAACAAAGCAGACTTATGGCGAGCAAATGAGCGCCACTACCCAAAAAGAGAAACTTTTAATGAAGGCTTGTAACCACATCCTCTTATACAGTTGCGAAATCTGGGTAGATAGCCTTATGTCAGCCTGATTAGAGTTCAGCGAACCGCCGCATTAAGAGTGGCACCAGCATATCGAACCGTTTCGGCAGCTTTGTTGCAGATAATGGGAGGAATGGTGAGAGTGAACAAAGGTGAACCTACCCAAGATTACAGAAAAGAAAAAAGAGGTGAGACCACAAGAAATTGGCAAATATGGTGGAAGAACGAATTATACGGGAGATGGAACACGAAACTAGTTCCAGATATCAAATACTTTGGATAAAGGGGACTTAGGGATGTTAACAAATACATAACGCAAATGCTCTCCGGACAGGGATATTTATGGAAATATTTCAAAATGGGAAAGTGCATCGCTCCTTTTTGGCTCTACACAGATGAAGAACACCTGGATGACGCTTAATATACTTTCTTCCACTGCACACAATCCGAAGAACCATGCGCGTCTCTTGAAGGACAGATAGGGCCAATAACTGCAGAAAATTTTGTAGACAAAATGATCGGAAGTATTGACAACGGAACCACAGTAGCAAGGTATGCGAAGACTTCCTAAGACGAAAGAAAATTGATTTTGACGAGAGCATAAGTTATCTCAATGATTGGAGCTTGCAAGCGAAAGAACGGACGAAATGTAAAGACCGATTTGAGAACCGCCTCGAAGCAATGAAAAAGCGGTGCCGAGCTGGATTTGACTCCCGGCGCTGATATGATAGGATTTCAGTGAGTAGGGTAGACTGTAAGCCCAACATAACACATAAGTGACCACTTATGTGCAGGCAGCAAGGCATTCTCCAATCGTTAACCAAACAAAAAAATTGCTGCACATACTTTTAGGATAGCTTTATATGAAATCTGAAGCAATAAATATTGAAACTATAATATCCACGCCAAGGGTCATCTTGTTATTTAATAGTCGTAAAAACCAACTCCTGAATTGAAGACAACACATAAGATTACTGGAAGATCCGTGTCTAGATGCAAAGTTGAGAAGTTAAAGACATTTTAAGTTATATTTTTATACCCTCCACCGAAGGACGGGAGATTCATTTTGGGAAATTCATTTGTAAAACATCAAAATACCGATTTACGTCCCTATAAAATTTATAAATTCTTAATCCTCGTCTATGTAAAGATAAGCTCGGGCAAAGAATTTTTTTCAATATCCAATGAAATTAAAAAACATACAAAAACTTTTACTCAAGTATAGGGAAAGCTCGAAGCTTCTAATAAGGAATGGTCCACTTCTATTTTTTGCCCAAGTAAGAGGAAATTATTTGCAGAATCTAAAATTTTTGATTTTGAAAATACGAAAAGGTCTTTCTTTTTTCAATGTATGTTTACAATGAAGCATGTCTATGGAATGAATCTCTGATTCTCAAAGTAAAACTATTTCTTACCTTTTGCCTCATGTAAATCGCGACATATTTTTGTGTTGGTCTCATGCAATAGTTGTATCTGTTCCATGAGAACATTGAAGAATTTATTATTTTGATCCATATCATTGGGTAGATTATTGCGACGATCGGGAGTATTTTGGCCACTAACTTTTGAATCATTATCCGAAGGATTCAATAAACATGGATCGCTAAATCTAAAACTAAATATTTTAATGTCAAAAAATACTGTAACACAATTTAAGCATTTGATTTCTTGAATACTTACCCTCGACTTATGTTAGGATTACTGGCACTGCCATCTAAAACATCTGTGGAATTATTTTCATGTTCGGAAGAATTGCCACCACTTCCTCCCATTATATTAACCATGGGTGGTAGGCTGGCAAAATCTTGGGAGCCATCGTTTTGTGGATAATAGCCGCCACCGTTACCACCAGTGCCAATGGAAGGAAACATCATGGAATAACGATTACTAAATGAACTTGCAGAGGAGGGCTTCATAAAGTTTGGCATAGGCTAGAAGAGAAAAATAGCTGTTAGTGAACTTAAGCAGAAGGAAGATTCAGTAGGAAGAAAATGTTGTTGGAATCAAATGGCTCCATTTTGCTAACTTAGGTTCCATGTTATTTAATATGAACAACTATCTTTGCCATTCCATAAGTTGGCGTAGCATAGATGTTAGCATGTCCGCGTATGAAGCTGAACGCATGGGTTCGAATCCTAAAAAGACCATCAAAAAGATTTTTTTTCAGCAATGGTTTTCCCCTCCTTATGCTGGCAACATTTGTGAAATCTCTCCAAAGAGGTGTCGCATCGCGGCACGCCGTTCGGACTCGGCTATAAAAAGGAGGCCCCTTATCGTTGAGCTTGAACTTGGACTACACTCATTGATATGTGAGAAGTTTGCCCCTGTTCCTTAGTGGAATGTTCATGGGCAAGATTTGCATATTCCATAGGTTGAGTGCATTCAAGCTTATTAAGATATATGAAAAACATTGTGAAAACAAGAGAAGGTTGATCTCATTATTGTCTCTAACTTTGAAACAACTAAATCGATTAAATAGCCTAGTTTGTAGTTGCAATGTCAACGAAAGGAAAGTGATGGTCTTATCTATACTCTACACCATAGTATGAGATATGTACTACTTTCGTCATTCTACTTTTTAATCAAATACTATTACGTATATAAATTCTTGATTGCCATGACATTCTGAGATCAGATCATGTCCGTCCGTCTGTTTTGCGTACTTTTTTCTCAAAACCATAAGGCCTATAGTTGACCCCATGAGTAGGAGTCACAGTCTTCCATGAAGACTCAGAGGCCGTGCGCGCTTCCTGTTTCGACATTGACTCCCTTCGCTGTCTTCTTCCCAGAGTACTTTCTTTCTCTTTTTATTCTCCAGGGTTGCGGGAGGGCTGGCCTGGTCTTCCCAGAGTACTTGAAAGAGGCGAACTCTTGTTTTTCTTCAGAGTTTTAGCAGTGTTATGCTCTTCGGGAGATCTGATTCTCTTTCCAGTGCTTGGAATGACAGTTCAATCTCTTCCAGCATCCTGCATTTTCGCTCGATTGCGCTGCCGGTGCATATTCCTCTGTCTCCTTCGACGCGTCCCGTATTGCTTTCTTGGTCCTCTTGCTAGAGCAAAGCCCTCACTAACTACTGCCGTCATCCCGCTATCCTCATCTCCCGATTCGGTTGACTGTTTCATTGACACTGTCACTGTCTGAATCTGACTCGGAAACAACTCCTTTACATAAAGGCTGGGGACGAGCTGCGCATCTCTCTGGTTTATCCGTCTCTTCCTCATTAATTGGTCTGACGACTGGTTGTGCGCTTGAAGCATTACTCTCGACTATAGGTGCCAAGGCACCTACACCTGTAGAAGGGTGATGCCACCACCGCAGCTGTTTGGTCTTTGAGGCTCCAAAAGGCTTTAAAAAAATTCTTTTTTTTGTTATAGGTAGTACCTATTCCAAAATATGGATATTTTTCTTTGATGAGAGAAATGAGATATAGCTGCCATATAGACCGATCCGCCGATTTAAGGTCTTGGTCTCAAAAAAGACGCATTTATTGTCCGATTTCGCCAAAAGTTGTTACAGTGAGTTGTGTTAGGCCCCTTGACATCTTTCTGCAATTTGGCACAGATCGGTTCAGATTTGGATATAGCTGCCATATAGACCGATCTCTCGATTTATGGTTTTGGGCCCATTAAAGGCGCATTCGGTTCAGATTTGAATATAGCTGCCATATAGACCGATCTCTCAATTTAAGGTTTTGTTCCAATAAAAGACGCATTTATTGTCCGATTTCACCTAAATTTAGGAGAGTGACTTGTGTTAGGCTCTTTGACATATTGCTGCAATGTTGCCCAGATCTGTTCAGATTTGGATATAGCTGCCATACAAACCGATCTCTCGATTTATGGTTTTGAGCCCATAAAATGTGCACTTATTGTCCGATGTCACCAAAATTTGGGACAGTGAGTTGTGTTGGGGCCTTCGACATCCTTCTTCAATTTGGGCCAGATCGGCCCAGTTTTGAATATAGCTGCCAAATAGACCGATCTCTCGATTCGTCTTCCGCCTATAAAAGGCGCCATTTCGCCGAAATTTTGGGACAGTGAGTTGCGTTAGGCTTTTCGACATCCGTGTCGTATATGGTTCAGATCGGTCTATATTTGGATATAGCTACCAAAAAGACCAATATGGGAGCATAAGTTATGCCATTTTTCAACGAATTATGACGAAAGGTGGTTTACATATACACCCGAGGTGGTGGGTATACAAAGTTCGGCGCGGCCGATGTTAACGTCGTTTTACTTTTTTTTTTATTTCACTTAATGGTCACCTAATCTAAAAAAATATAATTTTTGAATGAACTGTGTTGGGGAACTTTATGCACTAATGTATTAGACCTTCGTGAGAAGATTGCAAAGCAAACGGGACAATACGGAAATCTAATTGAAATTAGAAGGATATTTAAAATTAGACATCGGAATTTTGATCAAATAGTCTGGAAACCTCCCTCTACCCTGAAAAAAAACTCAATCGTATGTATAGGCCTATCGGGACAACAGACCGATATTATATAAAGTGCGACCCAGCTAACTTATCAAATATTTTCTTATTTTTATAACAATTTTTTCTTTAAATTTTGTTTTTAAATTTCAAATTTTTGTTTCGTTACATCTACTTACTCTTTGATAACCTTGACTAAAGGGGAAATTAAAACTACTATTGCTATTTGGCAGACTGCTGCTGTTCATGGGATTTGTTGTTCGCATGGCAAATTGCTGCTGTTGATTATTCAGCGATTGCTGTTGTTGTTGTTGTTGACTCATATTGGCCATATTGAAGACGGATTGCTGCTGCTGCATTTGCGGCAACGAGAAGAGATTCTTCTGATTTAAATTATTGGCTGACATGGATGTTGAAGTTGTTACCGTTGCTGTGTTTGTAGGATTATAATCTAAAAATTCTGATGATGAAGATAACTGGGTGGCCGAGGCATCTTTCAGGCAAGTCTCCAGCCAGGCATCCAAATGATCCTTGGAGTAACCGCCACCTCCACCACCGATGCCGCTATTCAAAATAGATGCTGGCAATGTTGTGGCTGGACTATTGCGAGATTTCAGTTTTTTACGTTTGCCCATTTCACTGAGGGTAGCTGTAACGAAAAAATAGAAAAAAAACCAAACAAACATGGAAATTAGATAAAATTGCGTTTTTAATGCATTGTAATCAACTAATTATGGGTGTTATTTGTTTAGCTAGCAAGTTGGCAGAGGTGGCCTTGATCACAGTCCCTGTCATGGTTGGTTGTATGATACATATCTCAATGAATGCTCGTATTCGCTCTACTTGTAGTCATTCATTGATTGGTTATGGCAATTGTGGCTTAAACACTCGTTGCCAAATACGGAAATTTGTTTGTTTTTTTTTCTCTTTCTATATTGAAACTAAAATTTTTTTGAATTCTTTTGATGTGGGATTTGTTTGATACACCCTCATCTATAGCCTATCCCCATCGTATTTCAATGTCTTGTTGTGCGGAATACAATGTCTTTTGTATAGACTTCCGTTTTTCGATACGAATTGAATTCTCTCAACTATGAATTTAATTTAAAAATAAATTCAATAGACGTGAGAACCGATTTGAGACAGGTAGTATTGAAAATTGGGTTTATGTTCTTTTTAATTAATTTAATTAGTTTTTAGAGGTAAGTTTTAATTAATTTTCTGAAAAATTATGTCACTATCAGAATTGGTGTTTTCAATCCTATACTTACAAAATGTCTACTACAATAGAACCTTAATTCATGGATTATGGATCCCAATGCTTGATTTGTGTTTGCAATCCTATACTAAACAAAAGTCTATTAGAAACTTAATTAATGGATTATGCGCCACGTTGTATTATCCTTAATTTATTTTTTAGATATTTTACTTGAATTATACTAAACGGATGTAATTTCTTTTGAAAAGAGACTTTCTTTAATTACTTTGATGATACGCACACATATCTCAATACATATCATTTGGGCGCCACTTTCGGAAATTTGCGATTTAATTCCTAAATCACCGGAAGTCTTCTTCGTCGAGATGTGATATTTGTGTCACATGTCTTATTTTTCAATTAAAACGAGTCGTTTCTTCTTTTTATATGGGGCTTTTTTTATCGTGTCATCATGCCGATCAATCTTGAAATGAACAAAGAAACTTCTTCAACATGAATGAATGTATTTTCATTTTCATTTCCATTTGCTATTCCAGTTTCATATCCCACTCATGGCCATGTTGGCTGTAAACACCATCTCCCCACTATTTGTCCCTCCATTTGCCGTTACAAAGTGATATAAATTGAGACGAGATGAGATGAGATACATGCTTGCAAGATACAAACAAGTACATATTCGTTCACATTTCAGAATTTTGCCGCCAAACTTATTTTTGAAAAAAAAAAATCATTGAGGGTGGAATATTCTTTACAACCTTATAATATGTTCTTTAACAACACCAAGGGCTTTTTAAGGCACATATTGAGGCGAACCGTAAATGCCACTCGTAAACATAGTGGGAATGCACAATGGAAAAGTTCCTAAAAAAGTGATATTTGTAGAAAATTTAGTTGAATTTGTTTTCTCGAGCAGTACATAAACATTAGAAAAATTGAGCCAAATTGAAATATCGTACAATTTTTCTTGTATGTATAATTTTTCTATTAGATTTCGTTAAAAACTTTGAAAAAATGATTTCTATAGAATGCTTGCCTTGGTGACACTCTAAAATGGTTTTTTGTTAAATATTTTGAAGCTTGGGACCAGAGAATCAAAGCATTTATGGTCATTGATCTTTATATCCTATGCCACTACTGTGGTACAGGGTATTATAACTTAGTGCATTTGTTCGTAACACCCAAAAGAAAGAGAGGTTGACCCATTGATAAGTATACCGACCGACTAAGAATCACTTTCTGATCCTGAAAAAATATCAGTATCGTGCTCTTCTCTCAAATATAATTTTTTTTAAATCAGGATGAGCCGTCCCCCAAACACGTGGTCACAAGATTGGTTATCCAATTCGTTTTCTAATATCAAATACCTTTCATTTCAGCCACAAATTGGCATGGTCGAAAATTTTTTACCCTTTGGGAGGTGTTTTGGAGAAGGAATGATGCCTAAAATACATGGACCTACATTTTGATATCAAATTCGTATTCTACTCCCAAATACCTTTGAGCCCCATATTGCGATGGTTAGTAAAAAATTGCTGTTTGTGCTCTATTCTCATGTAATTGAACCCTATATTGCCATTGGCCTCCAAATTGAATATCAAATTCGTTTTCTATTCTCAAATACCATACACTTAAACCCAATGAATATCGAGCTCCACTGTCTTGAAGACCTAAATTGTGTTGGTGAGCAAATACGTCCTACTTTGGGGTTGTTATGGTGGTGGGACGTCCCATAGACAGTTGGTCCCGAATGTTGATGTCAGATTCTTGGCCTACTCCCAAATATCCTTCATTTGAGCTGCATTTTTCCATAGTCGGCAAACATGACCGGGTGGGGCGGCCACTAAGTGACTTGGCTTTGAAAATATCAGATTCGTGTTCTACTCTAAAATACGTCTTATTTGAACCTCATATTGCAATGGTCGGCAAATACTTCCTACTTGGGTGGTGTTATGGGGGTGGGGTGGCCCCATATACACTTTTTCCCGAACATTGATATCAGATTCGTGTTTTACTTCCGAGGACATTTCATTTGAGTCCCATATTGCTATGGTCGTAAATTTGTCTTCTTTGTGGTATGTTCTCGGGTTCCCCCAAACACTTGGTCCCACATTTAAATATCAAATACCTTTTATTTAAGCCGTCGCACCTTTCATTTGAGTCCCATATTGCCATGGCCTGTAAATATGTCCCTTTGGGGGTGGGACGTTCCCCAGGTTATTATACCCCAATCTTTTTTTATTTCGTGTTATTGGGCTACCATAAGATTGCAATCAAAAACGCACCTGAAGTTCATGCTCCCGGAGGTAAACATCTGTGTAGCAAATATTACAATAACTATTTGAAATGATCAAAAATTTCAATCTTTTTTAATTGAATGAATTAAAAAAATAATTGAAAATTTCGAAAAAGAGATTCAATAATTTTTTAATCGGACTGTACTCATTGATATGTGAGAAGTTTGCCCCTGTTTCTTAGTGGAATGTTCATGGGCAATATTTGTTTTGTTTGTTGTATGCATTTTTTGTAATTGAATGTTTTTTCTATGACTTTTTCAAAAACGGTGATAGATATTACAATCTTCGTGATTGAATCAATTTCAATTAAAAGTTAATTGAATCAATTAATTTCGTGATTGAAACCGATTTTTATTTTTTCTATGTTGGGTGCATGCATCTTCATAAAAACCCCCAAAAGGGTATATAGACCGATCGTGACAATATGGGACTAAAATGAAAGGTTTTTGGAAGTAGAGTACTCATCTAATATAAAAATCTGGCACCATTGCTCAAATTGGTATAATTGGGGTATGTGATTTGCCACTTTGCCACTTATACATATGTCATGAGACCCACAATTTATCCACCTATTCCTTGGCTTGTAGTTTATCCATTGCCTTAGGTTTGGGTCCACTCAGTACAAGTCTAAGGATTGGCTGAGTATGTCGGTCCTCACATTGTTAAAACCCCTTCGATGTCAATACATACCGCCAATGTGTACATCCTGAAGTATTCTTCTATTTAATACACAATCTTGTGCCGGACCTTCTCATGACGTAGATATGCTGTTTGTATCTGAGCAATCCGATGGATTTAGTAGTACTTTTTATCATGGTATGACTTTTCATATATAAAGATTTTATCAAAGGTCGACTTTCTTGGAAAATCTCTAAGATTTTGATTGAAGAGATATTTCATTTCATTCTCAAGAAAAAGTCGCGAGAAATTTGCATACAAAATCTTGTCAGTGGTTGAAATAAACCAATTTAGAAATGGTCATCTATTTTTTTGCCTCCCACCACCCCAATGTGCACAACAAGCATTAATCTTGAATGAAATCAAATGAAACCAAAGGGAATAGATGAAAGTATGAGAATAGTAAATGCATTTATGCGTTATAATCCTCCCTCTCGACAATCTCGTCAATGTAATTCTATTAATAAACAAAGTGCCAACAGCTTCTCGATGCTACCTCTCTCCATCATCCGTCTGGGTGTCTGCTCATAGGCGCTTGTCTTCCTCAGCTGAATCGACACATGTTTTGCGTGAGTAACGATAATGATTTCATTTGTTGTACCCGTTTAAATCTTTAATCTGTAGCCGGTCGAGTGTAAAGACGCTATGTTTCTTGTGTTTTTGCGTCGTTAAACAAGACAACAGAATGTTGGAGGTCATGTGGCCTACCATACCGTTTTGGATCAGATGTATCTCTTCTCTTCAACCCATCGAAGTGGTGCAGTGAAAAACCGTTTGTTACTGGACATATATTTTTTTGTTTTAAATAGTTTTGAAAATAAACGCCACTAGAAGCATGACCACCATATGAGTCAATTCAGTTGAAGGGTCACTGAACTGTTTCCAAAGCATCGAATCAGATGCTATAATCATGTGGGCTATTTAGTATGACATTTGGATAATGAAGGTATTTTTTGTAATTTATTTTCGAGTTTGTGCCTTAGAATTGGTTCATCATTTGCAGCTCCATTGCAAATAAAGCCGCTGGAATCTTTTAAGAATAAACAGTTTGTATTTTGAGACAATTTAACAAAAAATTTTTTGTTTTCAAGTTTTTTGCCTGATCATTTTATGTCCCAATTTTTTGTTTATTTCTCCTTCGAGACGAGCTTAATGATCGAAAATTTTTTGCAATGGAAAAGGAAAGACAGATCTCTTCGATCATTAAAATAATCTCGAAAGAGAAACAAACAAAAAATTTTGAAACTAGGGGCTTAAAATTTTGCACAATTTCTTCCTAGGTCGGCTGGGATTGTAAATAGGCCATATCGGGTTATGTTTTGATATAGCTGCCATATAAAGTTTGCCCTAGTTCCTTAATGGAATGTTCATAGGCAAGTTTGCAGTTTTGCCATATAAACCGATTTTGGATCTTGACATCAAAATCCTCTTGGGGGTGAATTTGGCTGAATTTTTTTTATAAGGTATTCTGTTTTGACTTACAATAACTGCGCCAAGAATGGTCCAGATCGGTTCATAACCAGATATAGCTGCCTTACAAACCGATGTTGGATCTTAACTTCTTAGGCCTCTAGAGGGTGCAATTCTTATCAGATTAGGCTGAAATTTCGCATTTGGTGTTCTGTTTTGACTTTTAATAACTATACGAAAAATGCTCCAAATCGATTCATAAACTGATATAGCTGCCTTATAAACCGATCTTGGATTTTGATTTCTTGAGCCTCGCATGATATGTTCTGTTTTAACTTTCAACAACTGTGCTAAGCATGGTCCAAATCGGTTCATAACTTGATATAGCTGCCATATAAACCGATCATCAGATTTGAATTCTTGGGTCTCTAGAAGGCGGAATTATCACCGGATTGACTGAAAATTTTCACGTTAAATTTAGCTATGGGTTCTAGAAGCCGTGGCAAGTAGAGTCTAAATAGGAGTACAACCTAATACAGCTGCGATTTGAACCGATCACTGGAGTTATTGAGCCTCTAGGCGGTGGAATTATATGGCTGAAATTTTATAGTGGTATTTTTATGATTTCTAACAGTCATGACAAGTACGGTCTATCTGAATCTGCAGATCTATCTCCAATATATTTGAAATAGCCATTCAAAGGACGTGTCAAAAGCGATCCATGGTGGACGGTATATAAGATTCGGCCCGGCCGAACTTTAGGCGCTTTTACTTGTTTCTGATGTTCTCGCCAAGATTCGAACTCAGACATTGAGTGTCATAGGCTCAATGATAAGGGACCTCCTTTTTATAACCGAGTCCGAACGGCGTGCCGCAGAGCGACACCTCTTTGGGGAGATGTTTTTACATGGCAAAGTACCTCACAAATGTCGCCATTAGGAGTGGATAACCACCGCTGATGTTCCTGCCAGGATTCGAACTCAGGCGTTCAGCGTAACAGGCGGACATGTTAACCTCAGCGCTACGATGGCCTCCGGTGGTGAAAATAGTTTATTTTATTGCTTTGATATCTGAATGGAAGGCCTTAATTTTCAACAACGCCAGATCTCGGCGATGGGTTGAACGATTCAAGCGAAATTTTGCTTACGACCTTATAGTAACCGAAAGACAAACCTTTGGGGTGGGTCACCTAGGGGGAATGCCCCAACCTCAAAATCCGCCAAAGCGATATACTACAGACCAATCATGACAATATGGTACTCAAATGAAAAGTATTTGAGAGATAAAAACGAATCTGATATTCAAATTTGGGCCAATTATTTGTAAACACCCCTCCTCCAACACTTTCAACAAACCGAACATATTCAGCGACCATAACAATATGTAAGTCGAATGAAAGGTATTTGGAGTAGAGCGTGGAATTTATATCCACTTTCGGGACTAAGTATTTGGTCTCATCATCACCATTCCCAAAATCAACAATGTAGCCAAGAAGGAAGGGAGGGCTATCGGTCCCGAGACACCCCCCACTAAATTCCTCTTTTTCAAATGTATGAGTGTATACGCACTTATAATAGTTATGTAGTTCGAATATGTTCCCCCTCTCATCTCCTTCGGCTACATCCCTACCCAAAATACCCCCAAATCTCAACAAAATTTTCTATAAAAATCGTATTTCGGCAAAATTTTCTATGAAATCAAACGTCAAAATTTTTATATGAAAATCATAGTCATAGAAATTGTCTGAAAAAATTTAATTCTGACGAAATTTCCTATAAAAAACCAAATCAAATTACTGTTTGTTTCTCTTACGAGACCAGTTCAATAAGCGGAGATTTTCTTTGCATGTAAAGGGAAGCCAGAGATCGCAACACACCAACCACTATGGGACGCGTTTCGTCTTTGGATAGAAGACTGAGGTGTGATGGCTTCAAGGGCCGTGCGTTGGTATGTTGTATTTTAATCGTATTTATTGGGAAAACGCCTCTATAATACCAATACCACATTAACCACGCTCGACACCCTGTCTATTAGCTGAAATTTTCCCAATGCATGTGTTTTCGTGTAATGACAGATTTTTTTTCTGCGACTATTACACTACTTCCATGGAACCCATGATCTGTGCATTTGTTGGAAGTTGTATTGGTGGCTCCGAACGCTAGACAACGGCAACGGCTCTCACTGTTGCTTTGCGTGGCCAGGTTCAAATCCCGTCAAAAATTGTCGAAGAAAATCAAAATTTGCTACAAAATTCAAAGTCTGACAAAGTCAAATATTGATGAAATTTTCTTTTGAAATCATATTTCGACTTAAATTATTATGAAAATCAAATTTTGCAAAAATTATAATGTATAGGGTTTTTCAATAAGAGCTCTACAAAAGTTTTTTTTTTAAATAAAACAAAAACGTTTTTTTAATATCAATGAAATTCTTCATTCCTGGGGAAGTACGTTCAATGTATGGAACTCGATTTCTTTTGCATGGCCACCACGGTCACGCTTGCAGAAGTCCAGACGCAGATAAACAAGCCGATACTGCTGAAATTTCACGTTCGATATTCGTACGAAGTTTATCAATCGTAGCTGGCTTTTTGGCATAGACCATAGACCTGACGTAGCCCCACAGGAAATAGTCTAACGGCATCAAATCGCACGGTCGAGGCGGCCAATCAATTGGACCATTTCGTGAAATAAAACCTTCTCAAAACTTGGTTTCCAATAAATTGATTATGATTGTGACGCCGTTCTGTTGGAACCACATGCCCTCCAAGTGCATATCATCCAATTGCACTTGGAGGAATTGTTATCATTGAATGGTTGGGATTCCCATACACAGTATCGTGGCGGTCTTGATTATCACGGAAGAAGTACGGCCCAATGACTTCGACGGCCCATAAACCGCACCAAACCGTTTTCGGGATGTAATGATGACTCGTGGAGTACGTATGGATTGTTGTTTGACTAATAACGCATCTTTTGCTTATTGACACAACCATTCAGCCAAAAATGAGCCTTGGGCGTAGCGCTCTTAACGTTGAGGCCACTCACTCCGAATTTCTGTAGTAAATTTTAGTAATTTTGACTCGTTGTCGACTCCTACATCTTTCCATCATGAAATGGCAAACCTTACTGAAGACAAATGTCCAAAGAGTGGCAAAAAATATAGCGTCGTTTGCTGGCCCTTTTGTATCGTCCCGTCTGAAAACCCCTTTATATTGAATTCTGTTGAATTTAGCTGCTCTTTATCTTTTAATCAGTACTCACTTTTAATATGTTATGTTTTATTATGATGCTCGACAAACTTTTTTTATTCTCTCCCGTGTGAATTCAAAGGTAAAACTTCAAAATTTCCTTAAGCTACACACTTTTCTTTATGTTGAAGAAAAATTGCTGTATTGCTTTTTCACACATTCCCCTGTGGGAACTAAATGTCATATTATCTGGCGTTGTAAATATCCATTTTGGCATTTTTTCTGTTTGTGTGAAGGCAAATTTTGAAAGCTAATTGAGCAGAAAATTACACATTTCCACCTATAATCAAATTACAAAGCAGTCGATTGTAATGTTTTGAATTTTTTTCGTTCCCTCATAGTTGCATGTGCTGGTATATCTGGTAGTTACAGTGTTAAGTGACGTTATGGCTACGAAGTGGGTTTTATAGGATTTACAAAGAGAGTGAATACAAAGTTTTTTTTTCGTTGAAAATAAATAAAATGGCATGATTTATTGCTATAAATAGTTTAGTAAAAGAATTGAGTGTGGTGAAATGTGTAATCACTCCCACGAGTGTTCAAGTTTTGGGTTATGATATAAAAAATCTATATTTTTTTAATTCCAAAAACAAGTAAAAGCATGCTAAATTTGGTCGGGCCGATTTTTACATACCCTCCTACATATAGGCTAAAAAAGGATATTGGATTAGAATTGCTGTGCTATGCTATACCATAGTTGGTTCGGAAGTTGGAGGTCATCGCGCCCTATAGGGGCTCAAGAAGTAAAATCGGAAGATCGTTTATATGGGAGCTATATCAGGTTATGAACCGGATCAAACCCTACTTTGAACGTATGTTGGAGGTCTTAGGAGAAATCGTTGTGCGAAGTTTCAGCCAAATCAGAGAAGAACTGCGCCCTCTAGTTGCTCGAAAATAAAAATCGAAAGATCGGTTTTATGGGAGCTATATCACGTTTTAGACCGATTCGAACCATACTTGGTACATCACTTGAATATCATCAAAAATGCCATGTTGCAAAATTTCAGTCAAATCGGTTAAGGATTGTGCCCTCTAGAGGCTCAAGAAGTGAAATCGGGAGATCTATTTATATGGGAGCTATATCAGATTTTGGATCGATTTACACTATACTAAAAACATCTGTTGTATGTCATAGAAAAAGTCATAATGCAAAATTTCAGTCAAATCCGATGAGAATTGCGCTCTCTAGAGGCTTAATAAGTATAATCTGGAGATCGTTTTATGAGGGAGCTATATCGGAACATGGGCCGATTTGGCCCATTTACAATCCAAACCGACTTACTCTAGTAGGAAGTATTTGTGGAAAATTTCAGGCGCCTGGCTTTGTTCATTCGGAAGTTTAGCGTACTTCTGAGAGATGGACGGGCATGGCTAGATCGACGAAAAATGTCATGACGATCCAGAGTATAGGGTAAAGTGTAGGGTACGAGGGTTGCCTTTTACATTCAGGGATAAGAGAACAAGAAACACATACTAATCATCCAAAAATCTCTTTTATGTTTTTCAAAATATTCCCTATTAAGATCTATACACTTTGCATGCGTTTGAACCAATTGTCGAAGCTCTTTTGTCACTCTGATTGAGGTATCTCCAAAACTTGCATTCTGAACGTATCAACCGCTCTTCAGGTGTCGAAAACATCTTTCATTTTATTTTTTACGTGCGGGAATAAAAATCAGTCATTCGGTATCAAGTCAGGATTATACGGCTGAAGAAGAACAAATCGATGTTTTAAGTGCTCAAAATGCAGTTGTTCGAGCCGATGTGTGAGAGCTCGCATTGTCGTGGTGAAGAGTGATCCTCTTCGGCGGTTGGTTTTACTGATTTCTTGGAAGCCAACTGGCAAACAAATGGTTGCGTACCACTTAGAATTGACTAATCTGCGTTGTTCTAGTGGAACGCCTGTGACATGTCCAGTTTTTCCGAAAAAACAAGCAATCATTTGCTTCGTGCAACTTTTGTTGGATTTGGCTCATCTTGAAACACCCATACAGTCGACTGTTGTTTACTTTCGGACTCATACGCGTAAATCCACGACTCATCACCTGTCACGATGTCACAGACGTTTTCCGTCTTCCTTGGAGCATTTGTTTCGACCAATCGACACGAGCCTTCTTTTGAGCGATTGACAATTTGTATGGGATCCAACGCGAACAAATTTATTGACGGTCAAATGTTCATGCAATATTGAATGTATGCTGGTCCCACTAATGCCTAAGGTTGTCTCAATCTCACGATAGGTCACATAACGATCTTGCAATATCAGTTCGAGCACAACATCAATGGTTTTTGGAGCCACCACTGATTTTGGACGACCTTAACGAAATTCGTCTTGGAGTAAACTACGACCACGGTTGAATTCACGATACTATGGATAAACACTGGCCCTTGATGGAGCTTCTTCGCCAAAAATTTAATTAAGTTCATCGATGTACTTTATTTGTGTTAATCCACGTCGAAAGTTGTAAAAATAATCGCACGAAAATGTTCACGATTTAATTCCATTTTTTGGGCGACACCAATCTTTGACTGTAAACAACACAAATAGCGCTCGTATGTCAAAACGTTCTGAGTACGTATAATCTCAAAAATGTGAAGCATTACGAAAGAGTTGTCAGTTAACAGATTGCAACACAAGAGTTGTCCTATCCCGAAATATAAAATGCAACCCTCGTACCATATGGTATAAAAAACTGAATTTTATCGCTAAAAAGCTCGTTTTTGAATTTAGACTAATATGGGTCTTCTTATACCCACCACCATAGGATGGGGATATACTAATTTAGTCATTCCGTTTGTAATGCAAATGCAAATTTCCCCATGAACATTCCATTAAGGAACTGGGGCAAACTTCTCACAAATCAATGAGTGCTGTTCGATTCAATTTTAAGGGGCCTCCTTTTTATATCCGAGTCCGAACGGCGTGCCGCAGTGCGACACCTCTTTGGAGAGAAGTTTTACATGGCATAGTATGTTGCCAGCATTAAGGGGGAAAACCAATGCTGAACATTTCGCCAGGATTCGAACCCAGGCGTTCAGCGTCATAGGTGGACATGCTAACTTCGCGCTACGGTGTAAACAGATACAGCCCCTATAAAAACCGATCCCCGGATTTTAGTTCTTGTGCCATTAGATACCTCAATTTACATCCTATTTGGCTGAAATTTGAAACAGAGCCTTGAATTATGACTTTCAACGTCCATGCCAAGTATGATCCTGACAGTCTGAATTTTTCTGATAGTCTTGCCGATTCGAACCCAGGCGTTCAGGATCATGGGCGGACATGCTAACCTATAAGCTACGGTGGCCTCCATTTGTAACACCTTGAAATAATGATCTGCGATCTGTAACACCTCGAAATAATGATCTGGATCGTTTCGACATTCTGAGTCGATCTAGCCGTTTCCGTCCGTCTGTCGAAGTCACGATAGCGGTCGAATGCGTAAAGCTAGCCGCTTGAAATTATGCACAAAGGATTCCTATTGATGTAGGTAGTTTGGGATTTCAAATGGACCATATCGGTTCAGTTTTGGGTATAGCCCCCATATGAATTCAAGCTAGCCACTTGAAATTATGCGCAGAGAATTCCTATTGATGTAGGTAGTTGGGGATTTCAAATAGACCATATCAGTTCAGCTTTGGGTATAGCCCCCATATGAATCGATACCCCGATTTGACTGGTTGAGCCCCTAGAGGACTCAATTTTCATCCGATTTGGCTGAAATTTGAAACAAAGACTTGAATTATGACTTTCAACGTCCATGCCATGTATGATCCCAATCGATAGGTGAACAGATATAGCCCCCATATAAACCGATTCCCGGATTTGACTTCTTGAGCCCTTAGAAACCACAATTTTCATCTGATTTGGCTTAATTTGTGAACAAACACTTATGTTATGACTTTCAACGTCCATGCCAAGTATGATTCCAATTGGTTTATTAACAAATATAGCCTCCATATAAACCGATCCCCGGATTTAACTTTTTGATCCCTTAAAAGCCTCAATTTTTATCTGATTTGGCTGAAATTGTGAAAAAAACTCATGTCTTTTAATATTTTAACATCCACGACAAGTATGTCACATTTTCACGTGATTTGTCTTAAATTTGGCCCAAAAACCTATCTTATGACTTACAACATCAGTGCTAAGTTTTCTGCGAATCGGTCAATATAGTGATATAGGCCCCCCAAAGTACCAATATTCCGATATGACTTCTTGAGACTAAAATAATTCAAATGCAAACTCAGTTAATAAGGGTACATTTTTAGCCCCGGCCGAACTTAGCACGCTTTTACTTGTTCTTAAAAAACCGGTAGCAGACCAACTCGTGTATGATTCTTACACAACTTTGCAAGCTGCAGATGTCGGTCAGCTTTGTCTCCTCGATCGCAGCGACCATAATGTTTCAACGACTTATGAATCTATGATATCGTCGTGTTTTCAGGCATTGTCGCATCAACATTTGCAGTTAGGTGCTGCTGATGCATATATTGGACCGCGGAAGTTGTTCGAGGGGTCACATAGTCCGACGTTTTATGTTGTATGTAGCTGATACTGGTAAGATTAGAGTTTGCGTTATGGATGAGAAGAATTTAAATACATTAATGCCATTTAAATTCGTCGACATGAATAAGGGCTTATTAAATTGTTATTCCCCAGAAAATAACATGATTCTTATTTCCCATATCACTCCAATTTAAGGCACCTTTCAACTTAATTGCCACCCAATGTATTGGCATTTCGTTAAATAACATATATGAGAAATATCAATTTCGCATGACTGATATCAATCCTCTCATATCACATTAACCATTGTTTATACAAACGATTGGTTTTAGGGGTTTTCTTTTCCACAATTGTTTTGAATAATAATCGCAATTCATCACTCTTCGACGAATTGGCAAGAAAAATGCCATAATAAAAGGAAGCCCAAAAATATATCGAAATCGAAACAAAATCAATGCGTATAAAGAAGCGGCAGTTGTAAACAAATAATCAATACGCTCATATTATTTGAAAAAGATGACTCAAACCCAAAATACTTTTGCACTGGCAGTTATTTAGATATGCAAACTTTTGTTGTTGTGGTCAAGCAAGAGAAATGCCTTCGTTTCTGCTCGAGCTTACCTGCTAATTATTTTAATTAGTGACTATTTGCTAGAGCAACTAAAGGAGGTGGAGAAACTGGGTCTTAATGATGTCAATCTGGTGGTCTCAAAGTCTCAGCGGTGCCATGTGTACAGATAAGCAGGTAGCTTTTGTGAACTTTCAAGGCTTAACGAGCTTCAGGTATCACTGGGTGACGTGACATATTAACTGTTTGTGGTCTTAATATTCCTGTTTACTTGATATTCAAATTCATTATTCATGATTCACAGCAAGAGGGAGACATTTTTTAAAATTAAATACCAATGTGTGGAATTTTATTAAATTCAACAACAATACAAGTGTGTTGATTTTTGTTTTTCTTTATTAACTCTAAATTTTGATTTCCAGTTTAAAATTTTAGAATAAGTTCCTTAATTGTGAAATATTAATTTAAATTAAATTTTAATTTAATTACGCATTAACATTATTGTACACCATTATAATAGTGTGCGAGTATTATTTCAATACCGTAGAAAATTGATGTTATTTTAAATATGAATTAAACATGTACAGAATGGTAACATATTGTGAAATGAAAGCCTTCTTAGCTATTATTATAACCGCCCTAGTAGTTGGGTTGGTAGAGTGCTTAGATTGTCAATACGGAGGACGTGGTTATGATTCCCACCAAAGATTTTTCTGTCGTAATGGCCAAAAATTGGGAAAGCGAGCTCGGATTACAAGTGCAGGGGTAGTGGTTTCGATTCGTACCAATGATTTTATATAAGGTAGTCTGACTGCAGACTGCATTGTCTAACCTATGCATAAGTGTAACAAGCATCCAAAATGTGCTCCCTGTGAAACTGATGGATAATACCCTGTTTAACTTTGCATTGGCTCTAACCTTGTACAATGATTGCAGTTTATTTGGCATTATGAGCAATACTAAATCGTTGTGTAAGTTTCGTAATTGTCTTCTTGCATAGCCTCCACATTTGGGACTTTCTTTGCGTTCTGTATCATCAGTGTCTCTGCGACAACTTTGGATCGAACGTACTCTCTTAAGGGGTGCGATACTTTAATAGCGAGGAATAAATGGAAAATAAATCTTAGATAAGGTTATGTTTAAGTGGCAGTCTGCCATCAGACTCATTTAGACGTTTTCGTCCATTGTGATACCACAGGAACAGAAGAAGGAATATGGTTTCTAGTTCCTACCGTTGAACCATCCAGATCGTTCTAAAAAACTCAACAACTTGCGAATGTTTACATCCGCTAAATCAGACAGGTTCTCAAAGAAATGAGAACAAAAATTGGAACTCCTTCTGATTGCTAGTGCGGGACACACACGCAGAAGATGTTCTATAGTCTCTTCTTCTCCGATGTCCTCACAGCTTCTGCAAAAGTTGTTGCTGGCAAACCTTCAGTCTGTCAGCATGTTTTTCGATTAGACAGTGACCTGTAATGACTGAGACGTCTGTTTTAGCCAATGACAGCAAAGTTTATGAATGCTCACAAACCCCTCTTTGTGACCATCTATCATTCGTTGTCTTTTGGGCCTGGTCCTGAAAACTTTGCTTACATGTCGCTTGAGGCCTACCCACAGATTCCAGTTTCCCTGGAATGTGTAAGGTTGTTCCTAGTCTCGCAAGCTCGTCCGCGTTACAACTCCCTGGGATATCTCTGTGGCCCGGAACCCAGAATAGGTGAATTTTGACTGTTCAGCCATCTCGTTGAGAGATCTGCGAAAGTCGAGGGTGGTTTTTGTGTCCAGAAATACGTTCTCCAGGGATTTAATGGCTGCCTGGCTGTCTGGCTGTCTGAGAAGACATTTATGTTGAAGCCATTCCAACACTTCCTTAATTGCAAGGATCTCCGCTTGAGTCACACTGCAGTGGTCGCGTAACCTTTTCGATATGACCAGTTCTAAATAGATCTTTAGAGTACACCCCAAAGCCCACCCGATCGTCTAGTTTGGAACCATCAGTATAGAAGTCTATGTAACTTCTATAACTAGGGATATTGTAGTTCCAATCGGTTCTATCAGGAATAGTGGAAAAGTATTTTTTATCAAAAAGCGGCTCACTGCCTGGAACATCGGCTATTTTATCAAGGAAACACGGTGTCCGTAGCCGCCACATGTCCAAACAGAAAGCCCACTTAGCTTCAAGGCAGCGGTCGGAGCAATTTGTCTAGCCGCAATGTCCAGAGGCATTAGATGCAGCATTAAATTCAGTGCATTAGAAGGTGTCGTCCTCAGTGGGGCTCTGATGCACAAACAAGCCATACTTTGGATCCAGTTGAGTATTGAACAGTAGGTCGACTTTTATAGCGCCGTCCACCAGACCACAACACCATTTAGTATTATAGATTTGACAACTGCAGTATATACTTAATGCATGACGCGCGGTCTAAACCCCAACCTTATGCCAATGGTTTTCTTGGTGGTGTATAGGGCAAGGTTTGCGTTTCTTGCTCTTTCCAAAATGTTGGATTTAAAGTTTAATTTCCTGTCCCGCAAAACACCCAAGTATTTTGCGATTTCTATAAATGGAACATTCTCTCCTCCCAAGGAGACAGGTGCCCTGTAGGCAACTTGTATCTCCTGCTGAAAAGAACTACTTCTGTCTTTCGGTAACCACTTTGCTGTTGCACGTAGAGATTCCTGAAGTATATCTCTTAGAGTGCTGGGAACCTTTCCCCTTATCCCAATTGCCACGTCATCAGCATACGCGACCACTTTTACGCATTTTTCTTCCAGAGACAATACACATTTTTCTTCCAGAGACAATAATATATTGATAATGGCTTTATTCTATAGTAGAGGAGACAGTACACCTCCTTGAGGTGTTCCTCTGCTGACCCACCTTTTTAGATCCACAGATCCCTAGCCTGCCGTATTGCATCTTTTAGTAAGTAAGTTATTAATAAATTTTCTTACGGTAGAGTTGATGTCTAGAAACTCCAACTCTTTCATGACTGAAGTTGGTTTTACATTATTGAAAGCACCTTCAATGTCAAGAAATGCTACCATTGCATATTCGTTGACGAGCGAGCTATGTAGCCGACTAGGTCGTGAAGGGTTGGTTCAGTGGATTTGCCATTACTATATGCATGCTGCCGCGACAGGCGATCTCCAGGGATCTTTGCCCTAAGATATGTTTCTCCTCTTAAGAGTCTTCAGCATAAAGGATGACAGACTAATAGGACGAAAACCTTTTGCCTTCGTGTGGTAAGGTTTTCCTGCTTTCGGAATGAAAATGACCTCCGTGTCCCTCCATACCACAGGTATTTATGAATAATTGCTTGTAATTAATATTAACCTCCGACGAATGCATACCAGTGACAACCTCTTCTAGCGCCACGTTGTAGAATTCCCCGGGAAATGTGTTTCAACGAATAGTTCTAGTGTTTCCTCACTAGACATTATCCATACTGAAAAATTTCACCCAGTATTTGTTCTGAGCCTTTTTCAGCTCGCCCTTAAATTTTCTTAGCTTAGCCTTATAGATGTCCCAATCGTGTGGCTTTTGCTCTGTTGGAGAGTTTTCTGCAGTTCTTCCTTAGACTCACCAGCTATGGGGTCCACCATGGCGGTCGCTGTTTGCCCCTTGTCTTGGCACTAGGGCATGCTGACATAAGTGAGTCATTCAGGGCCTTCGTGATCCGCTTGACCACTATGTCTATATCCTCCGTAGATTCCACTGCTTTTTCTGGTCTAAAAGGGATAGACGTACAAAATTTGTGCCGAAATTTATCCCAATCCGCCTTTCTTCTGTTTAGCTGAGGGACAACTTCTGCAGTATTCGCATATTTCTTGCGCTCATATCTTCCGATAAAAATGGAATATCTAGTACCTCCTGCTTGTTCTTGGTAATAGAGGTCAGTTTATCTCCTTTATTACAAATCGCCAGATTGCAACTTAAGGTTTTAAGGCGGCATCTTTGAATAGTGTTCCGTATATAAGGAATCCAGCCAGTAATGAGAACTTTTTCAAGGCTGGCTACAGAAGAAGAAAAACATTTAGACAAGTATACAGGCTCTGTGTCTCCCATTCCTCGTACCCTTGAGTAGTTTAAATCCCGGAATTCTTAGTCCACGAACCATTCCTCCACACATTAATGGTTCCTGGATAATAACCACGTCAAATCCTCTTGAATTTTATGAAGTCAAGATTTCTTATCGGGAGATCAGTGCTATATGAATATATAGTCCATCTTTGAACTTAAGGCTGTAGATTTCAGCAAACAGACAGACGGACATGTCTAGATTGTCTATGAGTATAATGACGATCCAGTATGTATACTGCTTTGTAGGGTTGGACATCTATAGTTTGTTGTGTTCCAAATAGAATAGCAAAATAACCATCTTCTTGTTGGTTTGGTAGGATTTTACCTAAATTTTGATAGGAAATAATTTTCTTGAGCATCAACCCTGCCTATCATATTTTCCACAAAATTTTAATCGGACAGCACTCATTGATATGTGAAAAGTTTGCGGTTGTTCCATAAACGAATGTTCATGGGCAAATATGCAATATCGGTATAGGTGATAACCTCTCTTCGATCAAGGTTATACTGAAATAATTTGGCCTGCGAACTCCAAAGCCTTTTGAGATTTAGTTCTACTGACCTTGTATCGTCTGACTCGGATATTGCAAATTTTGCCCATGAACATTTCACTAAGGAAAAGGGTCCGAGTCCGAATGGCGTGCCGGAGTGCGACTCCTCTTTGAAGAGAAGTTTTTACATGGCATAGTACCTCACAAATGTTGCCAGCATTAGGAGGGTAAACCAGTGATGACAATTATTTCTGATGGTCTCGCCAGGATTCGAACCCAGGCGTTCAGCGTCATAGGCGGACATGCTAACATTTGCGCTACGGTGGCTTCCATGGCTATTGGCTCATTAAATAAGACGAGGATTAATGTTACTGAATAAAAAGTTTAGCTTAGTTTGACTTGACGTATTGCCGTTATTGCTGGTTTTTTATCCAAATCCAATTACATTTTTCATCCTCAGCAATTTCTTTTCAATTCAACTTAATTTTTCATCTATAGAAATGATGAAAATGCCTTTTCTCTACAGTTTAAAATGCTTTCGGTGAAAATGTCTCCTCATTGTGTTTTATGTGCATTGTTAATAATTTCAAATAGTTTCAGTGAAATTAAAATGTTACGGACTTCATTTGGGCATAATAAAAATAAAAGTGCAGTATCTATCTTATATGTTTGTAATTGTAATGAATTCGTATCTAAGTATTTAATTATCATTGTTTCTCTTTTTGCCTCTTCAAATGTCTCAGCAAATAAATTCACTTTAATGATAGCTGCAAATGAAATTGCCAGTAATTATATATTTTAATTGATAGTTTTGAAATTTTATATCTTACAATTGCACATTTCTTGTCATACTACACTGCGAGCATGTGTTTAAGTTTTAAGTAATCGTTGACTTTATCTGGAATTGATTGTTTAAGCCGTATCAGCCAGTATTTGACTCTTATGCATGATGTTATTGTTTGTAATAAAAACTACAAGAATTTTTATGGAAAAATCGCTTTAGCTCTATAACAATAAATTATTGGTAATTTTACACAATATCAGTTATTATCAGCAGATATCATAAATTATATGTAAAGCAATTATTGGAAATAAGTTCATCGTTATGGTTTTAATTTCAATTACCGCAAATACTTCTGAGTTACGAAAGATCGCTCTCTATAGCCCCATCAAGTGTTTAGATTAAATTATTGTTTAACCCTACACTTGTTTGTTTGAAATTAACATTAATTGGAAGTCAACACTTGTTTAGAATTTTTTTTACCCCCACTATAGGATGATGGTATACTAATTTCGCCATTATATTTGTAACAAGTCGAATTATTTATCTGAGACCCAACAAAGTATATTCTAATCGTCTTGACATTCTATGCCGATTTGGTAATTTCCCTCCCTATGTCCGTCGGTCTGTCGAAATCACGCTATTTCGAAAAATCACGTAAATTGCGCTTGCAATTTTGCATAAATACTTCCTTTTAGTATAAGTCGGTTGGGATTGTGAATGTGAAAAACGTTGGATATTTTGATATAGCTGCCATAAAAACCCGATCTCAAATCATGACTTCTTGAGCCTCTAGAGTGCGGCGTTATTATCCGATGAAATTTTGCATGAAGTGTTTTGTTTCGACTACCAACAACAATGCCAAGTATGGTCTAAATCGATACATAACACTGTGGGCGAGAAAAATCAAAAATCTTTTGTGACAAATTACATTATAAAGTCAACAAATCTTCTCAAAACAAATCTAATTTATGCCCACCACCATAGGACGGGGGTATACTAATCTAGTCATTCCGTTTGTAACACCTCAAAATATTCGTCTAAGACTCCATAAAGTATATATATTCTTGATTGTCTCGACGTTCGGAGCTGATCTACCCATGTCCGTCCGTCCGTCCGTCCGTTCGTCTGACGAAATCACGATAGCGATCGAACGCGTGAAGTTAGCCGCTAGAAATTTTGCACAGATACTTACTATTGATGTAGATCGTTGGGGATTACAAATGTGCCATATCGGTCTGATTTGGCTGAAATTTTGCACATAGTATTCTGTTATGGCTTCCAAAGGCTGTGCCAAGTACAGTCCAAATTGGTCTAAAACCTGATATAGGTCCCATATAAATCGATCTCCCGATTTGACTTCTAATGTTCTCTTCTTCTTTGACATATAATGTTCTCTTGTGACGTTCAACAACTGTGCCAAGTACAGTCCAAATCGTTCTATAACCTGATGTAGCTCCTATATAAACCGATATCCCCATTTGATTTCTTGAGCCCCTGGAAGCCACAATTTTTGTCCGATCTGGCTTAAATTTTGCATGTAATGTTCTCTTGTGATGTTCAACAACTGTGCCAAGTACAGTCCAAATCGTTCTATAACCTCATATAGCTCCTATATAAACCGATGTCCCGATTTGACTTCTTGAGCCCCTGGAAGGCGCAATTTCGATTTGGCTAAAATTTTTCACATAGTATTCTGTTATGATTTCCTACAGCTGTGCCAAGTACAGTCCAAATTGGACTAAAACCTGATACAGCTCACATATAAACCGATCTCCCACTTTGACTTCTAGAGCCTCTGGAAGGTGCAATTTTCGTCCGATTTGGCTAAAATTTTCAAAATCTGTACCAGTTAGTTTTTTATCGGACCATTTTTGTGTATAGCCCCCATATAGACCGATCTTCCGCACATGTTTTACTCTCTAAAAAGCCAAAATGCCGAACTACAGCGATATTTGTTGAAATATACGACCAAAAGGTAAAAAAATAGCTGAAATCGGGCGGCTATAGCTAAACATGGACCAATGTTCACGATTTTTTTGTAACAGTGTTTTTTACTCACCTTCCCATACAAGTAAGACAGTTGCGCATAACCTGAATGAGCTCCCTTATGAACCGATCTCCTGATCTTATTTCTTGAACCGCTATAGGGCGCAATTCTTATCCGATTTTGCACAATGACTTCTACCATGGTTTCCAACATCAAAACCAAGTATGGTCCGAATCGGTCCATAGACTGTTATAGCTTCAATAGCATGGTCATTTTTGTACCCTTCACCATATGATTACAAACGGACTTGTAAAACATCAAAATATTGATCTAAGACCCAACAAAATATATATATTGTTGAGCGCCTTGATATTCTAAGTCTATTTAGCCGTGTCCGTCTCTCCGTTTGTCTGTCTGTCGAAAGCACGCTAACTTAAGAAGGAGTAAGGCTAGGCAGTTGAAAATTTCCACTAATGCTTCCTATTAGCGAATGGGATTGTAAATGGATAGAAATGGGATAATACCGGGTAAATTCCCAATGCGTGGGTATTTATAATTTTTTAGATATTTTGGTTACTGAAAAAAATTTGTATAATTTTTTTTTATAATTTCTTATTCGTTGTTTATAATCCTGACTTTCGGATCTCATTAAATCGGACTAAAGTTTTATATAGTCCCTATATAGACCGATCTCTCGACTTAAAGTCTTGAGGCAATAAATTTCGCCTTTTTCATCCGGTTTTGATGAAATTTTTCACAGTGAATTCTTGTAGACTCCTACCCATTCCTGTGAAATCTGGTTCAGATCATACCATATTTGGATTAGCTGCCATATAGACCGACTGCCCGATCATCCGATTTCGATGAAATTTGGCACAGTGAGTTTTGGTAGAGCCCCTACCATTCCTGTTAGATGTTGTTCAGATCGGACTATATTTAGATATAGCTGAAATTTGGATCTCTTCACCTTTTTGTTGAACTTTTCTGGGGGGTGCTTAGTCCACCGTCAGAGGCCTTTCTACGCTTATGCCTATGACCTTCAATAAATATGCCAAGTATGGTCTGAATTGGTACAAAACCTCATATAGCTCCCATATAAACCTTATCTAATTTGGCTGAAATTTTGCACAGCGACTTCTCATATAACCTTCAACTCTTATCCATTATTCTTTTCTTATCTTTTAAGAGATACCGTGCAAAGAATTCGACAATTGCAATTAATGGTGGAGGGTATATAAGATTCGGCTCGGCCGAACTTAGCACGCTTTTACGAAATTTGTTAGTAAAACCTCAAAAATGTTTGCTGTTACAGCAGAAGGTCTGCTGAAAATAGACATCAGTAATTTGTTGCTAAAACAGCAAAAACTTTCTGCTGTTTTCAAATTCTAAAAAGTTAAAAAAAGCTTAAAAATGTCATAAATACTTCAATAATTCTTATATTTCATTTTTACATGCACAGAATTTAATTTTTTTTTTTAATTTTCATCTAATTTTTAACAAATTTGTTTAGAAGTTAAAAAATTTTGTATGGATTTATTCAAAAGTTCAAAATTTTCAATTTAATGCTAGCAGACAGTGTTTGCTGGTATCAGCAGTCTTTTCGACAAGTTAACTTCTTTTATGGAAAACATTGGGACTTTGTTTGCGATAAAATTGCAAGAATTCGTGACGAATGCAAAGAATGCATATTTGTTTATGGCGCAAAATATTCCCAAAAAACCTATGTATGTGCTGTAGAAATTCTTGTTGCTCCAGTCTGACGCCTTTTGGTGCGAGGTTTTTTGTTTGTGGTATTGTAAATACAAGCATTTTCCTACCTAAAGTAAAATTTTCTTTATCCGAGCTTATGTATATCCGATTACCATAGCGATTTTACCAATATTGACTGCTGGCTGGCTGTGCTTGACAGACTCAATGAAAAAAACAAAAAATTAGTCATTTTTTGAGCTACATTTTCTGCCAAATGGAAGAGACACAAGATAATAAAAACCCCAAACGAATCGTCTATTCGTGTAATAAATATATAAATAAATATTTTGCTGTAAACAAAACATTTTTGGCTGAAAAGAAGTTTTGAAATTTTGCGTAAGTGCAATTTTTTTACCGCAGAGGATGTTCAAAAAGTGATTTTAAATCAAAATATGGCAAAATAACGACAAACGTTCAAAAGTTGAGTGAAATGTTGCGCAGTTACCATAAAAATACATTTGTTTGTCTCAAAGATAGTTTTAGTTTTTTCCGTGTAAAAGTCTATAGAATTCCTTTATATTCTCACAAAATCCCTTGAATCATTGAGTAATTTAAAAGCGTAGATGCAGAAGAAAGCTAATATGGTTGGGGTGTAAAAGATCCACATTCACGATAAAGATATTTTGATTTTTAAACCAGTAGCAAAGGTTTATAAAACATCAATTGAATGATACTATGTAACTAAATTACTTAAGCTATGAGTCCACTTCCACTCACACTTGCTCAAGGTGTCATCTATGTCTTAACTGCACTTATTCTGCAGAAATTCAAAAATTTTCCGTTGCAGATCACGCAAATCTTGCACCTTAAAATATTTTTCGAGGGTCATCAACTTGAGATTGTACCGTTTTCACATGTTTTTCTTTGGTGATCATTTTAGAAGCACTTTAACTCAAGAGCTTTTATACAAATAAGGGGTTATCAATTGTTTAGTAAGGATAGTGTTACGTTTTATTTTCGCCATGATGGCATAAAATAATTTACAATATCATATAATATGCCACTTAACTATTTCAGCAATTCGGTATCTTAAAGTGTGCTTGATTGGATCGTTTAACAATATCAACAATACATGGAATATTTGAATGAATGAATGTCTAACTGAATGCATGCAGAAGCGAGTAAATGAATGAAATGGTCTTCGTTTTGGTTTGCTTTCATTCGTTTACTTTCAATTGCATTGCAAGTGTTGACGCTTATATAGAGGCGCCATTTAAAACTCCTCCATGGCCAATAATCAACTGGTGCTGATTTTTTATACACACTAACAGCGACAATGTCTTAAAACAGTAGGGGAAAGAAACTTAATTATACCCTACACCACTACTGTGGTACAGGGTATTATAACTTAGTGCATTTGTTTGTAACACCCAAAAGGAAGAGTAGACCCATCGTATACGGATCGACTCAAGTATACGGATCGACTCAGAATAACTTTCTGATACGATTTAGTTATGTCCGTCCGTCCATGTTAATTTGTGTACAAACTACAGGTCGCAATTTTCATCGGATCGTCTTCAAATTTGGTATGAGCATGTTTTTCGGCCTTGAGACGAAGCCTATTGAAATTGGAAAAAATCGGTTCAGAGTTGGATATAGCTTCCATATATCGTTCGTCCGATTTGCAGTAACAATGCAATAAAATGGTCATTTGTTAACTGATTCTCTCGAAATTTGGCAGGAAGGATTTTCTTATGACTCGATATTAATGGTGAATATCATAGGTATCGGTTCAGATTTGGATATAGCTCCCATAAATATATTCGTTCGATTTTCAGTAATACAGCAATAAAATGGTAATTTGTGTCCCGATTCTCTTGAAATTTGGCTGGAAGGATTTTCATATGACTCTCTATATAACTAGTGAATTTCATAGAAATCGGTTCAGATTTGGTTGTAGGTCCCATATATCTGTTCGTCCGACTTGCAGTAATAATGCAATAAAATGGTCATTTGTTAACCGATTCACTTGAAATTTGACAGGAAGAATTTTTTTATGACTCTCGATATTAATGGTGAATACCATAGGAATCAGATTTGGATATTGCTCCCAAATATATATTCGTTAGATTTGCAGTAATACAGCAATAAAATGGTCACTTGTTACCCGATTCACTCGAAATTTGTCAAGAATGATTTTCTTATGACTCTCAATATAACTAGTGAATTTCATAGAAATCGATTAAGATTTGGATATAGCTCCCATATATATGTTCGTCCGATTTGCATTAATATAGCAATTAAATTGTCATCTGTTAACTGATTCTCTCGAAATTTGGCAGGAAGGATTTATCTTATGACTCACGATATTACTGATGAATTTCATAGAAATCGGTTCCGATTTAGATATAACTCTCATATATATATCGCCCGATTTTCACTCCTAGACCCACTGCAAGCGCATTTATTGACCAATCTTCCCCATATTTTGTATAACGCTTTCCTCCACGAATTCCATTATTTTCATAAAGTTTGGTCGAAATCGGTTCATATTTAGATATAGCTCCCATGTATATATTCGTCAGATTTTGGGTAATTTATCATTTGACAACCGTAGTTATTACATTTTGAACATATTTACTTTGCTCGAAATTTGATACAGGAATTTTAATAATCTATCTGGATACATCCGCCGAGGTCCATCAAAATTGGTTTAGAATTAGATGTAGCCCCCCTTTTGTATTTACAGGGTAGGTGTAGGGTAATATAAAGTCAGCACGGCCCGGCTTTTGCCTTTCCTTACTGGTTTTTGAACACTTTAGTTTTTTTCGTTGTCTTGTTTTATTGGTGAATGAACTCTAGCGTTTGCGCCGCTGGAAAGGGGTAAGGTTAAATCTACTGGACATGCATAAGAGTTACGTCGAGTAGTAGCAGTTCGTTACAGTTGATTAGTTGGTTGCCTGATGGTTGTACATGAGAATGTGGATATGTGGGCGTCTGTCCAAAAACAAATCCATGGTGAAGCGTTGCGTTGCGACGGTTTTTGTTGTTTAATTTACAAAAAGAAAAATGTGAACACCCTTTTGTTATCTATTTAAATGAATGTTGCAAACCAAAAATGTTGTCTCTAAAACTCCCCCTGGGGAAGCAATTTTTGTTATTTGATTTATGCTGATTGATATTCAATTAAATATGACAATTGAATGAATGTAAAATTGAAAGTATCAACAGTGTTATGGATAACTTATCTCTTCCATAAAAGTAGTACCATTATGCTACTGGCAAAATAATATAACAAACAATTATGTTTGCTATTATGCATAACTATGTCAACATGATTTACAAATTAAAATAAGAACAATAATAACGAGGGTTGCCTTCTATATTTCGGGATTAGAGAACACAGAAACAAATATTAACCATCGAAAATCGCTTTATTGTTTTTCAAAATACTCCCCACATTAAGATCTATACACTTTTGCATGCGTTTGAATCAATTGACGACGCGATTTTAATCCACTCTGATTGAGGTATCTCAAAAACATGCATTCTGAACTCATCAACCGCTTCTTCAGGTGTCGAAAAACGTTGACCTCTCGTTTTATTTTTAACGTACCGGAATAAAGAGAAGTTATTCGGTGCCAAGTCAGGACTATACGGCGGATGACTCATCAAAGCGTAGTTTTGAGTGGCATAAATGGCAATCCTCGTATATATTAGGACAGATAAGATGTAAGTTAGGTTAGGTTAAAAAGAGGGCGAGGATGTTAATGCACCCCATGCCACTATGGACATACACCTAAGCCAGTAATCTGCTTGTTGTGCGCTCTAAATACACAAATAAAAGTAACCTCGAAAAAGAAAAACTAAGTTAGGAATTCCGTGCTGCTTACAAAATCCTTAATTGTTTTCCATGCTCCTAAGTTGGATCATGCCTGATATTGTGTCCCCGCCTAAGTGCCGGTATGTGTTAGACGCGAAAGACGGGCAATGACAAAGGAAACGCTCAAACGTCTCAACAACTTCCCCGCATGCCCCACACATACTATCACTTGCCGCACCGATTTTACATAAGTGAGCTCGTAGTCCTATGTGTCTCATTATGGTAGCAATAGCTATACTGACCCCCTTCTTTCTGCCTTTCAGTATTAGCCTCTACTTCTCACGACCTGGATCCCCCATGGGATTTTCGCCGTTTTACCGACCGATTCGCTGTTCCACAGGGTTGCATGCACATTCGTCACCCACGCGCTTAACTCGGACTGCGTCGACCCGAAAGGCTTCGGGTTAACCAAGTTTATTGACGGCAGTCCTCTGGCCTTCACCGTCAAATTGTCTGCCTTTTAATTCCTTCTTACTCCGTTATGGCCCGGCACATCCTCAGAGAAGGAGGATGTGCCGGGCCATACGGCCCGGCACTGCCTTACACTGCGCGACTGTTCGTGACCTTATCGTCCTGGTTGTTATTGCCCTTATGGCAATTTTACAGTCCGTAAAGATGTTCAAGCTCGACGTCCACGCGTTAGCACCAAACCACCTAACGCATACCGTGATCGCCCGGACTTTTAAAATCGGCTATTTTCAATGAACTGACTAACGAATAGATTGATAAAAAGGAAAAAATTTAGAGGTTTACGTCGTTATTGCTTAGTTGAAAATGACAAAAATTACAATCACAAACGTAATTGAAAAAAAAGTTCAGATTGAATTAAAAAAATTATTGAATCTATTATTTTTTTGTTTGAAAATTTCGTTAATTCAATCATGATGGTAATTGAAAAAAAAACGGATTCAATTAATTTTAATTGAAAAATATTTGTGATATTTTTTCTGCGTACTCGTACATTTGAGGGTGTAGGTGACTTACTATTGTACGTTGACGATTGCATTCTCGAAATGGATTCCAATTGGCTTACTTCTGGTAAATAAACGTTCGGCGATCCACAAAGAAATCACATGGTCGGCCAATGGATACAATTTAGATAAGGTTTTTATACCCACCGAAATCACAGCCCACATGGAAACGTTAGTCGACACCGTCAAAAATATATGAAAAACGCATAATTCTTGCATTGGCATCCTTAGTTGGAAGTTTAATACATCCCCTATACTTTCTATCTTCAAACTTATTTATGATTCCTTCATCCTATTTATCCTCTCAACATTTAAAACACCAATTTATGCCTTTCCAAGTTTTTGTAAATTGTCTGGTATTTGGTTTCAAACATCAAACGCCAAATGGCGTTGACATTCCTCGTAAATAATCTGAGCAATAATCAGTTTCTTCTTGTGATTGAAATAGAAAACTTATGAGAACACTTCAAGCCAAAATTATTCCAATTTTTCAAATAAGAAAAATCAAAATGGATGACATTCATCGATGTCTGAGTCACTGTTATGATGTTGTCCATGGAGTGGCAATAGTGTCGACAACTGTGTATCTCAGTATCTTGCCACGCGGCATTTTTTTGGTTATTGCCAATAAACACGCAGAGGGACCCAAGAGTTTGCCCATCGTTTGCAGGCGAAAGTGTCACCTTAAGTTTTGGATTTCAGCTGTTGCCGCGGCTGCCTATGTTAGGTTGGTGTGGTGTGGTGTGGTTTGGTGACACTCCCAAATAAACTCCTTTACTCCAACATTTGTTTATCCATTCCATGCCATGGACGCACTCACACACACCTTTATTCCTCTTAGTCTAGGAAAAATGTCGTTTTGGATTTTATTTCAATATATCTTATCCAAACGCAATTGCAGGGGGTGGTTATAAATTCATGCCCAAGGAGAGTGTTGAATGTACATTGGAGTTGTCTAGCCAGAGCGCATGGAATTTTGTTTATATTTAAGAACATTTTTTTCCATGGAGTTTTCATTACAGCTTGCCTAGCTGGCAAGCATTAGAAATGCATAACACGCCGACTTGCATAGCAAAGCATGTGAGACAATGATTATTGTGCAGTGCTGATAATGGCTATGACTATGACGACGACAGCCGATGCCGATCAAAGATCCCCTGGGGGCCAATTCCATTTCCATTCAAGATATATGGCTGTCATGTTATACACTGTGAATATTAAGTGGTTACCACCACCACTACTAGCACCAGCACTTAAATGCTCGAAATGAGATCTAAACATTTCTGCGATTAAATATCGTGGTATGTGTGCATGTGCGTGTGTGTGGGTAATGACCGTCCGTCCATCTAGCTGCATGGTTGTTGTTATGCATATGTTTTATGTTAAATACATAATAATAATTGACAATATTATTTATTGTCAACGTTGTTAAGGTAAACAAACTAGAAAATTACGATTTAAAGACTGACATTTTGGACTATTGCCACTATTAGGGCGTATAGGGAAAGACTACGAGTGGGAATTGTGGCGGCTAAGTGAGTACTGTTTGCCCAAAAAGGTAAAGTTCGCAAAGAAGTTATACTTGAAATGTTGGCATCCACCCACTTGTGTAGATAGGGGGAGTGGGCGAACTGTTTTTCGTTCATTTCCCATGGGCCTTATTGATCAGTTCGAACTGAGTTATGGGCTTGCTTCCATTAACTGAAGCAATCATAAGCCATTATTATAGTTTTTATTGATTTTTATGTATGCACATAACCAGATTTTAGGACACTTTACCCACTCCAATTAAAACACATCTAAAACATGTTATTTGAATGACTAGCCAGTGACTGTGGTCATCGATAAACGTTGAACATCTTTTTTTCTTTTTTGTTTGAGGAAATAAGGGATGCAATATGATCAATATCCTCTTATGGGCTTCCTTTATTTCGTCAAACCCTGTTAACAAACTTGCGCATTATTCATAAATAAGATCCTGCATTCCGCTAAAGTCACTTTGGCCACATGACCTGCTATACAAAAACAAGTAAAAACGTGCTAATCTTATGTACCCTCCACCGGGGATCGTATTTGTCAAGTTCTTTGCCCGGTATCTCTTTAAAGGCTAACAAAGGATAATTGGTAATAGTAACTGTGCTATTGTAGCGATATGAAGTTATGGTAGATACCATAGTAGAAGTCATTGTGCGAAATTTCGTTATAGTGGCTCAAGAACTAAAATCGGGAGTGTAATGGTCCATGTTTTTATCTTCATTGCTCACCAAATAATTTTTTTTCTACGAATGTGAAAAAAATGGATTAATGTGCCATCACTGACATTGATAGATTGATAGAGCTTCTGGTGATGACTTTATTCGTTCTCTTTAATATTTGTCATGGTTGAGCTCTTGGGACAAAAGTAGAGAAATCAGTTATCTTTTTCTTTCTTCTTGTTGTAAGATTTTTTTATACTGTCTTCACGTCAAGCCGAGCCTTATTGATAATCAACGTTTGCATAGCAAGTTCTTTTTATTGGAATCCTCCGCAGCAAGATCGTTGAAGTGAAAAAATAAGTGCAAGAATAAAAGACCTTACAAGAGTACAGCCAGTAAAGTGTATTTTTATACCCACCAACGTAGGATAGGGGATATATTCATTTAGTCATTCCGTTTGCAACACATCGAAATATCAATTTCCGAGCCTAAAAAGTATATATATTTCGGATCGTCGTAAAATTCTAAGACGATTAAACGATGTCCGTGTGTCTGTCCGTCCGTTTGTCGTAATCACTCTACAGCCTTCAAAATTTGAGATATTGAGTTGAAATTTGGCACAAATACTTCTTTTTGATGCACTCTGGTTAAGTTCTTGAACGGGCCAAATCGGACCATATTTGGATATAGCTGCTATATAGACCGATCTTCCGATAAACGGTCTAATGCCCATAAATGCTTTATTTTTTTCCGATTTCGCTGAAATTTGAAAGAGTGAAAAGTTTAAGGCCTCCCGATATCTGAACCAAATATGGTCGAGATCGGACTATATTTAGATATAGCTGCCATATAGACCCATCTCCCGATAAAGGGCCTGAAGCCCACAAAAGCATAATTTTTTAATCGATTTCGCTGAAATTTGAAACAGTGAGTAGCTTTACGCCTCCCAACATAGGGCTCAAATATGGCTGATGTTTGGGTTTTTCCGAGGAAGAGTATTCCAAAGACGTATGGTACTCGAATAAAATTGCCATTTAGATACTAGGCTCCTTCTTCTAAAAGGATAAGTTTCCTACCTCTTCTAGATCGGACAAATATTAATTTGTCATTGAGGTATTTAGGTGTAAGCTTCCAAATGATTTTATGTAAGAATAGTAGAGATCTAGTTCTAAGTAGATTGTCGAAGCTACAGCCATAAAGGGAAGTAGCCAAGTGAGAAACAGGTTGAGTCCTTCCATATACCATAGACATACCTAATAATGATGTTGAATACTTCATTTAATTTTCGTTGGCTTATTGAATCGCAGTTTGAAAAAAGTTCACAACCATAGATCAGACCAGGAATTAGAAATGTCTTTGCTAAATGAATTCGAATTTCGATTAGTGTATGCAACGTATTCACTAATATTATTAACAGAACCGCTAAGCAATAACTGAACGTCATCAGCATACATAAGGATTCGGCTACGGACCAGCTGGGTAGGAAGATCAGATCGTTTGCGTAGAGCGAAAAAAGGAGCGGAACAATTATTGAGCCTTGTGGCTCTAGAATTGGCTCAGATATTAAATCACTTACGTACACTGGCTGTTGCCGATTACTATGATATGATTGAACTAATTTGATAGAAGTATCGCTGAAATTGAATCTTCTGAGCTTCATACATAAGTTATGATGATCACCCGAATCGAAAGCCTTTGAATGATGTAGTAGGACGAGAAAACTAACATTGCCATCATCAATTTCACTTCTAATTGATTCCGAAACTTTAACTAATGCACTAATGCAACTATAATGGGCAAGAAACCCGGATTGTCTATCGGACAACAAAGATTCATTATGAAGATATTAGGACATTTATTTAAGCAAAATACTCTCGAAAACTTTGGAGAGGTAACATAATATAGAATATAGAAATCGTACGGAAATCACTATTCGATTTAGGGATTTAGAGTATCTTTGATCTTCTCCAAATAGTTGGATATTCACGGGAGATTAGAATTGAATTAAAAGGATGAGTAAAATAATGTAGAAGGTAAGGAACTAATATCCTAATGAATATTAAGTCAATGTTATCAAGACCAATGGCATTTGACTTGACTGATCTAAGACTATGTAAAATTTCGTCGTGCGATACACATATAAAATCAAAACTGCAATCAACATTTGTGCTTTCCGGAAGCCTATTAGTGTCTTGGTAAAAAGTCAAGTCTTTATCTAAGGTTGGAATATAAACAAAAGTTTCATTCAATTCATTTATATTACCATGGTAATTAGAAATTGCCTCGGATTTTCCAATTCCGATATCGTTTATAACCCTTAACTTGCCTTTCATGTCTGACGCCGAATAATATTTGGACGAATAATATCGTAATTTTGCATTACTAATGAGTGCATTAACTTTATTTCCACCTGGAGTAGGCTAGGTCCCTGCAGTGTCATCGATATACAAAGCTTAGTACGTGACAAAAGAAAAGCGAAAATTTATAGACTTTGCCATTCTACTAGTTAAAGCAGTGTTGTTGAAGGTACTGAAACGGTTATTTGCAATTACAAATAAGTATATCTACTACTGTTCCCTAGTGTAATTGGTGGCAGTTAACGCTCATGTGATTTCAAAATGAATTAATTTCTTACACCTGATTGTTATTCCCCACATCAGTAGTTATTATAGTTTATATATATTAAATAATAATGGTAAAACAAAACATTATCGTATATATTGACTAACATTTATAACTAAAAGACCTCGTATTAGTTTATATCCGGAGCGAACTTTTTTTTTTTTTTTTTCCTGGAGCCTTATGTTGGATATATCATTATGGTTAAATAGTAGTTGTTGGAGACTAAAGAAACACCGTTTATGAGGTTTCGGTCGCATGCGAACCATTAAATTTATACTTTGTTTCGCAACTCCTCGCTTATGGATGCTTGCTCATTTACCACTACCACCCCCTTTCAAGTTTTACTATTGCAATGTCTAGATTTTCTAGTGTTTGATTTTTGATGGTCATGCAATAAACATGCAAACGCAATTTTTCGCTAAAATGCGAAAAGGCCAATTTGAGGTTTCTTTTTGTTGTTCATCAATTCGTGTTCAAAAGTATTTAGCGTAAACAAATGTTTATGTTTCTGTCGAAGTCTCGAAATAATGAAGACGAAACAAAAGAAAAACAAAAATGTTGCTCTTCATGTAAATACTTGAATAGAAAATGAATTTCTGTTGAAATGTTAATAAATTATTAAGTTTATTGCGGTTAGTTATGTTTGAAAATATATTTAAACGATTTTTAAGAAGAATAATAACTTGTAGGTCTTGGCTGATTGTAAACATCATTAAAAAGAGAAGACAAATAATCTGATTACATTTTGTTTCGTTTCGTTCTAGTGAAATACTTGTACCGTATAATAATATTACCTTCATGTTTTTACTATTATTAAAAATATTCCCTTGTGCTAAGTACCTCATTAGTCATCATTTTTTATTGAACATCAAATATTAATGCCATTCGGTTTCTTTTTCATCATTGAATATGTGTGGTGTATTCTTTCGATTCTACTCAAACCTCATATCGCTTTACGGCCTTAAATGGTTAAACAATTATTGTTGCTCAAAATTTTAAAATAGAATCAAAGGCAACATGTCTTTAATTCTTTTTGATGGAAAACTATTTTTCATGTATACAGTCAAAGACCATATACGTTTAAAAAAGAGTAGTATTACTGACTGATATTCGCACAGAAGAATTGTCTGAGCTTACAAATTCGAAATTTTGCATAAAGGTCACTCTTGGTAAGGAGATGCGAGATAAGGCTGGATTTTTCAAAATTCGAACTAGAACATACTAAAACTGAATCTTTAGTAGACGACATGGGAGTGAGAGCAGATACAATGGCGGCTTTTGATGAAAAACCCATTTTCCACAGGATTCGACGGTACTCACGGAGACACCGAAATCTTGGAATGATGATGTTGATTGAAGGTTTTTAATTACGGAATTAATGGTGAAGGAATTCTTGAGGAGCTTCAAACCATTTATGTCACCCGGACCTGATGGAATATTTCCGGCGTTACTACAGAAGGTGCCAGACTATTTGGCGCCCCATCTGGCCAATATTTTCACAGCGTGACTGGAACTTGCATATACTCCGAAAGTCTGGCAGGTGGCAAGGGGTGGTATTTATACCCAAGCTCGGCAAGGCAAGTTAAGCGGCATCAAAGGCCTATAAGCATGATAAAGAGTAGGACATCCAGCGAACTGATCAAATACAAACAGCATGCCTATGCCAAGGGAAGGTCGGTAAAGACTGTCATGCACGATGTTGTGCCAAAACGTACACACTGGCGGCATGCACTGACATCGAGAGGGCTTTTAACAATATGGGGACTGATCCATTCCTTAGACCACTACCGAGTCCTTTAAGACTGGATAAACCATATGCTAAAGAACAGGTGGATAACTTGTGTGTTCCATGACATAAATATAAGGGAGAAAGTGGTACAAGGCACGCCACAAGGGGGCCGTTTTATCGCCACTCCTATGGGTGACTACCATAAATGACCTATTACGGATGTTGACTGAAGAGGGATTTGAACCAGTCTGCTACGCAGACGATGTTACAATATTCTGAAGGATAAGGATCCGAACCAGTTATGAAGAAGGGCCGAAGGGGTTGCATATGGCATATGACTGGGTTAGACCCAGAGGTATCAATGTTAACCCAGCGAAGACTGAGATATGTCTGTCCACGAGGAAGATTAGACGATTTCGATATCTGACAAGGTCAAATACTTAGGTGGGATTTTGGACGGGAAACTGAATTGGAAGTGTCACATTCAGGAGCGTACTGAGAAGGCTCACAGGTGTTGGGCACTATGTAGACGGGCCGTAAGCGCGAAATGGTGCCTGAATCCGGGGATAGTCCACTGGCTCAACAGGAGCGTGATTAGACCAATACTTACTTACGCCTCAGTAGTTTTGTGGACTGCCATGGAGAAAAAGTTTAACATAAGGACTTTAGATCAGCTTCAGAGAACATGTTGTCTTGACATAGGTGGAGAGATGAGGACCACGCCCACTAGGGCACTGGAGACTATTCTAGATAGCCTCTCCCATTGACATACAGAAGAAGTGTGAGACAGCCACTACGGTTATGAGATTAAAGGCGATGGGAGAATGGATTGAGGATAGGGGCAGCTCATATCATCACGGTATAATCAAGGCGACGATAGGAAACCTGGAAGGAAGGGAAGAGGTTTCCGATCGGATACCTGAGACAACACTTGAAGTCGAGTGTGAAGCACTGCTGCCAGCGGCACAATCTTGGACTGACGGAACCGTAGTATTGTCATTTGGAAGATCGTACTACACTGATGAATAAAAACTAGAGGACCTAGTGGGTCTGGAGGTTTACATCGAGTACCTAGGGACTGAGATCTGTTTTAGACTGCCTGACCATAATAAGGTCCTGCAGACGGAGATCCGGCGATCACGGAATGCGAGTGTGAACATCTTTACGGACGGTAAAATGGTCATAAGAGCAATAACAACCGGAGGTAAGGTCACGAACAGTCTTGCAGTGTAAGGAGATTAACGCCTTCTCTGGGCTATAATGGAGTTAGGGAAATGAAAGGGCAAACGATTTGGCGGTGAAGGCCAGAGGAATGCCGTCAATAAATTTGGGTAACCTGAAGCCTTTCGAGTCTACTCAATCCGAGTTAAGGGCGTGGGAGACGAATGCGCATGCAACCCTGTAGAACAGCGAAACGGTCCGTAGGACGGGGAAAATGTTATGGGGGATCCAGATCGTGAGAAGATATGAATGAAGGTTATTACTGAAAGGAAGTAAGATGGAGGTCAGTATAGCTATTGTTTTAACATGGCATCATGGCATGGTACCTCACAAACATTGTTGCCGTTTTTGATAACAACATTGTTGCCGTTTTCGCTTGGTAGGTTGGTAGGCTGACTTCAATTTTTGATAGGTTTTTCCAACATATAAATACCAAGTTAATTACTGAAAAATCGATGGAGATAACTAAAAATTATTTCACATCTTGTCGTTTTTGTGTATTTGGAGAATACAATCATGGATGTCGAGGAGCCGCATACTGTTACAAGGGGATTAACTGCTTTAAATTTCAGCAAGAAGGGCGTAACTTCTGATGTTGACTGTAACTGGTACGAGTGTTAAAGGATCTCTTCAAAATTTGGTAAATTCAGGGTAAGAAATGCAGATTTGGGCGTTCAATGCCTTCAATCGGAAAACGGGTCATCTGCAGCTGCATACAAATATGGCCAGATCACGACGAATTGGTAGTAAACGAGTTTTTCTTGTCTTTCAAACTTTTATATTGGCAGATTGCCTTATCCAAACTCGGCACAGTTATACCTTGATATGAGGGCAAAAATACAGTTTTTCTCATGGGTACATCGGTGTAAAGGGTGCTATAACAAAATATAGGCCATTTTTGAACTTTAGGCTGTAGACTGATTTCAACAAACAGGCGGACAGACATGTCTAGATCGTATGCGACTGTAACGACAATCTAGTATGTATATTGACAATCTAGTATGTATACTTTATAGAATCGAAAATGTATAATTTGATGATGGTGAAAATGGCCAACTCTTCGGTGATAAAACGGGTATAAAATAACATTTTTGGCTTGTAGAACATTTGGTAGGTTTTAGTTGGGTTTGGTAGGAATTTTCTTAAATTTTGGTAGGAAATAATTTTCTTGAGTGGCAACACTGCCCAGAAATGGCGCCAGCATTAGGAAGGGATTGGGGCCCAGGCGTCCAACGTCACATGGACATGCTAACATCTGCACTACGGTGGACACCGAGCCAGGTAGTATGTATTAAATACGTCTTATATTTGTAGTGGGGTATCTGCTCCACCGCAAGCTAAGGTAATATATTAAACTTTAACTTTCTAAATCGAATATTGTTGCATATTTTTTTGTATATCTACCTACGTCTAATATATTTTGTGATATTGTGTTTCAACAGTACCATTCACTATGAAAGTTTTCACTTGTGTTTTACAAAAAGAAGAATATTTTAATGTATAACAATAAAACAGTTCTGTATATATGCGCTAACTGCTATAAAAAACTAACTTCTGACTTGTATTTAACAAAAAAAAATGCAAAATTATATTAATGTATAACAGTTTTCGTATGTTTGCGTTAACTGTTATAAATTAACAAATAATTGACTGAGTCTTCAATTTCTTAAATTTGCACCCATATAAGCATTTTTATTAATTATAAGTTTTCATAAATTCACACACTTTTGTTGTAGTATAACAGAATAACACTTTGAGTGGCCTTGAAAAGACTCTTAAATAACTCTATTTTATGAGTCATAGTAAACTTCAATATTTCTAACCTATTTTCATTATATCTGCTTAATTATTTATTTTGCTTAGGTCAATAAACTCAATAAACTATTAAGGTTTGATTTTGTCATATAAAAATTCGAGTTCCACTTAAAACAAAATCCCATTATTGGCGTTTTGCAATTGTCAGTTGTTTATTATTTTTCAAAGAAGACCAAAAAATAAAACTTACCATTGTTGCCCATGTTCGAGCCATTGTTATTGTTCACAGATTTGTTGGAAGTGCCGCCAGTACCAACTAAACCGCCGCCACCACCACCTCCCACATTGTCCACACAGTTCATGCCGCCGCCGTTATTGGCTGTGGCAGTAGTCGTTGAACTATTTGAGTTTGTGTTTATGTCCGCTTGTGAGGTTGTCATATTTGTCCTTGTTGTTGTTGTGGCTGTTCTGTTGTTATTTTAGGTGCCTCTTGGGAAGTCACTTTGTGACCGTCTGTGCCTTTATTTATGCCGCTTCGCTGTTCACGTTTTTGGCGAACTTGGAAGTTTCTTCTTTTTTGTTATTTTCTTGTTTTTCGCCTTTTTCCCTTTTGTGTGGTCTCACAGAATTTTGTGCTTAACTTGGCTTAAGGAGAGAAACAAGAAACAAGTTCTGCAATATGTATAGCCGGTCCAGAAGCGCAAAAGAAAAATGAAAATAAAATGTTAACATTAACGTTAACTAGGGGTTCCGAAATGCGGCTATGGCTAACGGCCGGCTGTAGGAATGTTTGAGCTCTGTGTAGTTTACTTATCGCGAGGCAGCTGTTACTTGGCTTAGATGTAATTTTGCATACTTTTGTGGTAGGTTGCTGTTGTTCGGCCACTTGGCCTGGGCTTCAAACTGCTGCTGAGTTTAATTCTTTTGTTGTGCTTCGTTATTTTTTGTTTTTGCTTTCTAAGCCATTACTTAGCCATTGGGGGAGAATTTGCATTCGAAGAAATTCGCTGCAAAGAAAAAATGAGAAAAATTATTTAGATAAATAATTTATTTTTGAAATTTTTTGTAAAAAATTTAATAAGAAAAATGCAAAATCAAGAAGGCATCTTACTTCTCCTGATCCTGTGCTATCACAATGAAGATAACGTCTACACTGATGACTGTACTTTGCCAATACCGCCTGGTAGTATTTTCGTCGTTGGCAAAGATTTTTAATACCATTTGGTATCAATTCAATGCCATACAAAGGAGGCTATTAGGAATTGACAGCGTCACATTTGTATTCTTGTCATCGCGCCAGGAGTGTTGTTGAGCTTTGTACATAAAATATTTGCTAACAAATAAACAAAATGTTCAAATACTCGAAAGCAGTGAAAATTGAAATTGTACAAATCTTAAGGACATTCTACATCACAAACATGACAGTCCATTGTGTGCAAAACGATGCTATGTTGGTGTGTTTATATGAAAACCACTTTTGGGAATCAATGGATATGAATACAAGGAATTGAGGTTGGTCACGGTGTAACATTACTTTTTGTAATTATTAACATCAATAATCGAAATAAAATTAGATTCAAATTATTTTTAATTGTTGTTTTTTTTTATTCATTAGCGGGTAGAATAACCAATAACGGTATGATACCAAAAAAACAATAACAGATTGGTATTAAAAACAATACCAGTTCGGTAATAAGGCTAATACCAAGTAGTATGTTTCATCCATGCCATCCGGTATTGTTTTTGTACCATACGGTGTTGCTTTACTATCAATACCGTATTGTACCGAAATGAGCACATTTGGTATCAACTTTTCTCTGGGTGTAAAAATTTCTGCTTTCAGGGGCTCAAGAAGTAAAGTCGGGAGATCGGTTTATATGGGAGCTACTTGGCTACTACTACTTGGCACAGTTGTTGAAAGTCGTAACAGAATACTACATGCAAAGTTTCAGTGAAATCGGACAAAAATTGCGGCTTCTTGGAATTCAAGAAATCAAATCGGGAGATCGGTGTATATGGGAACTGTATCTAACTCTGAACCGATATGGCCCATTTGCAATTCCCAACGATCTACATCAATGTTAAGTATATGTTTAGCATTTCAAGCAGCTAGCTTTACGCGTTCGACCGCTATCATGATTTCGACGGACGGACTGATATGGCTAGTTCGACCAAGAACGTCGAAGCGATCAGAATATATATATACTTTATGGGGTCTAAGACGAATATGTCGAAGTGTTATTAACGGAATGGCTAGATTAGTATACCCCCATCCTATGGTGGAAGGTATAAAAATTAATAAACAATTTTTTTGTCTTTTTTTTATGCGATCCCTTTCTCATTCATAATGTTAAAATCATTTCTATTCCATATTTTCCCAAGATAGTCATGATGAGATATCGAGCACGATTTACATAGTAAATTAAAATAAGCTTAAAAGTTCATGTTATGATACCAAGTCTAGAGAAAGTGTTAAAATACAGTTGCCTACATTCATAATTAGTGCTATGCATATTTTCATAATTACAAAGATGCTTTCAGAAAAAATTTTTAAAGTCTACTAATTAAAAAGGCATAAATTAACCTTTGAATGTAAATCAAAACAACTTGAGTTGCATATGCATTTAGATTTCAAACAGCAAAGTTATTGTTATTTATAATTATGATGAACCTATCATTTTGAAAGGTGCACTGAAAAATTTTGTATGTGAAATTAAATTAAGGAATTTGAACATTATCACTAATACGCATGATTGAAAATATTGAGTAAATTATTATGGATGTGAATATTGAAAAGCATTTTCGGTGGGACCACATTTTGTCCAGGGCGTGTCAAGAGCAACACTCAGAGAAATTTGTCAGAAAAATAGTCAAAATATTTTCTGTAACAACAAAAAGTTTGTCGAAAATGGGGCAGCAATAATTGTTGGATGTTCAAACTTTTTTAATTTGTTTCCTTGTAAAGTTAAACTTTTTAATTTAAAATCAGTAGACAGTATTTGCTGAAGTCCTACAAATTGGATACATATGTTATTGATCGTGACATTCTGCACGCCAACTTCGAAAGAGTCAAACAAGCCACTTGAATGCAGGTACTTTAACGCAAAATAATAAAACGTTTGCATTATCTTTGAGACCAACAAATCTGTTTTATTGGGGAAGTAATACTTTTATGGTGGCTGTATAGTATGTCCCTCCAAGGTTGAATGTTAGTTGTGAATTTTTCACTTTTCGTTTATGGAAAAACCTTTAGGAACTTTGTCTGTGCTAAAGGAAGGCTCTTTTATACATAAATTCTTTTAAGCCAAAAATGTTTTCTTTACAGCAAAAGATGGACGAAATATGAATTCGTTTACTTTATTATGTCCGGGAGGGATGCGATGTACCCATTTTTTGCAAAGGAAGCTCTTGATGTCTACAATCTAAACGAACAAGCAGAATATTCAAAAACAACAGTATTTGAGATAATTGGCATTTAGAGTTAAATTTAGAATTAACAGAATAACCCACCTAATTATATCCACCACCATAGGATGGGGGTATACAAGTCTAGTCATTCCGTTTGTAACACCTTGAAATATTGATCTGCGACCCCATAAGGTATATATATTCTGGATCCTCTCGACATTCTGATTCCATCTAGCCATGTACGTACTTTCGTCTGTCGAAATCACGATAGCGGTCGAACGCGTCAAGCTACTTGCTTGAAATTTTGCATAGATACTTAATATTGATGTAGGTCGATGGGGATTGTAAATGGGCCATATCGGTTGAGCTTTGGATATAACTCCCATAAGAACCAATCTCCCGATTTGACTTCTTGAGCCCCTTCAATTTTTGTCCTAATTGGCTGAAATTTTACATGTAGTGTTCTGTTATGACTTCCAACTGCTGTGCCTAGTACCGTCCAAATCGGTCAAGAATCTGATATAGCTACCATATAAACTGATCACCCGATTTGACTTCTTGACCCCCTGGAAGCCGCAATTTTTGCCAAGTTTGGCTGAAATTTTGCAACTAGTGTTCTGCTATGACTTCCATCAGCTGTACCAAGCATAGTTTAAATCGGTATATATCCTGATATATCTTCCATATAAACCAATCTCTTGATTTGACTTCTTAAGCCCCTGGAATCCGCAATTTTCCGATTTGGCTGAAATTCTGCACATAGTGTTCCGTTATGAGTCTCAAAAGCTGTGCCAAGTACGGTCCAAATCGGTCTATAACCTTATATAGCTCCCATATAAACCGATCTCCCTATTTAATTTCTTGACCCCTTTGGTCGATTTGGCTGAGATGACTTTCAACAACTGTGTCCAGTACGGTCCAAATGGATCTGTACCTGATATAGCTCTCATATCAGCAAACCGATTTCCTGATTTGACTTCTTGAGTCCTTACAAGCCCCAATTTTTGTCCGATTTGGCTGAAATTTTGCATGCGGTGTTTTGTTACGACTTCCAACAACTGTGCCAAATACGGTCCAAATCAGTCTGTAACCTGATATAGCTCCCATGTAAACTGGTCATCTTTGTTCGGTTCCTAGAACTTTAATTTTTTCTGGTTTGACAGAAGTTTTTTATGTAGAATAAAATTATGCCCTTCAACTAAATTTATTTTGCATAAATTTAAATGAAGGGCATAGTGGTGGGTTCCCAAGATTCGCCCCGACCGAAATTAGCACGCTTATAGATCTTTTCTGTTCGATGATCAGCATAGCTCTGATAAGCTCGTAACAGAGCGCTACAAAGTTAACTTTATCTTCAAGTTAACTTTATCTTCTCGGACATGAAAACAACTCAAGTAGTGAACCGTTAGGAGCTACACATCCTATACCACCATCAAGGATTTGTTCTACATTTTCTTTCCATATCCTATGCACACTATCTGCATCTTTTATCAGATTACTTTCTTTGTCTCTGGAAGACGAACTATTAGTTTGATGTTGAATTCTTCGATATAATATTCGAATTTCATTCCGACATCTGTATGTTTCGACTTGCTTTCACTTTCTTATTGCCTTCGATCTCAAAGAGCTCAGTTGGTAACCCATCAGCTCCTACTGTCTTGTTGTTATTCAGAAATCCAACCACACTTAATATATCTGCTACTAGATTTCCTTCTTCTTCATCATGCAATTGTACCAAAGCCATCGGTTGGATGTTTAATTTCATGGTACCATTTTTGGGCTTCATTCTGAACACCTCGATTTGCTGGCAAAGTGTGGTCTTCGATCTTTAAAACTTCATCTGGCAACCCATCGACCCCTGCCACCGTGTTGCTCTTCAATTGGTTCACTACTACGTATATATCATTAAAGCGACATACTGTCTTCAGCGATTGGTTGTTGGATACCTTCCTCGCAGCAAACAACGAATACTAGCAGTAAGAACAAGTAAAAGCGTGCTAAGTTCGGCCGGGCCGAATCTTATATACCCTCCACCATGGATCGCATTTGTCGACTTCTTTTCCCGGCATCTCTTCTTAGGCAAAAAAGGATATAAGAAAAGAGTTGCTCTGCTATTAAAACGATATCAAGATATGGTCCGGTTCGGACCACAATTAAATTATATGTTGGAGACCTGTGTAAAATTTCAGCCAATTCGTATAAGAATTGCGCCCATTGGGGCTCACGAAATAAAATAGAGAGAACGATTTATATGGGATCTGTATCGGGCTATAGACCGATTCAGACCATAATAAACACGTACAAAATTTCAGGCATATCGGATAATAATTGCGACTTCTAGGGGTCAAGAAGTCAAGATCCCAGATCGGTTTATATGGCAGCTATATCAGGTTATGAACCGATTTGAACCTTATTTGACACAGTTGTTGAAAGTAAAAATAAAATACGTCATGCAAAATTTCAGCCAAATCGGATAGGAATTGCGCCCTCTAGAAGTTCAAGAAGTCAAATCCTCAGATCTGTTTATATGACAGCTATATCAGGTTATGGACCGATACCATACTTGGCACAGTTGTTGGATATCATAACCAAATACTTCGTGCAAAAATTCATTCAAATCGGATAAGAATTGTGCCCTCTAGAGGCTCAAGAAGTCAAGACCCAAGATCGGTTTATATGGCAGCTATATCAGGTTATGGACCGATTTAAACCATACTTGGCACAGTTGTTGGGTATCATAACAAAACACGCTGTGCGAAATTCCTTTCCAATCGGATAAGAATTGCGCCCTCTAGAGGCTCAAGAAGTCAAGAGCCAAGATCGGTTTATATGGCAGCTATATCAAAACATGGACCGATTTGGCCCATTTACAATACCAACCGACCTACACTAATAAGAAGTATTTGTGCAAAATTTCAAGCGGCTAGCTTTACTCCTTCGGAAGTTAGCGTGCTTTCGACAGACAGACGGACGGACGGACGGACATGGCTAGATCGACATAAAATGTCACGACGATCAAGAATATATATACTTTATGGGGTCTCAGACGAATATTTCGAGTAGTTACAAACAGAATGACGAAATTAGTATACTCCCCATCTTATGGTGGAGGGTATAAAAATAACCATATCGTCGAGACAAAGATTGCTTTCTAAAAGCAATTAGTTCAGACGAAAGTCAATATGCCGTTGCCATTTGTTGCATTTGAAGTAGAGCTGGCAAACTATCGGTAATCGCAACGTTCGATATTTTCGATTGTTTTAATAATAGTATCGATACTATGGTTGATTTTCCATCACATATAACTCTAACTAGAAGGAGCAGTAAAAATCAGGAGATCGATCTCCTATCGTTCTCATATATTGTAGAAGCATTTCCAATGCTTCCAAGTCTATGTTGGCTCCTTGGATCAAACGGACGTACGATCAAATACGATTTTTTCTTTCACACCACAAGCAATAATTTTTTAATCTTTTGTCGTACGAATCGAATAGAGGAGCGAACATCGATTATCTTTTTGCAGCAAAAAGACGCACCCGTTTAAGAGTAACAAGAAATTACAATCAAGACATCGAAAATATTAAAAAGTTACATATGGTGATCTGGATGGTTCAACGGTAGGAACTAGAAGGCATCTTCCTTCTCCTGTTCCTGTGATATCACAATGGACGAAAAAGTCTTAAGTGTGGAAAAAAAAACGATTTTCTCTGCGCTTGTCAGAGTGAAGATGGCGTATCTAAAGTGTGATTTTTTAAGAGCTAAAGGAAAGTTTTTCAAAGAAAAAATACTCGTATAATTCAGAAAAGATCATGAAATCTTTATTTGAACCGAAAATACGTTCCATACAATTTAATGTTTGAAGATTATTTTATCCAAATGTTGACCGTGATTGCGCCTCAAATGGTCCATCGGCTTAGTCCAATTTTGGCATACTCTTTCCAACATTACGGCCGGTATCTCACGAATAAACGCTTCAATGTAGTCTTCCAATGCGCCAATTGAAGCGGGCTTGTCTGTATAGACGTGAGCTATAACATAGCTCCACAAAAAATAGCCTAAAGGCGTTAAATCGCACGATCTAGACGGCCAATTGCAGGTATCGAACCTGAAATAAAATGTTCACTGAACTCGCCTCTCAATAAGTCCATTGTTACGCGTGCTGCGTGGCATGTGGCACCGTCTTGTTGAAACCACGTGTCATGCAAGTCAAGCTCTTGCATTTTGGGCAAAAAAAGTTGGATATCATCTCACGGTATCGCTTACCATTCTCAGTTACGTTACGATTCGCATCATCTTTGAAGAAGTACGGTCCAATGATGCCATCAGGCATCAGCTATCAATTGGTAGCTCATGCAATGTTTCTGGTGATCTTCACTCCAAAATCGACAATTCCGCTTATTTACGTACCCATTGGGCCAAAAATGAGCTTGGTCAATAGAATGAAATAAGCGCGCGATGATCTTTCCTAATTTTGATAACAAAAAAAAATTATAATTTGCAAGCGTTGTTCGTTTGTAAGACCCTTCATGGTTAAATTGTAGTCCAAACGGAAAATGATTGACAGGGAAACAAAAAACGAAACGTGAGAGAGCAGTTTAAACCAGTGTTTCCAAAAAGATAAAAGGTAAAAAATTACCCTTTATAATCCGGCTGAAGAACAACTGGGCAGAAAAAGCCGATGGGTTTCCAGGAAAACTGTTAGGACAAAATATGACTCGCTAATAGGACGTATGCGGCAGCGCATCTACGCCATTTGGCTAGCATACGTGATATAGTATGCTAGCCAAATTGCGTTCAAGAAAAGAAAACAAGACATCAAAACGTTCTGGGTATGATTATGCTAGAAAAGGTCAAGCTTTCTAGTGGAAATGGGGGACAGCATTATGACGTTGTAAATATAACGATGTTGAATTGTAAAGGTTGAAGTTTCCAAATGATGGATCAAAGATATTCTCCCTTCTTATTCCCGGATTGAAATCTTGGACTATTGCGGTCATATCTTCTTTTGGCCCTGGTAGAATATATCCTTGGTTTGTTAGTCATTTTCTGGTATAGGGGCATGAGTACACATACTAGATCCCTAATCAAAGACGCCTGAAGGAGTCCTTAACATTTTTGGTGAAATTTTCTATCTTTTCGTATTTTTTTATTGTAAACAGGCATAAAGCTTCGCTATAAGTGTGAACTTTGGAATAGTAGATCCATGTGGTGTACCCTTTCTGCTCTATCCCATATTTTAAGTAATTTATTGGTGTACAACACTTACGTTTGACTTGTTGCTATGAATAGTACATTTGAAAGAAAAATTCAAATTATTACAATTATTGAAAATTGCTGCTTATTTGAGTTGCTTAGCTGTAATTTCTTATTTGGCCTCTACATTTGAATGCATGCTTCGAAGAACTTGGTGAATGACATCTTAGACGAGGGCACTTAAGGTTTAGTATGACCGAACATAACGTCCATTTGTTGATTTGTAGTCTTGTGAGAATTTAAATTTATTTTTCTTTTTATCAAACCTAATTAAAAAAACGACAGCCAGACCGTTTTCAGTTACACAAATTCCCATCGCACTTCACAAATTTGAAAGCAAGTTAATTAAACAAATTTATTGCTGACAAGTGACAAAGCCTCAGTCAGTGGGCTTTTTAATGAGCATCATTAAGGTCGTAGTGTATTTTTTGAATTTTTTCATGTAAAGTTTTTTCTACATCAGCACAAATTAAGCCCAAAAGCCCTTGTCCTACTTACGGCAACTTTATAAAGAATCCAAACAAAAGTCTTGCAAAAGTATATACCATTAATTTTGGGTTCATTTTGCATAATAATAAACTTCAATTGCAGACCGACAGATAAACAAATGCAAAAGTAAACAAAAGCCAGTAAGTCTAATCTGCAGGTTTTTTTTTTCTTCTTCTTAAACCAATACAAATAATCTTAAGAAATGTTAAGTGTCTACTTTTACAAACAAATAATAATAAACACTTTGCAAAGCAAAGTCCAAATTAAAAAAAATCATTGCTTGTTGTTTCAGTTTAATGACAGGAAAAAAATCAAATGTAGACTTTATGTTCAATATCACGTTTTTTTTAATTAAAACATTTGCGTAATTCTATGCCAGAGAATGTTGCCTTAAATGCTGTATTCCGTATAGTCATATCTTGTTTAACTTTTTGCCCAAAGATAAGATTGCAATCGTAATGTTAAGAAACGCAAAATAAAAACACAATGGAATGACAATGGAATGTTAGAAACTTGTTCTAATTTAGTATACGTCACCACATTCTTGAGGTGTTTTGTTTTTGGAGTTTTAAAATTTGATGGCACCTTGGATAGGCAGTTTATTTGCGAATAATCTTTATAATTAATTCGAAACGATACAATAGAATATGGTTCAAGTGCTTTTAAGTGGACATTAAACACACTTAGGTGTTAACACTTTCTCATACAACACTGCGTAATAAAGCGATTGCGTAAGACACCGAGAACGTCTTATAGATATTTTGTAAAACGGCTTTTACGGATATCATGCACATGTACACAGGAAAAAATAAAAATCAATTTCAATCACGAAATTGATTGATCCAATTAATTTTTAAATTAAAACTTCTCCAATCAAGACAATGATAATATCAATCACCGTTTTTGAAAGAGTGATTAAAAAAATTTGCAATTAAAAAATATTAAATTAAAAAATGATTAAAATTTTTGAAATTTTCGATAAATTTTTTGTTGGATCCAATTAAAAAATAATTAAAAATTTTTCGAAATTTCCAATTAATTTTTTAGTTGATTCAGTCAAAACAATGATTAAAATTTTGCAACTTTTTTTGAAATCCGATTCGTAGAACCACATGCTATTGGATTGCTATAAATTTACCGAAATGTTATTTGAAACTTCTTCAATCACGACAATGATAATGTCAATCACTGTTTTTGAAAGAGGGATTCAAAAAAATTGCAATTAAAAAATATGCATATTCAAATAAAAAATGATTGAAATTTTTGAAATTTTCAATTATTTTTTGTTTGATCCAATTAAAAAATAATAAAAAAATTTTAGAAATGTTCAATTAATTTTTTAGTTGATCCAGTCAAAACAATGATTAAATTTCGTGCAACTTTTTTTGAAAACCGGTTCGTAGAACCATCTGCTATTGGATTGCTATAAAGTTACCGAAATGTTAATTGAAACTTCTTCAATCACGACAGTGATAATAGCAATCACCGTTTTTGAAAGAGGGATTCAAAAAAATTGCAATTAAAAAATATGCATATTCAATTAAAAAAATTATTGAAATTTTTGAAATTTTCGATTAAATTTTTGTTGGATCCAATTAGAAAATAATTAAAAATTTTTCGAAATTTTCAATTAATTTTTTAGTTGATCCAGTCAAAACAATGATTAAAGTTTTTGCTATAAAGTTACCGAAATGCGGGACGTATGGGTGTTTGAAATTGCCTTCCAGTTATATTGTAGGGGACGATATGTAATATGGTGCTTCAGTAAAATCAATCAAAGGCTACAGTGCATTTCACATTCAATTAAAACAAGTAAAAGCGTGCCGTGCCTATCATAGATCGCATTTATCGAGTTCTTTTCTCGATATCTCTTTTCTTGGCAAACAAAGGATAAAAGAAAAGAATTGCTAAAATATTAGAGCTATATCACGTCTTGGTCCTATTCGGACCATAATTGAATTTAATGTTGGAGACCATAGTAGAAGTTATTGTGTAAAATTTCAGCCAATTCGGGTAAGAATTGTGCCCTTTAGGGGCTGAAGAAGTAAAATTGAGAGACCGGTTTATATTGGAGCTGTATACGGCTACAGAGCGATTCGGACCATTTTTGACACGTCTGTTGGAGGTCATGGGAGAAGCTGTTGTGCAAAAATTTCAACCAAATCGGATAATAATTACGCCCTCTGTAGGATCAAGAAGTCAAGATCCCAGATCGATTTATATGGCAGCTTTATCAGTTTATAGATCGATTTGAACCATACTTAGCACAGTTGTTAGAAGTCATAACAAAACACGTCATGCAAAAATCGGTTAAGAAATCCGCCCTCTAGTGGCTCAAGAAGTCAAGATCCAAGATCGGTTTATATGGCGACTTCATCAACCAACCAACCTACACTAATAAGATGTATTCGTGTAAAATTTCAAGCGGCTAGCTTTATTCCTTCGAAAGTTAGCGTGCTTTCAACAGACAGACGGACGGGCATGGCTAGATCGACATAAAATGTCATGACGATCAAAAATACATATTCTCTATAAGGTCTTAGACGAATATTTCGAAGAGTTACAAATAGAATGACGAAATTAGTATACCCCCATCCTATGATGGAGTTATGAGATACCTGCCACTGCACGGCATGATGTTTCAGTACGATTTCTGCCTATACTAGTCTTCTCAATCTTGAAAAAGACAGCTTTGCTCTTAGCCAAACTTTTCATGGAGACTTGGTCAATGCCAACCACAAAAAGAGTTCCTTCCTCTTTACTGCCCCATCCCTTGATGTAGACCGCAGCCTTTGTGAGCTGGGGGATATCCATCTTTCTCACCAGGTCGAGCTTTGCGCCCTCCCAGGCAGCGTGAATACCTCTGACGAGCTGTTTGACGGTGTCAATACATTCCGCCGACGCAAAACGCAGCGTAAAGATGTCCTCTCTAAACTCGCAGCTCATCATTTGTATGGGTGGACCCTCTACAGAGTTCCACACATGTTCAAAAATCCGATCGACCATCTTCCCTTTCCGTGATCGCTGTGGGCTCCTATTGGAAGTCACAGTCCTCCATAAAGACTCAGCGGCCGTACGCGCTTCCTTCGTTCCTGTTCCGACTTTGTCTGCCTCCGCAGGACACCTATCTGGAGTCTCCATTGCGGGATGGCTGACTTGGTTTTACCAGAGTACTTGAGGCCACCGTAGCGCAGAGGTTAGTATGTCCGCCTATGACGCTGAACGCCTGGGTTCGAATCCTGGCGAGACCATCAGAAAAAGTCTTCAGTGGTGGTTTTCTCCTCCTAATGCTGGCAACATTTGTGAGGTACTATGCCATGTAAAACTTCTCTCCAAAGTGATGTCTCACTGCGGCACGCCGTTCGGACTCGGCTATAAAAGGGAGGCCCCTTATCATTGAGCTTAAACTTGAATCGGACTACAAGCATTGATATGTGAGAAGTTTGCCCCTGTTCCTTAGTTGAATGTTCATGGGCAAAATTTGCAATTTACCTGAAAGCGGGGAGTTATTTTTCTTCTTCAGTATTTTAGCAGTGTTATGCTTCGATGAGTTACAAACGGAAGGACGATGTTAGTATTACTTTGAAGGGGACAAGATAGTTATTGATAAATACTTTTTGAAAAATTTTCAAATAACGTTTATTTTTTGATCGGACCTCGCAAGTAATTGTATGGGTCGCTTACATTCAGAAAACTAATTTGCGCATAAAGAAGAAGCACTCATGTGTATAAGTTTTAATATTTAAAAATTTCTTCTAACAATCCACTCATAAATAAAGCAGCAGACATTTTAAGCAAACAACAGACTATACAGCAGTCAGTCCGCTATTCAAAAATTGTAAAATTCTGTTGTTTTTTTTTTTGCGATTTCTGGCTTGGACACCTCAACAGTTCGACCCTGTTTAAACTCAGCCTCCCAATATTTTATAGTTGTAAACAAAGGCTCATACTCCTCCAAAGAATAATCCAGCTTGGTTTTTATATCGGTTGGACGGAGATTTTTCAATATTTAAAAATTTCTTCTAATCCACTCATGAATGAGGCAGCAGTCATTTTAAGCAAACAACAGACCAAGCAGCAGTCAGTCAGCTATTCAAATATTGTAAAAATGCTGTTATGGTTTTTTTTTTGCGATTTCTGGCTTGGACACCTCAACAGTTCTACCCTGTTTAAACTCAGTCCCCCAGTATTTACAGTTGTAAACAAAGGCTCAGACTTCTCCAATGTATAATCCAGCTTGGTTTTTATATCGGTTGGACTGAGACCTTTCAATATTTCAAAATTTCTTCTAACAATCCACTCATATATGAAGCAGCAGACATTTTAAGCAAACAACAGACTATGCAGCAGTTAGTCCGCTATTCAAAAATTGTAAAATTCTGTTATGTTTTTTTTTTGCGATTTCTGGCTTAAACACCTCAACAGTTCTACCCTGTTTAAACTCAGCCCCCCAGTATTTACAGTTGTAAACAAAGGCTCAGACTTCTCCAATGTATAATCCAGCTTGGTTTTTATATCGGTTGGACTGAGACCTTTCAATATTTCAAAATTTCTTCTAACAATCCACTCATATATGAAGCAGCGGACATTTTAAGCAAACAACAAACTATGCAGCAGTCAGTCCGCTACTCAAAAATTGCAAAATTCTGTTATGTTCTTTTTTTTTACGAATTCTGGCTTGGAGACCTCAACAGTTCGACCTTGTTTAAACTCAGCCCCCCAATATTTTACAGTTGTTAACAAATGCCCCCAAGGTATAATCCAGCTCGGTCTTTATATTGGTTGGACCGACATTTTTTAAATTATATACATAGCGGTTACCATATTTTTTCATGTTTACAAATTCGCTGAGATCATTTACTTTTGAGTGGTAGTAGTTAAGTTTATAATAGATGTCAGTAACATTTTAAAAATGGCAATGAATATCTCAGTGTTGTGTTTCTGAGGAATTCAAACATCCACTGAGGGTTTGCGGTGTGTCAATGATTTGACACTAGGGTAATTTCCAAAAACAACTCAAGATTTCCAAGAATATCAGCAAAGCGTAGAAGTATTAAAGGTGGCGTTTAAACGCTTTGAAATGATGGCAATGTGTGTCAGTTCTGACCATTTTTCCGTCTTTCCATTGGAATCCGCTAAGGTGTTCGCCAAATGAAAGTACGAGTATGAGCACATTTATTTTTAGATCCACTTCAATGTGTGGTGACCAGTTTTAAAAAGATATTTAAACAATTTGAAATACAAAACAAGTTTTGGAATATTTTATTTTTGTTTTCATTTTATTTTTGTATTGTAGTTTGTCGTTGTTGCTGCATTTAACAGACAAATGTGTCCGTCCGTACGTATGTCAGCCGCTACGTTATAGGGACTGAATTTGAAATTCATGTACAATGCCAAGTTTGTGCAAAAACTTATTTTTTTCTCTCTCACTAGTTGTGCCCGCAAAAACTGAGATACTCAACACCATGTTTGTTGGCTGATACAACTGATACATTAAGCATTTTAAACAGAAAAAGTAGATTGTCAAACAAAAACACAAATTAAAAAAAAAAAAACTAAACTAAAACATATCAGAGGAATAAATAGATAACTAAATACACTGAAAAACTAAAATTTAACTTTAAGTTTTAACAAGTTACTTTAACTTTAATGGGTAAAAATTCTGTAATTAATTCTGTAAATTCTAAGTCAGTGTATTAGTTGTCGAGGAAGGTTAGGTTAGGTTTAAGTGGCAGTCTGCCATCAGACTCACTTAGACGTTTTCGTCCATTGTGATAACACAGGAACAGAAGAAGCATGATGGCTTCCAGTTCCTACCGTTGAACCATCCAGATCGCTTTAAAAAGCCCAAAAACTTGCGAATGTTCACATCCTCTAAAGCAGACAGGTTCCCAAAGAAATGAGAACCTAAAGTGGAACTCCTTCTGACTGCTAGTGCGGGACACACATACAGAAGGTGTTCTATTGGCTCTTTTTCCCTCGACGTATTCATAACTTCGGCAAAAGTGGTTAAAGGCAACCTTCAGTCTGTCAGTATGTTTTCTGATTAGACAGTGACCTGTCATGACGGACACAATGACTGAGACACGTCTGTTCTAGGCAGTGACAAAGCGGTAGACCTCTTCAATTCTAGATTAGGTCAAATAGTTTTGGAATGCTCTCAGCCCCCTTCTTTGTGACCATCTATCATTTGCTGCCCTTTGGGCCTGATTCTGAAAACTTAGCCTACATGTCGCTAGAAGCATACCCACAGATTCCAGTTTCTCTGGAATGTGTAGGGAAGTTGCTTTTCTCGCAAGCTCGTTCGCTTTACAATTCCCTGGGATATCTCTGTGGTCCGGCACCCAGCACAGTAGAATTTTGAACTGTTCAGCCATAGCGTTGAGAGATCTGCGACAGTCGAAGGCGGTTTTTGTGTTCAGAAATACGTTTAGCTTTTAATTCAACCTGTGCTACATCATAAGGGCCTGGCGACTTAAAGGAGCCGAAACTTCCGATCGCCCAGAGAATTTTCGGCTCAGGCACAATTTCCCTAATAATCTCCGACTTATGTATACCAGTGACAACCTTTTCTGGCGCCACATTGTCCGTTGGAGAATTTCCAGAAATATGTGAAGTGTTTTCTCACTAGACATTGTCCATACATTCTCTGCTTTTGAATATACCCCACCGTCATAGGTCTTGAGGGCAAAATCTTCCATAGCTGTATCCTCCACGGAGCTGCGGAATTCTACCCAGGATATGTTTTGAGCCTTTCTCATCTCGCCCTTATATTTTCCTAGCTCAGCCTTACAGATGTCCAAACGTGTGGTGCTCTTGTGGCTTTCGCTCTGTTGAAGAGTTTTCTGTAGTCTTTGCTTAGACCAACCAGCTCGTAGGTCCACCATCGCGGTGGCTGTTTGCCCCTTGGCTTGGCACATGCTAACACAATCGAGTCATTCGTGATCCGCCTGACCCTTATGTCTATATCCTGTGCAGTTGCCACTTCCTTTTCTGGTCTAAAAGGAAGTGGCAACTGCGTCTTCTGTTCAGTGGCTCATGAAATAAAATCGGGAGATCTGTTTATATGACGCAATGGTTAATGGTCGAACCACAACATTTCATGCACAACTGCATTCAAATAATAATAATAATAGCGCCCTCCAGAGGACGCAGTTGTTAGAAGTTAAAACAAAACATTTTGTGCACAATTTCAGCCAAATTTGATTATAATTGTGCCCTCTATCGGCTCAAGAAGTCAAGATCAGAGATCGGATTATATGGGAGCTATATCAGGTTATGAACCAATTTGAACCATACTTTGCTGAGTTGTTGATGGTCAAACCAAAACACTTCATGCTAAATTTTAGCCAAATTGGATAAAAATTGCGCCCTCTGGCGACTCAAGATCCGAGATCGGTTTATATGGGAGTTTTTTATGGTTATAAACGGATTTGGATCATACTTGGCAAAGTTGATGAAAGTAACAATTAACTACTTGGTGGAAAATTTCAACCGAATCGGATGAAAATTGCGACCTCTAGAGGCTGAAGAAGTCAAGATTCGATATCGGTTTAAATAAGATGGACATGGACTGATTTGGCCAATTTACAATCCCAAGCGAACTACACTAATAAAAAGTATTTGTGTTAAACTTCAGGCACATAACTACAATTAAGCCTCATAGGCGGACATGCTAACCTCCGCGCTTCGGTGGCCTCCACCACTTAAATGTACACTTTATAGAAACTTGTTATAAATTGGACCTTCCTATTTCGCAAGGGCTATAAAACTATGGATCGGTCATGATTATTGGGGTTATTGATTTCAATTTCTTTCGGTGTACAAGGCTTTGGCGAAACAAAAATGCTAAAACCCCATTAATGTGATACGGGTACTCAAATGTTTGATGGCGGTTGGCTGACTGCTCCTATCAGACAACTATCTCCTCTGAGAGCGTGTGAATGGATTGTATTAATTTTTTTTCGTTTTGGTTTTTTTGTTGCCATTTCCCAAATGGTGGAATACTTTTCATTTTTGGCGGTTTCAGTTGATGCCACTGAAAGTGAATTTTATTGTTTGTCCTCGTTGTCTCTTTTGGTGTTTTTGTTTTGAGTGTCGTTTTTTCTTTTTGTGTGCAATGCGAAAAACGAGTTGCATTACAGAGGGGGAAACAAATGCTAGCGAACGCAACCATATGATGAGTGCATCAAAGCACAATTTTAAGAAACCACCAAGTTGAAAGTGCTCAATGAAATGCATTTACAAAAAAAAAAAAAAAAAACAAAAAAAATAATAGATAATCGTCTGTAAGCCATATACCTTGCACTAAAGGTATATGACTATGGGGCGCCAGAGACGAATTAATCTATTGGACATAAAGTGACCATAAAAAATTAAGAATGTGTTTTTTTTACTAATCTATGTATTCCTCCATTTAACTCGTAACACATTGAAATATTGATCAAAAAACTAACAGGGTAGCTGACACAAAGTGTTACCAATTCAAAGAACAAATATTTTTTTGCGGGAAAATAATTTTTATTGTTTCAAATGACAGTAATGTGTGGAGGTAATCTCCATTTCACTATCCATTCAATTTTGCTCTATATGACGGTATTGATCCAAGTCAGTAAAAAAAGGTGGAGACTTATTCCTATGTAGTTGGCACATTTCGTTTTGAATCCTTTCTTGTGCAGGACATAATATGCTGAGGTTCCATTCATCGGGTATGCGCTCTTCTAGCCGCACAACGCAGTCGGGCTGATGCATACACCTTATCAGCGTGTCGACTTCGGTCTTAAAAAGTTCAACGGGCAACCCATCGGCTCCTGCTGCCTTGTTGTTTTTAGTCGCTACTTCTACTTGAATCTCAGATTCCCTTCTTTGTCTGTGCAGGAGGATCTGCATGCATCAAAGCCATCGGTTTGATGTTTGATTCTCTGAGCCCTGTACATCGCAATTCGCCCGCACTCACGTCGTTCCATTTCCTTTTTCTTTCTGCAGAATAGTTGTTTCTCCTCAGTCCTTGTCTCCCCTTCAACTGGTGCTTTGTTACTGATTTCTCTCTATATCGCATTCTTGGCTTCAGTAGGATTTCGACATTCTTGGTCGTACCATGGGTTTCTTGGGGGAGTCTTATGGTACCCAAATGCGGATTTCGCTGCATTTTTCGTGCAGTAGGCAATGCGCCATTATATCATGGGGACAAGGGTGCAGTCGAGTGGAGAATGCCGTTGCCATCTGTTGTGTTTGCAGCTTGTCAATGACCAGCTTAAACGGCCATGCTGAAACGGGTACCAACCTTTGCTGCAGCAAGGTAATGATCCGAATCTATGTTCGCTCCTATGATCGATCCTACATTAAACACCCTTGACATATACCTTGCATCTACCACTTCTAGATCTGGACACAACCATGTGGTTTGAGAGCTTTTTTATGTTAAAATCTGGTGCTGCCAGCTACCACGTTTTTTTACCGCGACAAATTTTTTTAGCCTCTCACTATTATCGGACTTTATCATGTGAGGCTAATTTTTCCGATTGGTGAACCAAACACATTTTCCTTCCCAATCTTCGCTTTCCCTCCAACCAATAAATAAACCACCGTAGCGCAGAGGTTAGCATGACCGCCAATGACGCTGAACGCCTGGGTTCGAATCCTGGCAGAAACATCAGAAATTTTTTTTCAGCGGTGGTTATCCCCACCTAATTCTGGCGACATTTGTGAGGTACTACGCCATGTAAAAACTTCTCCCCAATGAGGTGTCGCTTTGCGGCACGCAGAGAAAACTATTGGAGAAAAACAGTTTTTTTTTCAATTTTGTTGGTTTGTTTGTTAGGTCGGCTACTCGCAACGCTCTTACTTACTAACTTTTGGTAATAATAAAATATCATGAATATTGTTTTATTTCTTTAACCAAAGTAATAATTATTTTTTGTTTATTTTTTCCAAATTTTTGTTTGTTTTGTTTTTCAAAAAATTCCAAAACCAGTCCACTACATAATCATTTCCATTTTCCACATCCATTCCAGCAATTAACTTCATTATTACTTTGATTATTTGGAGTTTTTTCGCTTCCATGTTTATGCTACAATGATTTTTAACCTACTGTGTTAAAGGCTAAAGCCCAAAACTGGGTTAACAACTTTTGGTAAACATTCAATCATATCTAATCAATGGAGGAATGACAATGACTGTGACAAAACACATGTCGTGAAAAACAAAATCAAATAAAAAGGTCTTTAACAATTTTCAATAACAATTAGCACGGATTATTAATATTAAATTACACTAATATTTGACAAGGTGTTTTTGGGTCTACATTGTAGACCTTTTCAAAGATATGAATTTTTGATTGTCTTTTATTCGGATTTTAAACAATAGACTTTTTGGTGGTTGAGTGATGGTTTTTTTTTCTACAAATTGTGAGTTTTTCAATGGGGGATTATTAGGACTATTATAATTGATTGGTACTTCAAACAATGTGTATAAGGCCGTAAGGTCTTTTCTAATTTCTCATAGTGAGATTTCAATAATAAGTATTGGATGCATTAATGGGTTTGAAAGGGTTTGAAAGCCTACCATTTTTTTTGTTTTTTTTTTCGTAAAGTTTTCCAATACACATTTTTTGGGAACTTGCATAACGCTCTGTGTTTTAGAAACAAAATTCATTGGCTGAAAGTCCTCCCTAAAAAGCTTTTAGTGAAATACCATGCTACGAAAATAATATATGTATACCGCAAAAGTATAACAATATATTGGGTTGCCCAAAAAGTAATTGCGGATTTTTAAAAGAAAGTAAATGCATTTTTAATAAAACTTAGAATGAACTTTAATCAAATATACTTTTTTTACACTTTTTTTCTAAAGCAATCTAAAAGTAACAGCTGATAACTGACAGAAGAAAGAATGCAATTACAGAGTCACAAGCTGTAAAAAAATTTGTCAACGCCGACTATATGAAAAATCCGCAATTACTTTTTGGGCAACCCAATAGATGCCTTTATCTGAACACCATATGATTTTTATTGGTCTATGAATTCGCTCAAACTGTTTAGGGTCATCAACGTTTGGGTGTTAGATATACTCCATTATTGAAAGTCTTTATTTTAACTCGAACTTGTCATGATGGCCGATTTAGAGGTGCTTTCGGGGGTGAGGTGGTCCCTTTTACACTTGGCCCTGAAAAAAATATCAGCATCGTGCTCTACTCTCAAATATCATTTATTTGAACCATATATTGCTATTGGCCTCAAAATTGGATACCAAATTCGTTTTCTAATCTCAAACACCTTTCATTTAAACCCCTTATTGTAAAAGTCAGCAAATATGTCCGGTTTGGCGTATGGGCCCTAAAATCTATCAATATCGAGATCCACTCCCTTTAAGACCCAAAATTGTCATGGTGTGCAAATACGTCCTATGTGAGCGTTTTTATGGGGGCGGGACGTCCCCTAGGCAGTTGGTCCCGAATATTAATATCAGATTCGTGGTCTACTCCCAAATACCTTTCATTTGAGCCCCATATTTCCATAGTCGGCAAACATGACCGGTTTATGGGTCGTTTTGAGGGATAGGACGGCCGTTCAGTGACTTGGCCCTGAAAATATATATCATATTCGTGTTCTACTTTAAAATACTTCTTATTACAGCCCCATACTGCAATGGTCAGCAAATACGTCTTATATGGGTAGTGGTTTGGGGATGGGGTGGCCGTAAAAACACTTTTTTGCGAATATTGATATCAGACTCCCAAAGGCCTTTCATTTGAGCTCCATATGGCTATTGTAGTAAATTTGTTCTCTATGGGGGTTGTTTTTGGAAGAAGACTTGGTCCCAAATTTGGATATCACATTCGTATTCTTCACTTAAATACCTTTTATTTGAGCCCCATATTGCCATGATCTTAATCTTAAATCGCACCACCCATCACCGAGATCTGGTGTTTCTGAAAATTAGGGTAAGGGGAGGGTCCGCCCTCCCCTTCAGATATCACAAAATGTAGTACCCTATTTTCACCAGGATATCATTTGGGAAATTTTCAAGAAAATGCCGTTTTTGAGTCTATAAGGAATACACAAACAAACAAAGGCGAAGGGTTTTATAAAGACGATTTTGTAGTACATATTATGGCCAAACGGCAGAATGGATTTTAATGAAATTGGCATCAATCGATAAATATTTTTCCAGAGAAGCGATGAATTTACATGAAAAGTATTTTTTCGAAAGAAAAGTCATGAAAATGAGGAATTCATGTTCAATAAAAGAAACAGAAGCATAAACATGGCAAATTGTTTTTGATGTTTTTCTAAAGCATTGGTTATGGGTGTGAGTGCAAAGCTGTGAGTATTAGTGGTGAGAGTAAGAGAAACAAATGATACGAGAGAAAGTGTATATATAAATACTTGAGTGTCATGTGCGTGGCCCTGTAAATTAGCCAAGTGCTTAAGGCTCGGCTTTGGTGTGCGAGGCATTTGTATTTTTGTTGTGTTGTTTATAACAACTCTGGTTTAAACGGCTCACGTACGTTTCGTGTTTTGTTTCACTGTCAAACATCTTCAATTTGGTCTATAATTTAACATGAATCGTCTTACAAACGAACAACGGTTAAAATTTTATTATCAAAATGCGTGTTCTGTTAAGAAAGTTTATCGCGCGCTTTTGCTCAATGGGTGTGTAAATAAGCAGAATTGTCGATTTGGGAGGGACGATCAGCCAGAAGCATTGCAAGAGCTACCAATGCATCCAGAAAAAGTCACAGTTTGGTGCAGTTTATGGACTAGTGGCATCGTTGGGCCATACTTCTTCAACGATGAGGCGAATCGTAACGTAACTGTGAATGATGAGCGGTACCATGAGATGATATCCAACTTTTTTTTGCCTAAAACGTAAGAGCTTAACTTGCTTGACATGTGGTTTTAACAAGACGGTGCCACATGCCACACAGCACGCGTAAAAATGGAGTTATTGAGAGGCGATTTCGGTGAACATTTTATTTCACATTCGGGACTGGTCAATTGGTCGCCTAAATCGTGCGGTTTGACGCATTTAGACTATTTGTGTGGGGCTTTGTTAAAGCTCATGTCTATACAAACAAGCCCGCTTCAATTGACGCATTGGACATTTTATTTCACATTCCGGACTGGTCAATTGGCCGCCTAGATCGTGCGATTTAACGCCTTTAGACTATTTTTGTGGGGCTATGTTAAAGATCATGTCTATACAGACAAGCCCGCTTCAATTGACGCATTGGAAGTCAACATTGAAGCATTTATTCGTGAGATATCGGCCAAAATGTTGGAAAGAGCATGCCAAAATTTAATTAAGCGGATGGACCAGGCGCAGTCACGCAGTCAACATGGATAAAATAATCGTCAAACATTAAATTATATAGACCGAAATGGAAATTATATTTCCATTATCTCTTGAAGAATCGCCCTTTATATGTTTTACGAGGTTGCACAACAATACAAAAAATTTTATAACTACAGGTCATGCGGGTGTATGAGGTGTGATGAGTGTGGCCCTACTTAATGTTCTTTGGCATGAAGGTCAGTCAGTCAGCTTAAGTTGCGACTATGGAAAATGACGTTTGCGGTTTAATAGGTTGGTAACGGTTAAATACAACTTTGGCAACGCACCTATTTAAACATTGAAGGACACTTTAAAAGGAGTCAAAGTAACTAATTGTGCGGCCACACTTGGCATTAGTGAATGAAGCAGTTGACAGAGAGTTAAAACAAGTAAAGGAAAGAGGGTGCAGTATTTTTGCTTACATATTGTGATGGGTACCATATGTTTTAAGGTAACAATCAATATCTTTTTGTATGTTTCTACGTATAGATTTAGATTTATTTGCAATATTCAGATAGTTTAAAATGATCTTGTGAAGGGATTGCCCTGCCACTGAACAATCCAAAGCACCATGTAGCGATATCGGGTAATATGGGGTCTCGAATGGAAGGCAGAATGAATCTGACATAAAAATATTAAGCCAAGTGTTTGGGGGTCATCCTTTTTCCTTAAACCACCTATCATGACAATGTGGGTTTCACAAGTAGAGCAAGAACCTTACTTTAAAATATGGATTCAACTCTCTGAGAGTTTTACCCCAAAAAGCACCAACGGACATGTAGCCTTACTATGTGAACATGGGACTCAAATTCAAGGTATTTGAGAATGGAGTAGGAATCTGACTTCCAAATTTTGGGCCAACTGTTTAAATGTTTAAAAAAAAATCGGGGTGTAAGTGAAAGGGGTTTAGGAGTAGAGTGAACGTAACATTCAAACATTTAACAAGCGGCTGGGAGTCCGACTTATAACTTAGTTGACATGTTGTCCAATAATGCCAATATGATATTCAATGAAGTATATGTGGGAGTAGGGTAAACATTTGTTCCTTCCACATATAAAAACACTTAACAGTAAGTATGGCAAGCACCTGAAATTCTTATATAAAGTCAAGTTTCTAGCGCTCGCCCCTCCTTAAACACCAAACAGACATATAACCCAAATAATAATAATACGGGGTATTAATTTTAGGAAGAGGGGTACGAATCCTACCTATAATAAATGGAAATGAAAAAAAAAAACATTTTGGGCTAAGTGCATGTTCGACTGCAAAACCTTAACTTTATGAAATATGCACTGCATTCAACCGAAAGTTATTGGCAAGATTTGTATGTCACCAATGTTGAGTATATTTGAAGTCAAGATACACCCATGAGACCTAGAAGTTTGGATTATAAATATGAATAAAATATTTTTGTGGAAGAAGGCCACCGTAGCGCAGAGGTTAGCATGTCCTCCTATGACGCTAAACGCCTGGGTTCGAATCCTGGCGAGACTATCACAAACAATTTTCAACGATGATTTTTTCCTCCTAATGCTGGCAACATTTGTGAGTTACTATGCCATGTAAAACTTCTCTCCAAAGAGGTGTCGCACTGCGGCACGCCGTTCGGATACGGCTATAAAAATGAGATCCCTTATCATTGAGCTTAAACTTGAATCGGACTGCATGTGAGAAGTTTGCCCCTGTTTCATAGTGGAATATTCATGGGCAAAATTTGCATTGGTATTATAGAAGGCACAGCGTGCATGGGTCGGCTATACTCGGAGAAAATTATTAGTAAAAACTGCAAAAATGTTTGTTGTAGTAGCAGAAAGTCTGCTAAAAATGTAAATAGCAAACATTTTCTGCTGATTTAAATTTTTAAAAAGTTCGAAAACGCTCAAAAATGTCGTAAATATTTCAAAATTTTTTATATTTCATCATAACTCTCAATATTGCAAGCATAGTGTAAATGTTTTTTTTTTTAATTTTCTACAATTTGCTAAATAACAGTAAATTAAATTTAAATTAACGAATATAATTGAAAGTTTTTTTATTAATATGACTTAATAGTTGTTAGGAAGTTCAACAATATCTAATGGATTCATTCAGAAGTTTAAAATTTTTAATTTAATGTCAGCATTCAGTGTTTGCTGATATCAGCAGACTAATTTTTCTGGGTGTAGTATTAATGAAATATGTCCGAATCAAGGTTAAAGCCCAATGATAAGGGACCTCCTTTTTTACAGCCGGAAGTCTTGCCGATCAAAGAAACCTTTTAGTAGAGGTGTTTTAAATGGCTGAATACTTCACAAATGTTGTCAGCATAAGTGAGGGGCAACCACCACTGAAAATTTGTCTGCTGTTTTCGCCACGATTCGAACCCATATGTTAAGCTTTATAGACGGACATACCAATATCTTCACCATACATACATATACCACTAATTAGTGATAAAGGAACTGTGAGTCGACCAGGCGGGCGATTAATAATCACCATGGTACTGATGAAAAGCTGTCACCTTATAGAAATGCATCTTCCAATGTTTTTGTCCGATTGCCTGTTAAATGACCATTGTTCGGACAATTTAATTTCAAAAACTCATGAATAATAATCTCTCCTTTCTAAAAGCTTCGATCGATCCACTTATGGGGTTATTAACATAAAACAATATTTGGTTTATGTCACCTTTCTTAGCAATTTAAAACGCCATCATGTCTGCCCTACCTTTTCAATATTTTCCACCACTTTTATAGTTATTTTCTGTTGCTGATTTTGGGGTAATAAAATCATGATAAGTGAAGTGCAGTGCCATAAAAAAATTGGAAAATTGTCAGCTTAAAGGCAAACAAACAATTTGGCACATAAAACGTAGCCATTCTTATCGTTTTCTACTTTACTGTACACAAGTAAACATAAAATTTGGCCAGCACAAAAATTATAGCCAACTAATTTCCTTCATTATAAAACACACATTAAAATTGGCTTTTCTTAGAGCCAATAAAAAGTTGCTGCTTGTCCGGAAGACATTTACCACACCCTAGTGTTAAAAATGTTGGCAAACATTTACTGACAGATTTGTACGATATTGAAGAGCAACAATTGTTTAAAGGAAAATATTTTTCAATAGAGAGCATACATTTTAATTTAAGCTTAAATTTAGAAATGTAAAATATAAAAGTTTTAAATAGTTAAAAAAAAATTCAGGTCGGGACGATAATGAACTCTTTATAGAGTCTTTAACCAATATTTTGAGTAGGGATGTGTACGTGAGTTTTCATGTCACGCGTGAATCACGTGATTCGTGAGGGAGAACCAAATCCAACCACGTGATCGTGGGTGACCGTGATTGAATTAAAATTCTTTGTGTGTGAGCGTGAGTGAGTGAAATCATGCTCACGATGCTAATCACTTTTCACGAGACACTCACGACTCACTAGACGCACACGAATCACGAGACACACACGAGAAAATCACGTCTAAAGTTAAGGAAAATAACGAAAAACAAAATTTTTTGCACGCTCTCAAATCATACGGTATTTTAAGGTACGAATCTGTTGAAGATTCATAAAAATTTAAAGATCAAATAAATGGATAAAGAGGGCTGATGCATATAATACTTATTGTATATTCATTTTCGTACGTTCAAATGCTGTATGACTTGAGACGCATGAAAAAAATTCTTACTTCATAAAAAAACATTTGTTTAATCTTGTGAGCGTGAGTCGTGTGTGAATAAAATTTTCGTCTCGTGAGTGTGCGTGAACGTGAGTTGACATACAAAAGTTGTGCGTGCGTAAATTTTTTTCTCGCGAGTGTAAGTGGATAATCACTCACGCGCACATCTCTAATTATGAGCACCTACAAATGGAATGACTAGGGTTAGGATATGATGGAGGGTATAAAAAAAACGTATTTCAAACATGTAGGATATTTTTATAGCTCTTGAGTTAAAATTTTCTTTCCTCGTTCTGACCCAACTTATTCACTAATGTCAACAACAAAAAACGCAAAAAATCTGTTTGGGATCCCATGCAGGTTATTTGCCTAGCTTTTGACCATTAAGTTAAATGCTTTTATTTTATTTTAAAAAAATCTAAAAATTCTATTGTTTTAAAAATACATCGCAACCATTCCCAATTTCAGATACATGCTAACAAAAAGCAGAGCCATCTACCGGATAATAGTGGTGAGTATTCACAAACATACTTCATGGGGTCCAGATTGATTTTTAGATTTTAGTTTAATACCACTTAACGGCGAATTTCTGTGCAAAGATTTATTTGAAAAACTGTTCTTCTGCATTCAATTTGTCTTCGCCCCTAGAGAGCGCACTTATCGGATTTAGCAAAAGCCAAAAATTTTTTAAATTGTAATGAAATTTTGCATGTGGTAATTTGTTGTGTCATCTAATGGTCTGAATCTGAATGAATCACCCATATAAAAGGGTCTCTGGATTTGAATTTTTGATCATAAGATGTTCCTGCCAACACACTGTTGAGTATATCTGACCGCTAACTATATAGGGCTGCTGCCACATCAAATGTCGCAGCAATTTGTCTAGCCATAATGCCCAAAAACGTAGCAAGTGCTCCACTAACAAGCCATCCTTAAGATCCTTCTGAACTGTTGACAGTAGGTGGATTTTTAAGGCGTGGTCCACCAGACCACCACAACAATCCCATGACAGCCGGTTGTTTGCACCGGATTGAGCCGATGGAACCCTCATCGGCAAGGGCTGCCACCCCAGTGTACATGTTCGTCTTTTTTCGTCATGAGAAAGCCACATACCGGAGTGCCTTCTCCGCACGCTTCTGGTCCATGCCGGGATTGAAAAGAACCCCGGTCCCTGGTTCTGTTCGGTTTGCCAGAACCGGCTCCATCATCGGTCGGTGAGGTGTAACCGGTGTATGGAGTGGATACATTTCCGATCTTGCTTTGGCCTCACTTCACTACGGGAGTATAGTCATACTGGTTATGTCGCAAGGTGCTGCGCGAACGTAGCCAGCAGTGGGTCACAAGCGTCGCCGTCGTAGCCTTCTGCGTCCTCGTCGTCGAGCTATGTGACCCCCACCCCCCGACCTCTCCTATACGGTAATAGACTCAACGGCAGCATCCCAGCCCAAATATTGCCAGGCCAGTGCCAGGAAGTGTATCGTTTTTGCAGCTAAACTGCAACGGACTCCGTGGCAAGATCGATGAGATTATGGATTTCATGAGTCGGAAGGATATATCGGTCGCGATCCAGGAGACAAAGCTGACCATCAACTGCAGCTTGCACAGTTGTCACGGATACAATGTGCTACGTAAGGATCGCTCAAGGAATGGAGGTGGGGGATTGGCCTTCGTGATACACCATTCCGTGCAATATAGACCCATCTCGCCTGCGCCTGCCGCTAGTGACCCCTACATGGAGTGCATGGGGGTAGCAGTCTTTTCCGGTACTGCCGAGATAGAGGTATACAACGTGTACATACCGCCGGTTGGTAGCTGTGTCCTTATTCATGGTCAAGCTTACAACCCCGACTTAAGTCGGTTACTATCTGGCCGTAATCGTCTGGTTCTAGGGGACTTTAATGCGCATCACACTTCAGGGCATTCTCCCCTAGGTAACTACCAGCGTGGCAAGGCTTTGACAGAACAGATTGAAAGGTCCACGTTTCGCACGGTGAATGAGGATGCCTCCACTAGGATTACGAGAAGGTGCAGCAGCTCGCCAGACATCCCCATTGCATCCCCTGATCTCCTGAGTGACGTATCCTGGCAAGCCGTCATCTCTTTGAAGTCAGACCACCTCCTCATAATTCTCACCATCGACTGACCACCCGACTTCATAACCTCTGAGCGCCGGACGTTTATCAATCATAAGACGGCCGATTGGGCTGGCTTCAGAGAATATACCAATCGCCGCTTCAGTGAACTGTCACCCCCCTCGGATGTGCTATTGACCGAGAGGAAATTCCGAGACATCATTAACGAAGCAGCTGCTCGCTTTATACCAGCCGGTCGAATAACCCAAGTGCGACCCAATTTCCCGGCGCAAGCAGTGGTACTCGCAGAAGAGCGTGAAGGGTTTCGTGGTATGGACCCATCTAACCCCAGAATCAGCGAGCTGAATCTGGAAATAATCAGGGTAGTCAACATACATAGGCGGAATTTGCGGCTGGAACTTTTGGAGCAATGTAACTTAGGCTCCGGTTTAGGCAAACTGTTGTCTACTGTTAAGTCACTCTCTAAGCCAGGTAGACGGGATGACAGGACCTCAGTCACTTTTGGCGAAATAACCGTGACTGATCCGAAGAGATGCGCCAGGTTGTTCAACCGTCAATTTATTGCGCATCCCGAAAGTGACGGGGCAAGGAGGAGAGCCATTCGCCGTATTCGTGGTCTCCAAGCCGAATGACAGCCATCACAATTTACCGTGGGCGAAGTTAAAATGTCATCCGTGACCCCAAATCATCTAAGGCGTAGGCATTCCCCGACGGAATCTCTACATTGATGTTGAAGATTCTGAATTTACCAGAAGTTAAGTACCTTACTATTGTCCTCAACCCGTCTTTGAACACTCTTATAGTTCACTATGTCTGGAAAATGGTCAGAGTGATCCCGCTACTGAAGCCTGGAAAGGACCCGAGTTTGGAAGAGTCGTACAGACCGATCTCCCTTCTCTCACCAGTGGCAAAGACGTTTGAGACATTACTCCTCCCAAGCCTCGTAGGAGAATTTCCATTCGCCGAGCATCAACATGGATTTCAAAGACTGCATAGCACAACAACAGCTTTGCATGCCATCACCGCACACATTTGCCGTGGCTTCAAGGTCATGTGATAGGACGATCCTCGTGGCCCTGGACTTTTCGAAAGCATTCGACACGGCCATCCATGCCAGCAGACAGCCCGTCACAGTTCGAAGGGCGGCATTCTGACATAACTGAATATTATTCCACTGCGTGTCACAAAGCTTACGAGACCACACTGCCGCTGCATAACTTACCACAGACCGGCCAATTGCTTTATACGTGGTCAACAAAGTTTCTTTGTCTGCAATCCACATCCATCAGGAGACAAAGATCCTACCAGTGCGAAGACATAACTACATGCTGTCTAAGCAAAACCTTTTGGGCTATTATCGCAGAGACCATCCAAGTCATCATCTTGTGGATAGATATCCACCGCCCAGAAGCCTTAAGGTAGATCTACATGACCTAGAGCGTGAGGTTCAGCGCTACAAGAGAGAAACTCTAGATCATGCAGCATATCAAGCAGGCCTAGACAACATTCATGCAGACACGGTAGCAGATGCGGTAAATGGCTACCGGGTAAATGTATTCCTGGGAGAACGACCGCCTCCCATTGCATCTGAAGAAATTGATCTCCCCCGGCAAACCAGAGTAGTTCTGGCTCAATTACGTTCCGGCAGATGCAGCCGCTTCAACTCCTACAGAACAAGGATTGATGCCGACGTGCAAGATGTATGTCCCGATTGTAACCAGGGACTGCACGATACACTTCACCTGTTTAACTGCCCGGCCACACCCACTGGACTCAGATCCCTGTGGACGCACCCCATCTTAGTCGCAGAGTTTCGAGGTCTAGACATTTAACAGAATCAAGCAGACGATAGATAGAACGCAGTAAACTGCTACAACTACAACAACCATATAGCCTCACAGCTTCTTTTGCCGCGAGTATTGTAGTATCTATGGGGCCTTTTTTCGTCTGGAACACTTTTCTTTTTCTATCCCAACTAGGAGATCTTTTGGGAGTTTGCAATGAACATATTCTCCCTGTTACTCCATTTGTTAACTCCATTTTCTCTTCAAGTCAGTATTGCAATTTTTCCATGTGACGATATTCGACCTTATCAGAAAATATTTTACATAAGCCTTGGATTCAGCTTGAACGTTGTCGCTACAACCAAATATTGTTTTATAAATTCCTAAGCCCACAGTTGGAGTGTGTCATTCATTATTAACAGCTTAATGCAATGCAAAAAACAATCAAACGTTTACTTTCATCTGGCCAATGGGAAAAACTTGCCCACTAATCAACACCTCATTCCATGTTTGATGGACATGTGGAGACGATGTGAAAACATTTTAACAATTTTCCCAACAAGTGCACAATGACACTGCCATCCATCAGCTACTTCTTGATGTGAGTACAATGTTAAGTTAAAACAGGTACATATCTACCTTCAATCTAAATTGGAAATGGAGGGGGGTTTGCCTACTACTGTTGCAGCAGCAGCAGTAACAGCTGCTTGTAAGGAGATTAGTAGTAGATATTCCCATACCCATTACCTGTAATGGAACTTGTTGCAGTGTTTACAATTTCTCAAATACCTGCTAAAACTAAACCCACAAAAATGAAAGAAATTTCACTCGTTTTTTTATTATTGGAAATCATTATGGAAAAGTTAGATATCTTGACAGCGTTTTTTATTTAATCTCATTGCCGTTTCAATGCCATTTGTTGAGTGTGGTGTTTCCAAGGCACCAACAAGTCTTTCACTTTAACTGTCATTATGCTCTTTCTCTAAGTTTGGCTTAAATTCTAGTCGGTCTATTTTTTTCGAAATTAAGAAAACTAGTTTGGTTTTCGAGTTCCAAATGAATTTCTTCTTGCGACGTTGGCTTCTTAAAACAAAATATATGTGAATGGAAAGTCACTTTGTCATATGATTGACAGACAGTTATTGAGCTTAAAGATGAAGCTTGCAGAGGAGTGTTTTACTCAAATATAGGTGCTCAAAGCTGATTTTTGTTAACATAAAAGAGAAGAGAATTATTCAAAAATTCAAAAGAAGAAGATGGGCAATATTCTACCATTATGAATGAAATTTATATATAGTATGCTAATTTTGACCTAGTCTTTTAACACAAGCCTTGGTTGATTCATGTGATGGCTACAACCCATTCTTGTCTCAATTAGTACGTTAAAATGCCGTTTTAAAATGATGGCAGTTATGTCGTTGTACTTGAAATGGGTTCATATCCATCCCGAAAGTTTGAGAAATTTTACAAATCTGCCTCTCATAACATCCAATGCGACGTCAAAGACCTGACGTTGCAATGATCAGTCAGGCTCCTATCAAGTCATACTTTCTCCGCGAAATACTCGGCCACATCACCTTTGGTATCTAGCAATCTACAGCACCAGCCCACAATTGTTCACGCTTTCATCGTAGAATGCGTCCACCCTTCGAAGAAGCACGCACAGTGGAGGGCTCACTGTCTCCGCAGCACAATCTGCAGCAATCAGGACTCCATTCGTGGCTAGCTCATCGGCTGCTTCTTTCCCCGTGACACATTGATGACCCGGGACCCAACAGCCTTGCCAATGTTTCGTAGGAGGTCTTTGCAAATTGCAATTTTGCCCATGAACATTCCACTAAGGAATAGGGGCAAACTTCTCACATATCAAGTTTAAGCTCAATGATAAGAGCCCTCCTTTGTGACACCACTTTGGAGAGAAGTTTTACATGGCATAGCACCTCACAAATGTTGCCAGCATTACGAGGGGAAAACCACCGCTGAAAATTTTTTCTGATGGTCTCGCCGGGATTCAAACCCAGGCGTTCAGCATCATAGGCTAACCTCTGCATTACAGTGGCCTCCTAGAAGCTCTTTGCATGTTCCAAAACGTTTCGACCTCACATTCCCCGACGACTGGCGCGCACACTACATACAGGTGCACAGGAATAAGATTGAAAATGGTATATAGCTCCTCTCCCACCTCCCACCCATAGTAATAAAGTAGATAAAACTCTTGCTGGAACTCCTAAACCAGCCACATCCGTCTCGAAATCGACTTGGAAAGGGTAAGAAAATCTGCAGGTGGCCCAAAATCTGCTCTGCCAGGACGAAGGAGACTTCTATTTCAGCATGTAGGAGAACCCTGGCACTATTCGAGGGATCGTTTATTTCGCGGCAGGTTATTTTGCTGTAAACAGTAACAAATCAGCCCAGGAGGCTCAGCCTGCGGGGAAAGAAACGAAATGGAGTCCATTACACAGTTACAGGGATTGCTTCGTTTATCCCGCGACAACCACAAGGGCCGAGTATTGCAGGTGGCAACATTACCTTTTGAAATGAGGCCACGAGCAAGAAACCCAAGCCATTAGTGTTTCTGGATTGCGCAACAAGCGAACTAGAAAAGGCTTGATCCTTGGAACCAGAGGGTGGCCATGGTGGACAGTGCAGTAGCAGATGGTAAAGTCAGCCAAGGGCATTGAAAAATATTGGCACAATGGACATTTTTTTCCAAAAAAAAAAAACTAATGAATGAGACAGTAACGATGAGATGAGCAACTCATTGCAACTCTGAGCTTGTTATATGCAGTAATTTAGTTGCACTTCAACTCCTAGATGACACTGAGCAGTTTATTTTGCTGTTCAAGCACAGAAGATGATTCAACTGGGACCTTAAAAGACTTTCTTCAAATATTTCTTCGTTATCAACTAGAGGGCATAACTCTGATAATTTGGCTAGAATTTTGCCATCTTAATTTCTGCATACTGAACTAGTACGTTAACTTAGTTCATTAGGTAAATCGTTCAGTGAGCGGTTTAGAGAAGAGTCGAACTAGTGAAGCAAATTCAATGAAACAAACACTGGACTGAATTAAACGGAATGAGTTTGTGAACGAAAAGGCTCGTCTGATTCCTAACTACCAAAGTGCATACCAAGAAATATCGGGTAATGTCGTTAATTTGGGCGACCCTCAATTCAGCTCACTGAACTAGTTCGATTGTTTAGTTCCATGTACTAAACAAACGAACTATGCTGGTAGCTACAATGTAAAAATGCCAATGCTTCCCCCCTTTCACTCACAACTATGGGCACTAAGCTAGTTCGTTTGAGCTGTGAGCTGTTTTATCTCTTACTAGTGGCTACAATCATTTAGCAACCATGGACCCAGCTGATTAATACAAAAAAAAAGCGTGAAAAAAAAACAAATTACCTAATTTGCCTTCGTAAGCACTGGTTGACATAATTCTCTTACCTCAGACTGAGGGAGTCAAGATCATGGCGCTCTTTAGATTCCGCGCATTCGTTCATTATGCGTAAGGCCACTGGCGAAGGACGACTACGTGACATTGGCGAGGTGGCGGACTATCAGCCGGGCGGATCCTTCTTTGATGGTGACCTGTAGGTGGTGTTCCCGGGGAGGGAGCCTTGGTCAGGGGGCGTTCCGCCACAAAAAAAATTCTAAAGGCACTAAATCGAACGATCTAGACGGTCAATTGACCTTCCCGAATGTGAAATAAAATGATCACCAAACTCGCCTTTCAAAGATTCTATTATTACGCGTGCTGTGTGGCATGTGGCACCGTCTTGTTGAGACCACAGAGAGCGCAATTCTCGTCCGATTTGACTGAAATTTTGCACGTAGTGTTTTGATATCACTTCCAATAACTGTGCGAAGTAAGGTCCAGATCGGTCCATAACCTGATATAGTTGCCATATAAACCGATCTTGGATCCTAACTTATTGAGCCAGTAGAGGGCGCAATTCTCATCCGATTTGGCTAAAATTTTGTATGAGGTGTTTTGATATGACTTCAAAAAACTGTGATGAGTGCGGCGCAAATAGGTACATAACCAGATATAACTGCCATTTAAACTGATCTGGGATCTTGACTTCTTGAGCCTCTAGAGAGCGCAATTCTCATTCGATTTGGCTAAAATTTTGTATGAGGTGTTTTGATATGACTTCCAAAAACTGTAATGAGTATGGCGTAAATAGGCACATAACTTGATATAGCTGCAATATAAGCTGATCTGGGATCTTGACTTCTTGAGCCTCTAGAGAGCGCAATTCTCGTCCGATTTGCCACAAATTTTGTACAACGGCTTCTCCCTTGGCCTTCGACGTACGTGTACAATATGGGTTGAATCGATCTATAGCTTGACACAGCTCACATATAAACCGATCTCCCGATTTTGCTTTTTGAGCCCCGAATCGGACTATAACTTGGTATAGCTCCTCCTTCTTCTCCTTCTCTTCCGTCCTTATTCATTATTCTTTGTTTGCCTAAAAAGAGATACTGCGCAAAGAACTCTACAGATACGATCCATGAGGGGAATTGGGGGAGGGTATAAAAGATTCGGCCCGGCCGAACTTAACACTTCTCATATTCATTTTGAATATAGGTGGTAGGAAATTAACGATAGTATCGATACTTAGTATTAGAAATATCGAATGCTGCGAATGTCGATGGTTTGCCAGCTCTAACCAGTGGTCTCCGTTTCAAGCGGTTGGTAACTGTGAATTAAATAAAATTGTGCTTGCGGATTTCTTGGTTTAAGGATCCAACATCAAGCATAATTTCAATGAATTTATATAGAAAGAATAATCCAGAGAAGAAATCCTCCGCCAAACCCAATGAGCCCATGATTAAGACAATTTCGATATTTACAAATTTTTTCGCTTCTATTTTTATACTTCTCTTTCATTTTCATATCAACTTTTAAAGATTCAAACGATACGATTGCATACCATTTGGTTCTGAATGCTAAATTTGCATTCCAGATCTGATAAGTCTATAGTGCAGTTATTTGCATTACACTGGAACGCAAGAGATTCTTGTAAATATGGTAAAAAAAAATAACTAAAAATGCTTTTCGTTGAAAAATGCATTAATAAAAGCGAATCCCATTATTGTTATCACAATCAAGGTTTTAGTAATGAATGTTTGTTTTATTTTCCATCTTCTTCTTCCTCGCCTATGGCTATGAAGGGAACATTGAGGGTTTTATTACCATCAAATGCATGTTCAAGATGAGATGGAGATGGTTCATGGCACAATACAAAGGGGATGTGCAGACACAATTGGAAAACCCCCCTTTTTATGGAACAAACCATGCAGTCAGTCATTCAGTTACATGGCATGGCCTTTCTAAGACCACTGAATGGATCTTGAGTTTCCCAACTGTAAAATTGTAATTAAAAAAATTGAGATGTTTTCCTTTCCTTTGCATTCTTTTCATTTTCATGTTTTTGTTGAGGGAAAAATTTTCCCCATTTACATTTGAAAGTAGAAAATGAAAAAGCAAAAACAACAACAACAACAACAAAAGAAATGTGAACCAGTATAAATGGTTTGTTCACACCATAAATCGTGTATTGTTTGAAATTCTCAAGGTTTCCTTGAACTGACAGACGTATGGACGGACATTCTATGGTTAGTAGGCTGCCAGCAACAACCGTCTATTCCAATGGCTAAGTGGCCTACAGTGCAAGCAACATCAACGCCTCACCACCACCACCTTCTCATTACATGGTCTGAATGTCTGACTAACAGGCTGGTTGCTGTGCTTGGTTGGTTGGCACCATTGTTCATCATTTTGTACCTGCTCATTTTCTGATGTTTTCCCTTCGTTGGTGCTCTGTGATTGTGCGGCATATAACTTCTGTGCTACGCAAGGCATTTTAATTTAGAAGTAGACTACAAGTAGTTACAAATTTAGGGGCTTACAAAAAAAAAGTGTCTCAAAGCAAACAAATTAAAATATGAGCGAAATTTGTTTGCCTTAAAATAAGCACTTCACTTTATGTATATTTTAAGGTACAAAAATCCATTTTTATCCATCTTTGCATATGGTGGATGAGAAAAGCACACAAATCGCTCTTGAGATGAATTCTCCAACACATTTTAAGGGTCTACAATTGAGGGTAAAAGGCAAATTGCTAGCGAAGACACTGGCAATAAATATTAAAAAAATTATTAAAAAAATTTATTTTTAACGAAATTTTTTTGAAATAAATTAATAAAGTATATTATATTGCTGTAGAAAAGTTTAAAATCATTCAACAAATTTGTTTAGAAATTTTTTTGGCAAAATTAATTTTTACACAAAATTTTATAAAATTTTTTCTTTTAAATTTTTTTGGAAATTTTTTCCAAAAAAAAATTTATGAAAATTTTTCAACCAAATAGTTTTATTCTTTAGAAAACTAACTGAACCGGGCCCGCTCCGATGCACGTTCTTTTACTTTATATGGAACCAAATTATCCTCTGAACATTAATTAACTAAAGACCTTTCAGTGAAATGCCATGCTACGGAAACAGTATATGTACATATATCTCTTGACTAACAGTAAAACAATATAAATGTATTGGAATCCCATATGATCTTCATTGGTCTATGAATTTGCTCGGAGGGTTTAGGGTCATTTAAGTTTGGGTGTTAGATTAACTCCATTCTTATTTGAGCCCTATATTCTCATTGGGATGTTGGAAGTGGGAGGTGTGGACCCCCAGAAACGTGGTCCCGAAATTGGGTATGAAATTCGTGCTCTATCCCAAAATACCTTTCATTTGAACCCCATATTGGCATGATCGGTAAATATGCATATCCGATTTATAGGGTGTTTTTGGGTGTGAGTTGGTCCCCCAGATACTTGTCGCTTAAAAAAATATCAGCTTCGTGCTCAAATATCATTTATTTGAACCACATGTTGCCATAGGCCTCAAAATTGGATAACAAATTCGTTTTCTAATCTCAAATACCTTTCATTTAAACCGCTTATTGCAAACGACAGCAAATATGTTCGGTTTGGGCCCTATAAACTATCAATATCGAGCTCCACTCTCTTTAAGAACTAAATTGTCATGGTGAGAAAATACGCCCTATTTGGGTTGTTATGGGAGTGGGACGTCCCCTAGGCAGTTGGTCCCGAATGTTGATATCAGATTCGTGATCTACTCCCCAATACCATTCATGTGAGCCCCATACTCCCATAGTCAGCTAACATGTCCGGTTTGGGGAATGGGCCGGCCTGTCAGTGACTTGCTCTTGAAAATATATACAGCGGTCAAAAAAAGTATTCATCATTAGCAAAATTGATAATAAATTCACTTATTTTGGGTAATTGAAGAAAATTTAAAGTAAACAAATAATGCAGTTTTATGCAATAGTTTATTTTTCGTAATATGTTTTAAAATAAATTCAAAAAATAAATTTAATTAGCGCAAAAAATGCAATTTTATATAATAACACCAAAAACAGAACAAAAAAAGTATTCATCATTGATGTGCTATCATCAAAGTCAAATTCAAATATTATTTGGGAATCCCCCTTTTCTGTTTTATTTAGTAAAGGAGGCTTTGCCCTTGACAGCAAATATTTAATTTCATTGAAAATATAGTTTTTGTCAAAATGGGTCGTAAGCAAAACGAGGTTTCTGATGAGGTAAAAGTTTTGATAATAAAACACCACAGGAATGGTTTAACTCAAAAAACTATCAGTGAAATATTAAATAGACCACGATCTACTATACAATCCATCATCAGAAAGTGGACAGGAACGAAAACTGTTGACAATAAACCAAGATCTGGTCGACCAAAAGCACTTTCAGTTGGAGATGTGCGTTGGCTAGTGCGGCAAGTTCAGAAAACTCCGAAGACAAATGCGACCATTCTTCGTAAAAACACTATGGAATATTTAGGGAAGGAAGTTACTACACAAACAATTCGAAATACACTCAAAAGGCATAGTTACAGAGGAAGAACTGCACGTAAGAAGCCCTTTATAAATAAAATAAACCGAGTGAAAAGGCTAAACTTCGCAAAAATGTATGTAAAACAGCCCGAATCATTTTGGAAAACAGTCATTTTTGCAGACAAGAGCAAGTTTAATCTTTTTGGGTGCGATGGAAAGGTCATAGTGTACAGAAAACCAAATACAGAGCTTGAAGAACGAAACACAGTTGCTACTGTAAAACATGGTGGAGGTGGTTTAATGGTTTGGGGGTGTATGGCGGCTTCAGGAGCGGGAAATCTTGAAATTATTAATGGAGTAATGGATCATAAGTATTACATTGACATTTTAAAGAGGAATTTAAAAGATAGTGCTGTAAAACTTGGGCTTGGTAATAACTTTCAATATTATCAAGATAATGACCCCAAACATTCTGCTTTAAATACCAAGATGTGGATGCTGTATAACTGCCCCAAAGTCATTAAAACTCCTCCTCAAAGTCCCGACTTGAACCCAATTGAACATCTTTGGGAACATCTCGAACGCAAATTGAGAACGCGCAATTTTTCGAGCAAGAGTCAAATGCAACAGGTGATAATGGAGGAATGGGCTAATATAGACCAAAATATAACCGCTAAATTAGTCCAATCGATGTCAAACCGTTTAAAAGAAGTTATAAGACGCGGTGGTCGAATAACAAAGTATTAATTTTTTTAAATTATGTTATTTATTTTTTTGTTTTTTTGCAATGATGAATACTTTTTTTGTTTAATTTTTTGTGTTCAGCTGTAAAATGGCCCTTTTTGTTCCAATAAATACTATTTTTTTCTTTAAAAACAATGAAATTGTGTACATATATATCACACAAGCACTACTGCATCATTAGTTTAATATGTTTTTATTCCAATTGTCTTTTGTAGACTTATTAAAAAAAAAACATTGAATGATGAACACTTTTTTTGACCGCTGTATCCGATTCGTGTTATACTTTAAAATACCTTTGAGCCCTATATTATAATGGTCAGCAAATACGTCCTACTGGGGTGGTATGATGGGGGTGGGGTGGCCCCACACACCCTTTTTTCCGAATATTGATATCAGATTCATGCTTTACTCCCAAAGACCTTTCATTTGAGCTCCATATTTCTATGGTCGTAAATTAGTCCTCTTTGGGGTGGCCCCACAAAAACTTGGTCCCACATTTGGATATCAGATTTGTATTCTACACTCAAATACCCTTTACTGGAGCCCCATATTGCCATTGTCATTAAATAAGTCCAGTTTGGGGGTGTTTTGAGGAAGGGGTGGACCCCCAGAAACTTGGTCCCACATTTGGATATCAGATTCGTATTCTACTCACAAATACCTTTCATTTGAGTATTGCCCATATTGCCATGGTCGGTAAATATGTCCGATTTAGGGGTGTTTTGGGGTTTGGGGTGGTCTCCCAAACACTTGGTCCGACAATTGGATATCAGATACGTTTTCTTATCTTAAATACCATTCATTTGAGTCCCATATTGTCGTGATTAGTCCATATATATATTTGGTAGGTTTTGGGAGTGGGAGGGCCTCTTAGGTACCCCATCCCAAATTTGGATACCAAATTTTTGTTGTCTAGGTAGCTATAAGAATTTCGCTTATATCACACTTCCCGTCTCCGAGATCTAGCTTTCATTCATCCGTGTAAAATGCTCTTCTAGATGACAATACTAGGGTTACGTCAGTTCACAAATGTGCCGTGGCAGCGGTGCCTCGCTTTCGACCTCTCATGTATCCGATCGGAAACCTCTTCCTTTCCTTATAGGTTACCTATCGTCGCCTCGATTATACCACGATGGAATGAGCTGCTCCCATACTTAATCCATTCTCCCATCGCCTTAAGTCTCATAGCAGCAGTGGCTGCCTCACACTTAATCTGTATGTCAATGAGTCGGATATCAAGAATCTTGTGCCCTAGTGTGCCTGGTCCTCATCTCTCGCCTATGCCAAGACAACATGTTCTCTAAACCGGTTGTATGGTCCCTATGTTACACTTTTTCTCCATAGCAGTCCACCAAACCACTGAGCCGTAAGTAAGTATTGGTCTAATCACGCTCCTGTAGAGCCAGTTGCCCATACTCGGATTTAGACCTCATTTCGAGCCTACGACCCGTGTACTTAGTGCTCAGCTTCTGTGAGACTTCTCAATACGCTCCTGAATGTGACACTTCCAATTAAGATTTCTATCCAAGATCACTCGTAAGCAATTGGCCTTGTCAGATCGAAATAAAAGATATCGGAGGCCACCGTGGCGCAGAGGTTAGCATGTCCGCCAACGACGCTGAACGCCTGGGTTCGAATCCTGGCGAGAACATCATACAAATTTTCAGCGGTGGTTTTCCCCTCCTAATGCTGGCGAAATCGTTTTATTGAGGAAACGTGGTGAGTCAAATTCGTCTCTGTGAACAGGCATATTTCAGTATTCTCTGGGTTAACATTGAGACCCCTGGGGCTAGTCCAGTCTTATGCCATTTGGAAGACCCTTTCGGCCCTTCTACATAGCTAGTTCGTATGCAGAGGGGTTAAAATCCCTCCTGTCAGAATCCGTAATAGGTTATATATGGTGATCACCCAAAGGAGTAGCGATAAAATGCCCCCTGGTGGTATGCCATGTTCCACTTTCTCCCTTATATTTATCTCATGGGACCCGCAATTTATTCACCATTTTCTTAGTATTTGGTTTATCCAGTCTCTAAGGACCCGGTCCACCCGGAGTGTGTACGTTTTGGCTTCGAAGGATTCTTCTATTTTATGCACAACCTCGTGCAGGGCAGTCTCCACCGAACTTCCCTTGACATAGGTATGCTGTTTGTATTTGAGCAGTTCGCTGAATGTCCTACTCTTTATCATAGTATCTACAATACGTTCCATGGTTTTGACCTTGGGTGTCGCATAAATTGCCTTGCAGGGCTTAGGTATAAACACCACACTTGCCTCCACTCTTTTCCTCCTTTCGGAATATATGCAAGTCCTGGGTACGCTGTGAAAATAGTGGTCAGTTGAGGTTCCAGATAGTCGGCCTCCTTTTGTAATAACGCCGGAAATATTCCAACTGGTCCGGGTGACTTAAATGTTTTAAAACTCCTCAAGGATTCCTTCACCATAAATTCCGTTATGATAAACCATAGATCAACGGCATTATTCCAAGATTCCGGTGTCTCCGTAAGTCCCGCCGTATTCTGTGGAAAATAGTTTTCATCAAAAGCCTCAGCATGTACTCCGTTGTCTCCGTCCTCATTCCCATGTCGTTTGCTAACGTTTCAGTTTGGACAAAGGTTTTAGAGAGATTATTTTCATCTTGGCGGCGTCATTAACGCTATCTGCCTGGTCGCAGAAAAGCTTACATGAGTCAATTTTGACGCTCTGGTTATCTTATTGTATTCCTTGAGCAGTGTGTAAAACACATCTCAATTAAATTTAATTTTTAAAATATTTTTGGTGTAATCAGATGAACAAAAATTTGCACGAATTGTTATTTTCGCAATTTGTCTTTTTGAGCTATTAAAAAACTTAAACCTTCTTCTTTTCTTATTCAACCAATATAACTTTATAAACGCGACCACTGTGTTATGTCCTTCAAGTCATCGTACGAATAGGCTTTTGTGTGTCATCCTCTTTGTAGGTTGGTCGATTGGGCATCTAATTGTATATGCATCACAATTTTGGTCTCAATTGACTCATTTTGTGATTCATTTTAATTACCAACGATTTCTTTTATTTGGCATTCGCAGTAGCAGCTATTATTGAGGCCTCTCTAAAGCTCTTAGAAATTGAGTTTATACCACACACACGCGTACAGCGTATTCAATCTTAATCTTTAGCATGAGAATGAACTTTCTTTCTATAATTGGCAAACAAGAATTTTGCTGCAGTTTTAGGCCATCGTTTTTAATATGATTGGCCTCGGCCACATTTGAACATTCGTAGCTAGTTTTGTATGTGAATATGGCAAGATCAAGCGGCATATCAAGTAAGCTTAGACAACATTCATGCAGGCACGGTAGCAGATGCGGTGAATAGCTACCGGGTGAATGTGATTTTTGGAGAACCATCGCCTCCCATTGTACCTGAAGAAATTAACCTCCCCCAGCAAACCTGAGTAGTTCTGGCTCAATTACGCTTTGGCAGATGCCGCCCCCTCAACTCCTACAGAGCAAGGATTGAGGCCAAAGTGCAATATGTGTGCTTCGATTGTGACCTGGCATCACAACACACACGTCACCTGTTTAACTCCCCAGCCAGACCCACTCGTCTCAGATCCAGATCCCTCTGGACGCACCCCACCTTAGCCGCCGTCTCAACTCCTACGGAGCAGGTATTGATGCCAACGTGCAATATGTGTGTCCTGGGTGTCCTCTGGGTCTGAGACCCTCCCTACCTTAATCGCAGAGTTCCTGAATTTAGATATTTAACAGAACCAAGCGGACGAAATATAAAGAACAACACACAGTTACAACAACAAAAACCCCGAGATATGACTATGAGCATCACACGGGCTGGAACTCGGAGCTCCGATTTGTGTGGTGTTCATCGTAATCACGAGAAGCTCAGTTGAGAACTGCTTACACAGGTTGCGGATAGTGGAATGCTTGGTATACGGAGTAGCTGCAATTGCAGTACATATTTGGCATCCACAATCGGGACTAAGTGTGGTGGATCGCCCCACACCCCAACAAACAGATAACCGATTGAGACAATATGTGACTCAAATGAAAGATGATTCAATAAGAGTACGAATATGGTAGTAATTAAGAGTGATTTTTTAGCTATTATTTTTTTTTTGGCAACACTGGTTTAAACAACTCACGCACGTTTCGTCAAACATCTTCAGTTTGGTCTATAATTTAATCTTAAATCGTTTTCCAAATGAACAACGCTTCCAATTTATTGAATATAAGTATCAAAATGCGTGCTCTAGTAAGAAAGTTCATCGCGCGTAATTTGTATTTAGCGACGAAGCTCATTTTTGCCTCAATGAGTACGTAAATAAGCAGAATTTTAGATTATGGAGTGAAGATCAGCCAGAAGCATTGCAAGATGTACCAATGCACCCAGAAAAGGTCACTGTGTGGTGCGGTTTATGGGCTGTTGGCATCATTGGATCGTACTTCTTCAAAGATGATGGGAATCATAACGTAACTATGAATGGTGGAGCGCTATCGTGAGATGATATCCAACTTTTTTGTGCCCAAAATGCAAGAGCTTGACTTGCAAGACATGTGGTTTCAACAAGACGGAGTCACATGCAACACATCAAGTGTAATAATGGAACCGGAGAGGCGAGTTCGGTGAACATTTTATTTCACCTTCGGGACAGGTCACTAGGCCGCCTAGATCGCGCGATTTAATGCGTTGAGGTTATTATTTTTTTTGGGCTTTGTTAAAGCTCATCCCTATAGCATGACATAATTACCAGGTAGTATACCGTAAACAGCTGCATACAAATGTTTCTCTCGTTGTACACTATCTGTCAACGAGTTTTGGTTGTGTGTGTGTATTATAGCTAAAAACAATGCCAACCACAAACAACGAAAAATGCCGCGAACAAGTAACGTACACAAAATCAGAGTTGCACTAATCACTGATTTTGAAAGATAGTGCACTCAATATTTTGTTGTTGGGCAACTGCCACTCACTACCTGTACATGAATATATATTGTGTCTATACAGATAAGCCTTCTTCAATTGACGCCTTTTAAGACAACATTGAATCATACATTTATTCGAAAAGTTGGAAAAAGTATGCCAAAATTGGACTAAGCGGAAGGACCATTTGAGGCGCAGTCACGGTCAACATTTGCATGAAATAATCTAATCTTCAAACATTATATTATATGGCCCGTACTATCTATTCAAATAGAGATTTCATGAATTTTTACTGTACCCAAACACCCATTCCCAGCACAAACTTAGTAAGTACATGTCATTATTTTTGGCATGTAAAATAATGGATAACTCATTATCCTTAGATTTACTAGCTGCTTAAATATAACGAATTATCAATAGGAATACCATCTGTGTTACCGGTAGTACAAATGTCATTACATACAACATTCGATGGAGCTCAAGAATAAGCACTTATTTATAATAATAGAAAAAAAAATCATTATTATAACCTTGGTATTCATCTGATACTCATGAGTACTGCCCATTACAAGGTTAAGCTCAATGATAAGGGACCTCCATTTTGTTGGCGAGTCCGAATAGTTTGCCGCAAAGCGACACCACTTATTAGTACTAGGAGGGAAATATTGTGGCGTTATTAATATAAAAAATATTTTTAATGTTGCCTACCTCCCCACAATGCCGTTGATTATTGCGCATGCTGTGGACGTAATTTTAAGGAAATAAAAAGTTTTAAACATCATTTTACTGGTCCGAGTCTCGAACTCGAGATCTTTGTATTGCAAATCTTCTGATGTACGCTCTGTGCCACAAAACTACTAAAATCACTCCCATGTGTTAGATATTGTGTCTATAAATAGAATATGTCAAACATAAACACAAAGGCATGGCCTTTTTTTGATGGAATAGAATTAAAGTTTGCTTTTGTCTTGTTAGCTATTATTAAAAGGAGAAAATAGTGTATTACTTAAACAATAGAAATGAAGATGAATGCGTAGAGCATCTGCTTTGAAGGGAAGGTTCTTGGTTCAACTCTCGTCTGCTATGAAGCTAAAATTTTAATTTCATTTACAATTTGAATTATTCATATAAATTTTGTCTTCTTCAAAGAAACTGAGCATTGAGAAGATGGTGGTGGGGAAAGGCGCGAACATGTTTGAGCCCAAGTAGTTATTTTTTAACAACATTCAACTATGATAATATGTCATTATTTTTTGACAACTTGTATGCTTAGGCATAAGTACTTATTTTTGAACTATTGATATGCTTGTGCGGAAGGACTTTCCTGCTAGGACATCTTCATGTAAAAGTAATTAGAAACGATGCCTAAAAATAAGTAGTTATTAGTTTTTGAATGAGCTTAACCTTCTGGTTATTTGCTAATGACGGTTTTTGTTGGGTTGTGTTTCAGTAAGGCAACGCTCAGTTGTATCGACTTAAAAAAGGTCATAAAGTGAAATTTATTAATAAAAATGTACACAGCAAAGCAAAGTAATGTGAACTGTTACCGATATACGCTTGCCAATTATCAATTTTTGCAAGATTATTTTTAAAGACCAATTTTTATGAGAATCAATTATACGACCTAAACAATCGACTAGTTCTTAGAAAAAGTCACCACCTCTCACCTTTCAGAAAGCTTTTGCTTTGCCATATGGCAACACCAGGGCGACCAATAGCCCAGAATGTCTTGCTCAGATTTGAACCAGCTTTAAGATATTTAAAGAACAATCAACTTTCATCAAGGCACTGCATTTCTAGTGCAAAACACTACTTTTTACCATAATGAATGAATTTATGAATAAAATGTTGCTTCTTCGATTACGAGCTCATTTGAACATGTTGAATACATTGTCATTAAACCATAGGTCAACATGAACTTTTGACCTCTCTGTCTCTCTCTCTCTTCTTTTAACTGTCAAGAGAAAGCCTCTATAAGCCAAATTTTTGGCCCAGGAAATGAAGATAAACAAAAACATACAATACTAACCTTTTGTGTGTGTGTGTGCATATATCCGCTATGAACATAGGTAATTTTATGCCATTCAAACAAGTTATTAATGATTTATTCTTTTTGACTTTCCATTATTCCGTTGTTTTCGATTTACACAAATTCACTCAAACTATTGAAAATAAAAATATCGCATTAATGATTTTTTGCTTTACACAATATGCAAATAAGGATGATGACTATTATTTTTTCTTTTGCTTTTTTCTTAACTCATTTCCTTTATTGTTGCAGATGTATTTTTTTTGTTTTGTTTTTTTCGCTTTTCTCTCGACTATTTTCTATACTTCATTAATTAATTGAATTGAATTAAATTTGTTATTGTTGTTAGCTACATTTTAAGGTTTTCGTTGTGTGTTTTGCAGTTCTGTGTTTGCTCTCTCTCACAAGCCAGCCAGTGCCCCCTGGGATGGCCTTAGCATCTTTTGTTGTTTGTTTTGAACATTTTGCACTTAATTAACATAGATTTCCTAGGTCTGTTTGCGACTATTTTTTGTTTTTGTATTCGTTTTCACAAATTAAAATAATTTTTCACCTGATTCTATTCGACTATTTGAATGAACACTGAATACCGACTGACTGCTAGCTATTTTGTTTTATTAACATTGGTTGTTGTTGTTATTATTTGTTTTCGCATTACTTTCGCCGTAGGTAGTATTCTCAACAGCAGTGTTTTTAACATACGCTCACATACTCAAACAACAACAAAAACTTCATCGGCATACGGGCAAATTCTTGAATTCTCGATGTTGTTGTTCTTATTTTATTAGATTTTGTTGATGATGTACATTTTTCAGTTTTCGTTTATTACCATCTTATACGGGTGGTTGTGCTGTTTTGTTGTTTTGCCCATTGACAATTTTTTTCGGTTTGATTTATCTATAGGTCAGATCGAATGCGTACAAGGAGGAAAGGAGGCATGTTCAATATGAGTGAACAATAGAAATGTTAAAGGCAAATAATACACAACGAAATTAAAGAAATCGAACCCCGTGCACTCTAATCTAAAAATTAAAGAAGAAACGCGCGCGCACTCACGAATTTTCGAATTTTGCTCATCAACGGCCAGCGGGAGACTGAATTAGTTCTTACCCATTGCTAGTCAGTTGTTTGCTTAATTCGCCGTTAATCTTAGGGGTAATGATAGAGAGAGAGAGAAAGAGAGAGGGAATGAAAGAGTATTATTTGAGTATTATTTTATAGCAGATGTCAAACAGCAAAAGTTCAGTGTTGTATAATTTAGTAGTTGCAGTTAGTTTAAGCAACTGATAATATTTCGTTGTACAAAGCCGTTAATTTAAATGAAAAAAAAAAATATTTTCATGAAAAAACTAATGGGAAACAAGTAAAAAATGCTAAGTTTGGCCGGGCCAACTTTCTGGAACCCATCACTATTGATTCTGCTTAAAAATTGGAGCTATATCTGGTTGTAGACTGATTTGGACCATACTTGGCATAGTTGTGCACTTTGTGCAAAATTTCAGCCAAATCGGATAAAAATTGTGGCTTCCAGCTGCTTAAAAAGTCAAATCGGCAGAGCGGTTTATATGGGAGCTATATCATGTTATAGACCGTACTTGGCACAGTTTTTGGAAGACAACAGAACACTATGTGCAAAATTTCATCCAAATCGGATATAAATTGAGGGTTGTAAGGGCTCAAGAAGTCAAATCGGGAGATCAGTTTATATGGGAGTTATATCAGGTTATACACCGATTTGAACCGTACTAAGCACAGTTGTTAAAAGTCATAACGGAACACTGCAAAATTTCAGCCAATTCAGCCAAAAATTGCGGCTTCCAGGGGCTTAAGAAGTCAAATCGGGAGGTCGGTTTATATGGGAGCTATATCAGGTGATAAACCGATTTAAACCTTACTTAGCGCAGTTGTTGGAAGTCACAAGAGAATGCTATGAGCAAAATTTCAACCAATTCAGTTGTCCAAATCCAAAACCAACGTATATCCAAATCTGAACCGATGTGGCCCATTTGCAATCCCCAACGACCTACATCAATATTCAGTATCTGTGCAAAATTTCAAGCGGCTAGCTTTACGCGATCGAACGCTATCGTGATTTCGACAGACGGACATAGCTAGATCGACTCAGAATGTCGAGACAATCATGAATATATACATTTTTTTGGTCCTAGATTAATATTTCGAGGTGTTACAAACGGAATGATTAGTATACTATGGTGGTGGGTATAAAAACTAAATCACTATTCCTGGGACCTTAACAACAATAAAGGTTATGTTAGGTTTAGATGACAGTCTGCCATCAGACTCACTTAGACGTTATCGTCCATCGTGATGCCACAGGAACAGGAGAACTAAGATGCCTTCTAGTGCCTACCTTTGAATCATCCAGATCGCTTTAAAAAGCTTAACAACTTGCGAACGTTCACATGCGCTAAATCAGACAGGTTCTCAAAGAAATGTGAACCTAAAATGTGAACACACAGAAGATGGCCTATAGTCTCTTCTTCTTCGATGTCCCCACAGCTTCTGCAAAAGTCGTTGCTGGTAACCTGCAGTCTGTCAGCATGTTTTCCGATTAGACAGTGATCTGTCATGACTGTTCTAGCCAATGACAGCAACGCGGTAGACCTCTTCAAGTCTAGATTAGGCCACATGGTTTTGGAATGCTCACAGTCCCGGTTCGGCCTTGGTCCTGAAAACTTAGCAAACATGTCGCTAGAGGCATACCCACAGATTCCAGTATACCTGGAATGTGTAGGGTAGTTCATAGTCTCGCAAGCTTGTCCTCTTTACAATTACCTGGGATATCTCTATGGTCCGGCGCCCAGAACAGGTGAATTTTGAACTGTTCAGTCGGTGTTCAGGGCGGTTTTTGTGATCTCTTAGCCATTCCACCACTTCCCTAATTGCAAGAATCTCCGCTTGATGCACACTGCAGTGGTCGGGTAACCTTTACGATATGACCAGTTCTAGACTTTAGAGTACACCCCAAAGCCCGTCTGGTTTAATTTGGAACCATCCGTATAGAAATCTATGTAACTTCCGTTACCAGGGCTATCGTAGTTCCAATCGGTTCTATCAGGAATAGTGGTACAGTACTTTTTATCCGTAATAGGTTATTTATGGTGGTCACCCATAGGAGTGGCGATAAAATGCGCCTCCTGTGGCGTGCCTTGTGCCACCTTCTCTCTTATTTTCATGTTATGAGACCCACAACTTACCCACCCGTTCCTTTGCATATGGCTTATCCAATCTCTAAGGAACTGGTCCGCCCGGTACTGGTCTAAGGTTTGGATTAATGTGTCGGTCTGCACATTGTTAAAACCCCCCTTAATGCCAATGCATACCACCAGTGTCTACGTTATGGCATCGAAGAATTCTTCTATTTTATGCATAACCTCGTGTAGTTCTGTCTCCAATGACCTTCCCTTGACATTGGCATGCTGTGTGTGTTTGAGCAGTTCGCTAGATATCCTAATCTTTATCATGGTAGCCACAATACGTTTCATGGTTTTGAGTAGAAAGGGCGTAAGGCTTTCGGAGTATACGCAAGTCCTAGGTACTCTGTGAAAATAGCTGCCAGATAGTAACGCCGGAAATATTCCATCACGTCCGGAGGACTTAAATGGCTGGAAGCTCCTGAAGGATTCCTTTACCATAACTTTTGCAATGGTAAGCCTTCGATCATCCTGATTATTCTATGTTTCAGGTGTCTCCGTGAGTCCCGGCGTATCATTTGGAAAATGCATTTTTATTGAAAACTTCAACATGTCCTCCGTTGTCTCTGTTGTCACTACCATGACGTATGACGTCTACTAAAGTTTTAGTTTGGACATGGGTTTTTGAGAGAAACTTTTTCATCTTGGCGGAGTTATTAACGCTTTCGACCTGTTCGCAAAAAAGCTTGCAGGTGGCAACTTTTTCCGTTCTTATCATCTGTATTCCTTGAGCTGTATGTAATACACATCCCAATTAACTCCAGCTTTTTTACGACATGCTTTGTTATAAAGTCTGCCGACTTCTTTCCAAGGTTGCGAATTTCCTCGGTCATCTAGGGTTTTTCTTTGGCTTATTTTCCTTCCTTTCTCGAAGAGGACATCTGTCTTCGAAAGGCCCCCCCATATTGCAGTCTTAAACCAGTTGACATTGTCGTCAAGGTTAACTCGTCCACAATTTCAAATGTTGATGTATCCTTCATTTGATAAACTTACACATACTCTTAAATATTTGATACACGATTGGATTGGGGCATTTTATATAGTCGGGCTCAGATCGGCCCAGGTTAGGATATAGCTGCCATATAGACCGATCAGCCGATTTAGGGTCTTTGGCCCTTAAAGGCCACATTTATTATCCGATTTTGCTGAAATTTGGGACAGTGAGTTGTGTTAGGCCTTTCGACATCCTTCGTCAATTTGGCCTAGATCGGTCCAGATTTGGTTATAGCTGCCATATAGACCGATTTGCCGATTTAAGATCCTTGGCCCTTAAAAGCCACATTTATTATTCGATTTTGCTGAAATTTGGGACAGTGAGTTGTGTTAGGCCCTTCGACATCCTTTAATTTGGTTCAGATCGGCCCAGGTTAGGATAAAGCTGCGATATAGACCGATCATCCGATTTAGGGTCTTAGGACCATAAAAGCCACATTTATTATCCGATTTTGCTGAAATTTGGGACAGTGAGTTGAGTTAGGCCCTCCGACATCCTTCTTCAATTTGGTTCAGATCGGCCCAGATTAGGATATAGCTGCTATATAGACCGATCCGCCGATTTAAGGTCTTTGGCCCCCAAAAGCCACATTTATTATCCGATTTTGCTGAAGTTTGGGACAGTGAGTTGTGTTAGGCCCTTCGACATCTTTCGTTAATTTGGCCTAGATCGGTCCAGATTAGGATATAGCTGCCATATAGACTGGTCTCTCGACTTAAGGTTTTGGGCCATAAAAAGCGTATTTATTGTCTGATGCCGCCGAAATTGTGGGACAGTGAGTTGTGTTAGGTCAGTCGACAACCTTCTTCAATTTGACCCAGATCGGTCCAGATTTGGATATAGGTTTATTTAAGGTTTTGGGTCCATAAAAGGCGCATTTATTGGCCGATGTCGCCGAAAATTGGTACAGTGAGTTGTGTTAGGCCCTTCGACATCCTTCTTTAATTTGGCCCAGATCGGTCCAGATTTGCATACAGCTGCCATATAGACCGTTCTTCCAATTTAAGGTCTTGCGCCCCTATATGACGCATTTATTATCCTCTGTCGCTGAAATTTGGGACTGTGCGTTAAGTTAGGCCCCTCGACATTTTTCTGCAATATGTCCCAGATCGGTTCAGATTTGGATATAGCTGCCATATAGACCGATCTCGCGATTTAAGGTTTTGGGACCATAAAAGGTGCATTTATTGTCCGACTTCGCCGAAATTTGGATTGGTTCAGATTTGGATATAACTGTCATATAAACCGATCACTCGATTTAAAGTCTTTAGGCACTGATATAATCCGATTTCGCTGAAATTTGACACAGTGAATTATGTTAGGCTTTTCGACATCCGTTTCGTATATGATTTAGATCGGTATATATTTGGATATGGCTACCAAAAAAACAATATTTTGTTCTACAAAATTTAATAATGTTTTGTACTTATAAGACCACTCAATGTCCGTGTCAAATTTGGGCCAAATCCGTCCAAAATTCGATATAGCTGCTATAGGGACATAAATTATGCATTTTTCACCGGATTATGACGAAAGTTGATTTACACATATACCCGAGGAGGTGCGTATCGAAAGTTCGGTATTGAAAGTAACGCCTTTTTACTTGTTAAAAATATAATCCCAAAGAACTTGTAAATAAATGTTGAATAATCGATTTTGTTTTATAATATTCAATTCGGTAATATATATTTTGTTTGTTTGTTTTGTGGTTGTTGCGGTTTTTTAAAATTTCACTTCATTAAATTGGCATTACATGTAATTATTGTCTCGGAAGACCATATAGAAAATAAATTCCATGTTTATAACTCTATTTCGCTTAACAATTAAAAATATATGTATATATAAAAAAAAATAATATAATAATAATAAAAAATATATTATTCAAAAGTAAAGATATAAGAGGAACATTTCTAAACAACTATACACATGGTGATAACTTATAACTATGGTTGTTGGTATATTCACAATTTTAATACACACGTTTTTGTGTTTTTTTATATAACAATTGTAATAAAATTCCGCTTCTCCAACATCTCAACTATTCCATATATAAACAGTAAAACATGACAAAGAAAAAAAATACATATTTTTGGAGAAACCCTCCCTTGTGGTTATTGCACATATAATAACAAAAATAACTTCAATTGGAATGATTTTGTCGGACTGTTGTGGGGTGGTTAGTCTTCCAGTCTTCTCCATTTGTTTATTTGTCATATGATGAAATTGACGCTGATATCTCCGATACATCCTTGGATTCTTCTTCTTCGCGTGCTCTCTTCTTGGCAGCCCATTCCACAATGCAAAAGCATGCTGTTCCAATTGTGCCGAATATCACTAAGATTGCCAGTTGTGACCTTAAACCCAAATGTGAAGAATAGAAGAAACTGATAGCAGCGGCGACGGACTGTAAAACGTTAAAAGAGAGGATAACATTAAATTTTATTACTAAAAAAGTGTTATTTTATTAATTTTGGGTTCTTCTTTTTATTATTTACTTTGATATTTTTGAGAGCCACCGTAGCCCCCATGGTTATACCTCCCGCCTACATTGTGAGTATATATTTTTATTCAGACTGGTTTGTCATTTGAGCATTAATTGTTTTGCTAACAGCGTGTTGAAAAATTCATTTCGGCCAAATAATGCAATTATGGTGGAGGCCATCCTAGCGCGGAGGTTATCATGTCCGCCTATGACGCTTAACGCCTAGATTCGAATCCTGACGAGAACATCATAAAACATTTTCAACGATGGGTATCCCCCCCTAATGCTCTTGACATTTGTCAGGTATCATGACATCAGGAGGTGTCGCACTGCGGAACGCCATTCGGACTCGGCTAAAAAATGAGGCCCCTTATCATAAAGCTTCAACTTTAATCGGACAGCACTCCCCTGTTCCATAATGGAATGTTCATGGGCCAAATTGCAATTGCAATTATGGTTTCCTCTTCTTTGACGACCACACAGCTTCTGCAAAAGTCGTTTCTAGCTACCTTCAGCATGTTTTACGATGATGATGGACACAACGACTGAGACATCAGTTCTAGCTAGCGACAGCAAAGCGGTAGACGTCTTCAAGCCTAGATTAGACAACATAATTTAAGAGTGTTCAGAATCTTCCTTTGTGACCATCTGTCGTCTGTTGCCCTTCGGCTAACATGTCCCTAGAAACCTAACCATAGATTTCAGTTCCACTGGAATGCATTAGGCAAATCCTAGTCTCGTCTGCTCTACTATTCCCTGGAATATCTCTGTTGAACTGTTCAGTCATCTCGTTGAGAGAGCTGCGACAGGCCAGGGCGGTTTTTGAATTCAAAAATATGTTTCCCAAAGATTTAATGGCTGCCTGGCTGTCTAAGAAGATATGTATGCTAATCGTCGCTATGACATTATGTCTTAGCCATTCCACCACTTCTTTAATTTCAAGGATCTCCGCTTGATACAAACTACAGTGGTCGGGTAACCTTCTCGATATGACCAGTCCTAGTTCTTCAGAATACACCCCAAAGTCCACTTGGTTGGCAAGTTTGGAACCATCCCTATAGAATTCTATGGGTTCTATCGGGAATGGTGATGCTGTACTTTTTATCGAAAAACAGCTCAGGCAATGTACATTATATACTGTCTGGAACATCTGGCATTGCCTCAAGAATAACACAGTGTCCGTAGCCGCCGCATTATCAAAGAAAAAGCTCCCTTAGCCTCACAGCATTGGTCGCAGCAATTTTTCTAGCCACAATGTCCAGAGGGATTAGGTGTAACATTAAATTCAGTCCTCAGTGCAGCTGTGCTGCACAAACAATGGATCTGGCTGACTATTGAACAGTAGGTGGATTTTTGAAGTGTCGTCCACCAGACCATATAGAATTAGAGGTTTGACATCTGCAGTATATACCCATTGCATGACACACAGTTCAAACCCCCAACTTTTGCCAATGGCTCTCCCTCAGATGTCGAAGTCGAAATGCTTTTTGAGTTCAGTCCTTCCCTGCAGGCGCACATCTTGAGCCTAATCAAACTATTTCAATTTCTTATCTCTAAATTCCAGAAACGACTGGCGACCACTCCGACAATTCGCAACCCAGGTTTCTGGCCTGGCTGGATGTCCTCAAATAGTTTGGCATTAGCAGACCGTGCCGAATGCTTTCGATAGGTCCAGGGCCACAAGGAGCGTCCTTTGACATGGCCTGGACTAATTGAAGTTACGGAAGATGTGTGCGGTGATGGCATGCAAATCAGTTGTCGTGCAGTCTGGGAAATCCATACTAAAGCTTGGCAAATGGAAATTCTCCAATGCGGCTAGGAAGGAGTAGTCCCTCAAGCGTTTTGACTACTGGTGAGAGTAGGTTGATCGTTCTACGTACGACTCTCCCTTGCTCGGGACCTCGGGAGATCACTCTGCCCATCTTCCAGACATCAGGTAGTATAAGGGTGTTCAAAGACAGCTTGAGGACAGTTGTAAGGTACTCGACTTCTGATAGATTCAGATTCTTCAGCATCAGTGTAGAGATTCCGTCGGGGCCCGACGCCTTAGATAACTTGATGCCATGGATGACATTCGCAACTTCGCCCACGTTAAATTTGCTCGGAGTGCACGGCGTGACTAGCGTCCTGCCATCCCTTCTTCCGGGGTTCGATAGGGTCTTAACAGTAGATCACTGTTTGCCTAAACCAGGACTGCGGAGTCTAGCGACTCCGACCCCTAGTGGGTGGTTCGAAGTCGGGGCAAGCGTGCTCAACTCCAAACCAAACTCTGACTCCGACTCAATAGCCCGACTCCGACTTCGACTCTGGCCTCAAAAACTCGACTCCGCAGTCCTGGTCTAAACCGATACCTAAGTTAAAGTGCTTCGAGTGTTCCAGCCATATACTCCGCTTATGTTCGTTGACTTCCCTGTTTATTTCACAATTCAGCTGATTCTGGGGTTAGTGGTATTGTGTCTGGTGGATGGTGATTTAAAAGCCCACCTACTTTTCAAAACTCAGCCGAATCCAATGGGTGGCTTGTTGTTGTTGTAGCCACATCCTCGATCCTCGTCAAGCTGTTATAAGCGAGCAAGCTCGTTCCGGTCTTTACGATCCATCGTCGCGGAAACAATATGGGCATTGGTTATTTAAAGGCGCCAATTCCTCGTCTTGTCGTGTAGAGCATCATAAGCACTCAGTGTTTAAGCAATACCCGGTGCCGACCGGCCTCTCACCGAGACTCCACTCGATATCGCTGATAGTCCGCGACTGCAATTGCAGCTACTTCGTATGGAGCATTCCACTATCCGCAACCTGTGGTCGCGCACGATAGCTTCTAGCCAAGCTTCTTGTGATAAAGAAGAACTCCAGAATGGAGCTCAAAGTTTCAGCCTGTGTAATGCTCATAGTTATCCCGTGCCTTGTTTGTACATCACAGCCGCACTGAGGACGACACCATCTATAAATCGATCGAAATTTTTACTCAAACCAAATGTGGAAAACTCTGATATATGTAGGAGAACCGTGCCAAACTCAATCAAATCCCTTAGAGGTATTCAGTGCTACGACCTTACTCTTACAAAATTGGTGGATTCAGTGGAGTGATTTCTGCTGAATCCACACTTTTGATCACTAAGAAGACTATTGGACTCTAAGTGTCTAACAAGATATTGGTTAACCATTCTCTCGATAGTCTTGGAAAGCGCGAAGCATATTGCTATAGCTCGATAATTCTTTAGATTGTTTGTCTAACCTATTCAAAGGCATTGAAAATACACCTCTTCTGGTTCGTTAGAATCTTAGTCTAGCGTGTCATTTATGTGGACGATTTTCGACTATTTTTCGATACTATTTTAATCTTTTTGTTGGGTAATGAATTGTTTCGAGTTTCTGTATTCGAAGCATACTTAAGCATTTTTAGGTTTTATAAAGAATTAATTAAGGATATACAAACATTTTAAGTTAAAACAAACAAAAATAGGGATTTACGAGCATTTTAAGTTAAAATCAGATTTTTTTTTTTGGATTTTCAATTAAATTTAGATTTTTAGTGAGTTTTTAATGAAAAATCAAATTTTCGGTGTTATAACGAATAATCGTTTATTTGTCCTTACCTGTGTAAATTTGAACAAGGCAAAAGCTCCCACTGAATTCTTGACAAAAACACCACCCAACATGGAATAGATTTGAGTATTAAAGCAGGCATCGCCCAAACCCAAAAGGAAGGCGCACAGCAGAGCAATCCAAGTGCGTGGTGGATCAAAGAACGATATATCATCAGTATCATTGAACGGCGCACTGTCGGGCAAATTGAAGAATATCAGCAAGAAAGCAATCATATGAATGACATAACCGGAAATGACAATGGGATCGCGGCCATAACGTGTTGTTCTGGAAGCCAGTATGCCAAAAAGACTGCCACCGAATACTTCACCAATGCCAATGCAAATGCCAGCCAAGCCCATGATTTCCTTGGGAGTTTCGGAGATTTTTTTCGTAAAACCAATGGAGGGTCCATAAACACCACTAAAGAAGGATAATTCAAACCCTAGACAAGAAAAGTAAAAATAAATAAAAATATCGAAAATAAGTATTAAGTTGGCTTCTTCCTACCTGTATACAGGAAAGCCATGCTTAACAGCGCCATATCTCTGGTCATAAATAGCTGAGCGGCAGAATTGAATGCTACCCGCGCACTATCCCAAGGTGTTTGTGGTTGCTGCAGCTCAGTATCTACAGTTGAATTGTCCGGTACATGTCGTAGGGTGGCCAAAAATATTACTCCCAGTACAGCAACTCCAATCAAAACACCAATGACCAATGATCGCGTCTGAACATCAATCGTATCCTTGTTTTGGAATTGATAGTAGACAAACAAATTACCAAAGAACATGCTGCACTGCAGCAAGGCCCAAAAGATGCCGGAGTTTCGTGAAATATTTCCTGAATCACTGCAACGAGCCAAGAAACTACCCTGCCCTGTCCAGGTTATGGCTGCACCAGCACCCAACAAAGCACTAGCCACATATAGCAACCAGGTTCGAGGGAACAAGAAAGTTACCATAAAAAATCTGAAACGATATGAAAATATTAAACATCACCATTTGTCTTTTTTCCAAGCGAACAAAACAAAAAAAAAACTTACGTGTAGGTCAAGGCTCCCACTACCATGGCGGTGCGTGGTCCAGTAAAGGCTATAAAGGATGGGGCCAACCAATTAAACAAAGCAAATGTGGCATAAATAACTGCCAAACTTGTATAGCCATCACCATTGAAACTTGGATCATCATCGTGAATGCTAACCAGCAGGGTTTTCTGTAAAGAACAAGACAAAAAAACATAAAGCATACATTTAGGCATGTCTTAAATAGATTATGTTTAGTGCTTAATGTGTTATACGATTGCTAATTGGCTTTGTTGTATGGCTTTTTAATTTTATTTATTTTGTATATGTAAGCAATTTACTAAATTTTATTTTCGTGTTAATGACCAATTCATTAAGTAAAAAAAGATAAATGGCTAAAATTTTTTTTCACGTGTTTTGTTTGTGGTCTTTTACTTCCTAAGCCTGTTTTGGAAGTCAACAATTTTATGGGGTTCCGCAATGCTCGCCACAATTTTAAACTAAAGCGGTTATTAACCTTATAACAAAATCCAGGCAAAGAAAACAATTTAAGAGGGAGTTTCGGAGAATAATGGAATAAAATCATCATTTTCATTAAATATCACCTTAGGAATTAGTAGAAATTTTTGCTGTATAAACCATATGACTAATGACTTATGGCTGGAACTATGTTCGTTTCTCAACGTTGAAAAGCCATGTTTTTCGTTATTACGTTTTTGAAACACTTCACAAATAGCAAAGATAAAATAACAATTTTGTTAAAATTTTATTTAAGTAATAAGGGAATATCGTACTAAATGAAATGATGCAAGTTTTTTGCCAAAAATCTATTAACTAAAAAAGTAACCGGCGAGAAATAGAACGAAAAGCGAATATAGTACCAGCCTTTGGAGGTAAGGTATAGGGTAGCGCAGATCATTAAAAGGGATTTTGTTTTTCCGCCACTCCAGTAGATAACCACTATTTGTAGTAGAACTGAGGTTTCTTACCTAAAATGGTTTGATTCCTTCCAAGAAATCCCAAGACATCTGCAAAGAATTCATAACTCGCAATAGGGAGTTTGGCCAAAGGATATTTCTGCTTGACTGATTTGGAGAAAAGTTCAATATAAGCATATTGCAGCATGTCCGACAGACGTACTGTCTTGGAACAAGTATGTCTGTAAGAGTCACGACTGCAAGGACACTGGGCTTATACACATGGTTAGGTTAGGTTTAAGTGGCAGTCTACCATCAGACACACTTAGAAGTTTTCGTTCATTGTGATTCCACAGGATCAGAAGAAGGAAGATGCCTTTTAGTTCCAACCGTTGAACTATCCAGATCGCTTTAAAAAGCCCAACAACTTGCGAATGTTCACATCCGCTAAATCAGACAGGTTCACAAAGAAATGAGAACCTAAAGTGGAACTCCTTCTGACTACTATTGCGGGACACACACACAGAAGGTGTTCTATAGTCTCTTCTTCTTCGATTTCCTCACAGCTTCTACAAAAGTCGTTGCTAGCAACCTTCAGTCTGTCAGCATGTTTTCCGATTATACAGTGACATGTCATGACGGACACAATGGCTAAGACGTCTGTTCCAAGCCAATGACAGCATAATCACATAGTTTTGGAATGCTCACACCCCCTCTTTGTAAACATCTATCATTCGTTGTCCTTCGGGCCTGGTCTTGAAAACTTGTCGCTAGAAGCGTTCCCACAGATTGCAGTATCTCTCTCTTCCCCAGGACACTGGACGCTTGTGGTGTGGACGATTCCTCCTTAGATGCTTCACTAGCTGCTACTGTCGAAGTATTTTTTGAGTCTCGTGCTTCCCCGCTGGCGCACACCTTGAGCACAGTCCAAGCGGATGACCCACCCACACAGGGCTTGTCGGGTCCCGTTTCCATGCCATCCCCTCCTGTCTCGATTGTGGCAAGGGGATTTTAAGTCTCTGCAATTCGCCAGACTTTAGCGATGTGGTCGATAGTTACCCGTGCAAGTGTTCAGCAATAACTGCTGAGTCGTCTCCTGATTCCTCAACCCCTCCGCTTCTATAGACCTTCAGTTTCAACTTGTTGAATCCATAGGACACAACCCCTTCAGTCTTGTTGAGGTTTGCGAGACAACCGGAGTTTAGTATGAATACTGCATTTCTACGGTCACCATCAGCCTCATCCAATCTTCTAGTCGGTGGTTGAAAGATTGGGATTATATTCCCTTAGTCTTCCAAGCATCGATTCAGGATCTGAGGAAATCCTTGGTATTCAATCATGCGCCATTGGCCGAGAAGCAATATCTTCATTCTTGACTAAATCTAGTGCTGCACCTGGCCAGATCTCACCAATCTTTTTTAGCGCACAACGATACATTTCAATTGAGCGTTGATCCCCTAAGACAATTAGTGTGTATCGGCCCCGATACCAGCCTGCATCGTCTCAAACTGAAGGAGACTCAGGAAATTCCACAAGGACATCGGAGTAACCTGATGACAGTCCATTGACTATCCCACTCCAATTATTCCTAGGTATGCAGCCCCGTTCTTCTCCCTTGTCTACAACTGCCATCACCAAACTGTTTCTAGCGACATTAGCAAAGGTTCTTGAAGCCATCTTACTATTGTTCGCTCTAGTCTAGGCATGGGATTCCCTCCAGGTGACCGCAGCCTTTTGGCTGACTGCGGTGCAGTTTCCGAATCTAGACGTGTAGTCTTTGGGGTAGCCTATGCACCAAATTCCCGAGCCCAATTTAGGGAGTCTCTCTCCCTATTAGTGAGAGTCTTAGGGTCATTCGCACCAAGCCTCTTAATGAACCTGAGCATCGTCTTTTACTATTCCAACCTCTTAAAGAGCGTGTTGGTTTGCCAGGTAAGTCCGATAGCCTAGCCAAATTATAGGCATGCGAAAAAAAATAGGTTCGGCCTTGTCCTTAAGACTCGAACCAGGTGTCTTCTTCAAAAGCCCCTGCTGACCAGTCGTCTGTCGGCTAGTAGAGCCTGGAGCAGCCGCTCTACCAGTCGAGGTTACAGTAGCGGACAACATGTTGAGGCCTCATACCACCACCACAGCTATTGGGTCTTTGGAGTCCAACGTTTCAATTGTGGTTAAAATGCCTAAAGAATGGTAATATGTTGAAAAAGAGCAAATAGCAGCACCATGCTGCATTAAAAAAAATAATGCTAATAAAACATCAAACAAGTAAAAAGGAAATTTTCTCTAAAGAAAACATTTCAGTAAAATTTTCTCTAAAGACAAAATTTCAGCGAAATTTTCTCTAAAAACAAAATTTCAGTAAAATTTTCTTTACAGATAAAAATTTCAGTAAAATTTTCTTCACAAACAAAATTTCAGTGAAATTTTCTCTAAAGACAAAATTTCAGTGAAATTTTCTCTAAATACAAAATTTCAGTGAAATTTTCTCTAAAGACAAAATTTCAGCGAAATTTTCTCTAAAGACAAAATTTCAGTGAAATTTTCTCTAAAGACAAAATTTCAGTGAAATTTTCTCTAAAGACAAAATTCAGTGAAATTTTCTCTAAAGACAAAATTCAGTGAAATTTTCTCTAAAGACAAAATTTAGTAAAATTTTCTCTAAAGACAAAATGCAGTGAAATTTTCTCTAAAGACAAAATTTCGGTGAAATTTTCTCTAAAGACAAAATTTCAGTGAAATTTTCTCTAAAGACAAAATTTCAGTGAAATTTTCTCTAAAGACAAAATTTCAGTGAAATTTTCTCTAAAGACAAAATTTCAGTGAAATTTTCTCTAAAGACAAAATTTCAGTGAAATTTTCTCTAAAGACAAAATTTCAGTGAAATTTTCTCTAAAGACAAAATTTTGGTGAAATTTTCTCTAAAGACAAAATTTCAGTGAAATTTTCTCTAAAGATAAAATTTCAGTAAAATCTTCTCTAAAGATGAAATTTCAGTAAAATTTTCTCTAAAGATAAAATTTCAGTGAAATTTTCTATAAAGACAAAATTTCAGTGAAATTTTCTCTAAAGACAAAATTTCAGTGAAATTTTCTCTAAAGACAAAATTTCAGTGAAATTTTATCTAAAGACAAAATTTCAGTGAAATTTTCTCTAAAGACAAAATTTCAGTGAAATTTTCTCTAAAGACAAAATTTCAGTGAAATTTTCTCTAAAGACAAAATTTCAGTGAAATTTTCTCTAAAGATAAAATTTCAGTGAAATTTTCTCTAAAGACAGAATTTCTGTGAAATTTTCTTTAGCCGGAAAATCCCGTCGGGACCTGTCACATAGCTTTGACAATCCGAGCTGGCACTTGCAATCACCTCTGGTACAGTGTTGTCCGTGAAGTGGAAGTGCCTTTTATTTATTACAAAAATGTATTCCCCTTGCATCTTCTGTAAAGTTTAACACATCAGATGAAGTCATATTTTGTTAATTGTTATGTAATTATGTTTGCTCTAAATTAATCACCTTTGTCATTGATTATCAATGGACAAGCTTGCACAAATTAATTTCCTTCCATGACAAATTTATTGAAACATTGTAGTTCAAAAGATAATTGTTCATTAATTTGTTTTCAATTCTTCTATCAATTGTTGACGCTCTTACAATGAATGTCATAATATCACAGTTAAAGAAAGCAATGAAAGTGACTATGATTTGTGTAAACATAAATTGTGAGTCAACACTTCATTCTTTGATAACCATGGTATGTAGTTGCATTGCTATGCGAGATAGGGTTTTAAGCATAGAGGGAAGGTATTCGAGAAAATTGAGAAGACAACAGGCAATAATATGCACTTGAAAGACAAATAGTTGAACAATTGACTTAAGGCAATCACGTAATTATAAAAATTGCTTAACTATATAAAAATAATTTCTGAAAGGATATTTGAGATATCAGATTTACTTAAGTAATCGCCTTAACAAGGCCCATAACGTGCGAGTGTTCACATCCGTTTACTTAGAGCACTTCTAGCAGGGGATGCACACTCAGCAAGTGTAACTTATATGTCAACGGTTTTCAGACCTCCTTTTAATTGATGCCGGGATTATCTTATTGAAGCACCCCGATGTCAAGAAATGATAACAATGTTTAATCCTTGATAGCAAGACGGCATTCTATGTCGACGGGAAGGTCGTGAAGGTCTTTGTAAGTGGTGTTTCTAAAGGGTGATTTTTTAGCTATTATCTTTTTGGCAACACTGTTTTAAAGGGCTCACGCACGTTTCGTGTTTTGCTTCACTGTCGAACCTCTTCATTTTGGTGTATAATTTAACCCTGAATCGTCTTACCAAAGAACAACGCTTCCAAATTATTGAATTTTATTATCAAAATGCGTGCTCTGTTAAGAAAGTTCATTGCGCACATCTTCCACTTTATGGATGAAGCTCAAACGTAATTAAGCAGGATCATTTTGGAGTGAAGATCAGCCAGATTCATTGCAAGAGCTACCAATGCATACAGAAAAAGTCACAGTTTGGTGCGGTTTATGGGCTGGTGGAATCAATGGACCGTACGTCTTCAAAGATGATGCGAATTGTAAGGTAACTGTGAATGGTGAGCGCTACTGTGAGATGATATCCAACTTTGCCAGTGCCACATGCCACACAGCACGCGCAAAAATGGACTTATTGAGAGGCGAGTTCGGTGAATATTTTATTTCACCTTCGGGACCGGTCAATTGGCCACCTAGATCGTGCGATTTAACGCCTTTAGACAATTTTTTGTGTGGCTATGTTAAAGCTCATGTCTATACAGACAGACCCGCTTCAATTGACGCATTGGAAGATAATATTGAAGCTTTTATTCGTGAGATACCGGCTGAAATGTTGGAAAGTAAATGCCAAAATTGGACTAAGCGGATGGTACCTAATTGCGCTGAAATTTGAAATAGTGAGTTGTATTAGGACGCCCGACATCAGATCCAAATACGGTCCACATCCGAAAATCGTTTGGGCGATAAGAAGTTTCAACTTCTTTAAGTCGCCATATCCTGATGATGTATCACGGGTTGGGAGATAAACTCTGCTTGTATCAGCATGTCATATATATCTGTGGGATGGGGGGACACGAATGTCATTTGCATTTCGAAAGCAGGAAAACCTTGCCACACGAAGACGAAAGATTTTCGTCCTATTAATCTGTCATCTTTTATGCTGAAGACTCTTGAGAAGTTGATGGAAACATATCTTAGGGCAAATATCCCTGGAGATCGCCTGTCGCGCCAGCAGTATGCATATAGTAAAGGCAAGTTCACTGAAAACAGCCCTACAAAGAGAATTCGCTCGCTGTCAATGAATATATTGGGTTGCCCAAAAAGTAATTGCGGATTTTTCATATAGTCGGCGTTGACAAATTTTTTCACAGCTTGTGACTCTGTAATTGCATTCTTTCTTCTGTCAGTTATCAGCTGTTACTTTTAGCTTGCTTAAGAAAAAAAGTGTAAAAAAAGTATATTTGATTAAAGTTCATTCTAAGTTTAATTAAAAAAGCATTTACTTTCTTTTAAAAAATCCGCAATTACTTTTTGGGCAACCCAATACAATGGTAACATTTCTTGACATTGAAGGTGCTTTCAATAATGTAAAACCGACGTCAATCATGATGGAGTTGGAGTTTCTAGGCATCAACTCTACCGTAAGAAAATTTATTAAGAACTTACTTACTAAAAGATGGTGATATGTGGCTACCCAAATTGCAGTGACCACTGCCATGAGGTTAAGGGAGCTTTCTCATTGGTTATGTGGCGGCAACGGACACTGTGTTATCCTTAATACAATATCCGATGTTCCAGGCAGTGTGGATTACACCTTACCTGAGTTGCTTTCTGATAAAAAGTAGTGTACCACTATTCCTGATAAAACCGATTGGAACTACGATATCTAAACGGATAGTTCCAAACTAGACGATCAGGTGCGCTTTGGGGTGTACTCTACTGTTCTAAACTGGTCATATCGAAAAGGTTACCCGACCACTGCAGTGTGGTATCAAGCGGAGATCCTTGCAATTAAGAAAGTGGTAGAATGGCTAAGATATAATATCTTAACGACGATTGGAATAAATATTTTCTCAGACAGCCAGGCATCCATTAAATCCCGGGGGAACGTATTCTAAACACAAAAAACCGCCCTCGACTGTCGCAGATCTCTAAATAGTTCAAAATGCACCTGTTCTTGCGAGACTAGGAACTATTCTACTCATTCCAGGGATACTGGTATCGCTGGGTATGAGCCTAGCAACATGTAAGCTAAGTTTTCAGGACCAGCCCCGAAGGACACCGAATGATAAATGGTCAAAAAGAGGCGAAGAGCATTCCAAAACTATGTGGCCTAATCTGGACTTAAAGAGGTCTACCGGTTTGCTGTCATTGGCTTGACATAACAGGTCACTGTCGAATTAGAAAACATGCTGACAGACTGAAGGTTGCCAGCAACGACTTTTGAAGAATCTGTGAGGACATCGAAGAAGAAGAGACTATAGAACACCTTCTGTGTGTGTGTCTCACACTAGCAGTCAGAAGGAGTTCCACTTTAGGTTCTCATTTCTTTGAGAACCTGTCTGATTTAGCGGATGTAAATATTCGCAAGTTGTTGGGCTTTTGAAGTGATCTGGATGGTTCAACAGTAGGAGCTAGAATGCCTCTTCCTTCTTCTATTTCTGTGGTATCACAATGGACGAAATCGTCTAAGTGAGTCTGATGGAAGACTGCCACTTAAACCTAACCTAACCATGATGCATGTGGGACTATATTTAGATATAGCTCCTATATAGATTTAGGGTCTAAAGGTCACAAAATCTGCCTTTATTACACGATTCCGCTGTTATTGAAAACAATGAGTGGTGTTGTGCCTTCCGTTATCCAACCCGAATATGGTCCAGATCAAATTTTATTGAGATTTACTGCCATATAAATCTAGCTTCCAATTTGGGGTCTTAATCCCCTGAAAAGCGGAGTTATATTGAAATCGTATTTTGTATAAGAGTTCTTGGGACCATTTTTGGACGTAACTAGGGATATGGTTGTGGAGTTATATTAAAATAGGATGATTTATATATCCATGGTGGTGAGTGTTCAAAGTTTTGCACGACCTAACTTATATTTTATTTAATTTAATTTTTTTTTAATATTTTATTTAATTTAATTTTTTTAATATTGTTTTTTTTTTAATTTTTATTATTTTTTTCTTATTTTTAGTTTTAATTGTTATTATTTTTTTTTTTAATTTAATTTTTTACGTCTTAAGTTATTTCTCTGTTAATTAAACTTCTGGTGCTTACCATCTACCTCATGTTCTGCCACTTGTAATCAAAGTGTTTATGGTTATTTCTATTCAATCATTTTTCGATAACATGCAATTAAATTATCTGTTCATACAGGGCCAATAAACTGATAAGGCGTGAGTGGGCCTTTGCGGAGGAGCAGTTGTCGTCATCAATTCGCTATCATATTGAATTTTGTTATTTGCTTATTGCATTGGGGAGGGATTGTTGTTTTATGATCGACTATCACTTGTCATTGAATGGCCGTGGCAATTAAGTGGGTCGGTCTCCTTAGAATTATTTAATAGATTAATTAATTAATTAATCAAATACTTATCATTGGCCCATATTAATAAAATTAAACGTTTTCGTTTGTTGTTCTTACAGAATATAATGAAATTACTAAAAATAATGGGTGTTGGAATTACTAAAAATGAGTGTAGCGCGTAGACCAAGTGTATCATGGCACAAATTTGTTTACGCATTTTATCAATGAAATCAGCCTTATTTTCAAGTGATTTAAATAATACAAGTCTAACAAGTCTACTATGAGGATTATATTGAACTCATGATTATCAGCATCGAATTAGGTAAGTGAGTTTGCATCATTTTAAGAAATTTTTCAGTTTTTTTTAATTTTATACAATTTATTGGATTTATTTAAATAAATAAGTAAGGACACAACACCATTTTATTGAATCTAATAGTAAAGCATGTCTGCCTCCATAAAGGCAATTGGGTCTCGATTTTTGTAAAAGCTTGCCCCAGATGCATATTCAGATTTTCAATGCAAGTTCATCTGCTCCAAAGCTTGTTTATCATTGGATTTTATTTAATTTTTTTTTTGTATTTAAACTTATATTTAAATATTAATTCCATAACCTCCATTGAAAAAAAATGTTCCCCCTCACAATTTGTTTACAATCTCCTCTTGTAATTAAGCCTTTATACAACAAATAATGAGATAACAAAAACTGGCCTAGTCTTGAGCTGAGGCGGCTATACGCCATCAAGTGAATGTTGCCACTGCACCAAACTGTAACTTCAAGCTTTTTTGTTTTGTACAGTCGCACAACATTCCATTCCTTGGTCCATTTAGATAAATATTTCCATTCTCGCCCGCCTAAGGAGAGAGACAAAGTGGCAAACCAAACGACATTTCAAACAAAGAAACCAAAAATGGAGAAATAATAGTTCATAGTTACTCAAAGAGAAATACTATGAAGAATTATTTAAATACGCAAAAATAAATAAAAACTAAAACTAGTTTTGGGATTTTTCTTTGCGCTGGGCCATCTCAAAAGACTTGATGTATGAGCTATGGTCTTACATCCATTCAGTTCTCTGTCTTATGTCAATGCTTCTTAACTTGGCTAAAAATCATAAACTAGTTCTTCACTAGTTTGGCTTTAGGCAAGGCACACTTGTTTGCATTTACAACCAAAACCAAAACCGCCTAAGCAGAACGAGAAATGTGGGCTCGTCGTCGTTGATGGTGACGTTTTGTGTTTAATGTGCTTAAATTGGCACGATTGGCATAGTCGATATGCACTGGTAAAAATTTTTCGGTGGCAAATCTGTTAGCTTAGAAATGTTTTATATTTTTAACTTACTGACCAAAAATTGTTCACAGTGAAAATTTACACACGAAAATTGTTCACAGTGAAAATTTACTATGGAAAATAGTTCACAGTAAAAATTTACTAAGATTCTTGTTTGTAACGTTGGAGCGGAGCGGACGTTTTGCTATTTTGCTCGGCAAGATCATTTTGCAGTCTATTATGAGATGTTCAGAAAAAAACCAGTAAGGAAGGGCAAAAGTCGGGCGGTGCCAACTGTATAATACCCAAGACCTACCCTATAAGTACAATGTGGGAACTATATTCAATTCTGAACCAATTTAGATCCACCTCGGCGAGCAAGTGTGTTCAAACAGTCATAACTACGATTGACAAATGACAACATTATTGGAAATTGCCCAAAATCTGATAAACATATATGCAGGAGCTATATGTAATTCTGAACCGATTTCAAGCAAACTCCTCAGATAATGTGGTAGTCGTTGGGTAAGGTGTTGTACAAAATTTTGGAAAGATTGGTCAATAAATGCGCTCGCAATTTCTCTTTGAGTGAAAATCGGGCTATATATATAAGAGCTATATCTAAATCTGAACCGATTTCTATGAAATTCATTGTGGTATTACAATGGACACACAACTTCTAAGTGAGTCTGCTAACAGACTGCTTCACAAACGTAAGCTAACCTAAAATTTACTAAAGAAATTTTTCTAAGTATAAATGAACTGAAGAAATTGTTCCATAAAATTTTGTTAAGTGCAATACTAAACCAGGCTGTTCCAATGATTATCTTCTTTCCTGTATCACAAATCAATGATTTTGTTTGTAAACAACCTGTTCGATTTAACTAATTTTGATACCATATACGAGTATAACAACCCATTAATATTTGGTATTCGCTTAATCCCAAACAGTCCTTACAGTATTGGCTTTTTATGGAAGTTTATTGCTTTTTTTATTTTGCCGGCTTTTTGTATTTTTTTCCAACTATTTGCCTAATTGCGGAGTGCGTTAGACTTTTACATGTGTGTGCTATGCCTAGACTTCGACGTCATCACTAGACACGAGTACGAATTTCTTAAACTCATGGCTATGATGACCTTAACGCCGGGGGATGGCCATGAAACATGCCATACCCACCACAGCAAACTTGTACATTTGTCCGTCCATCCTCCAACTTAACTTTGCGAAATAGCTGTTTTGTGTTTCATTTTTTTTTTATTTTTTGTATTTTGCGTTAGCATGTCTCCTAAACTTGTTCATGTTCAGTATTAGAGGACCGTAAATTAATTTAGTTTTATGGTTTTGAGAGTGGTTTTATGTTTGTGGCGAGCGAGGCACTATGACGTTTGTATAATGTTTTCTTTTCGTGTTGTATAACTGTCCCACTAACTGCAGACTATCAATTCATGCCATTTTTCGATTATGAATGACCGTTACCTAATAGTATATGATTTGAAAACAAATGTTTCAAATGATTTATGCAAGGTCAGCTATTCAGTCGTGTGGTGAAGTTATTTGCATGCCCTCAAAAACGTGCTACGCTACTCCTAAATAAAAAATAAAATTTGGACTTTTCGAATTTATGATGTTTCTTTCAAATGAAGGCATTTCGAAATTTCAAAGTATTGAATTATGGATTTTTTGGGCGAATAAATTGGAGTTGAATGGAAATTAAGGTGGAAGTAATGAATAGGTTAGGTCTAGGTGGCAGTCTGCAACCAGACTCATTTAGATATTCAAGTCCATTGTGATTCCACAGGAACAGAAGAATAAAGATCCCAATTAACCAAATTTCGGATGTTAGATATTTCTGTATAAATTGCGAACTCTTCCAACAAGATCTTAACGAAATCGTTCCGAATTCTGTTTGATTTTCCGAGGAATTTTTTTCCGACAGTTTTGAAAGAGTTCTAAACGTTTTGTCGTAGGAGTTTTATTGAATTTTTCCTTCGACAGTTCGAAATGAAATCTAAACGATTTCTGGAATGCATGTTTGTAGGAATTTTTTCCGATAGTATTGAAAGAATTCTGAACAATATCGTCTTGTCGTAATTTTTTTATACCCACCACCATAAAATGAGGGTATACTTATCTAGTCATTCCTTTGGTAACACCACGAAATATTGATCTAGGACCCCATAAAGTATATATATTCTAGATCGTCTCAAAATTCTGATTCGAACTAGCCATGTCAGTCCGTCCGTCTGTCGAAATCCCTATGGCGGTCGAACGCGTAGAGCTAGCCGCTTGAAATTTTGCACAAAAACTTTATACTGAAGTTGGTCGTTGGGACCATATCAGTTCAGATTTGGATATGGGTAGGGTAAGAGGTTGAAAAGAGGGTGCATATATTAATCCGCCCCATGCCTCTATGGACATTCACCTAAACCAGTAATCGGCTTGTTTTGCGCTCTAAAAACTATAAAGTAACCTCTAAAAAGAAAATTTTAAGTTAGGAATTCCTTGCTACTTAAAAAATCCTTAATTGTTTTCAATACCACTCCCCTAAGTTGGTTCATGTCTGGTATTGTGTCAAAACCTTAGTGCCAGTATTTTTTAGACGCTAAAGCCGGACAATGACAAAGGAAATGCGTCTCATCATCTTCCCCGCATGCCCTACACATGCTATCTCTTGCCGCACCGATTTGACATAAGTGAGCTCGTAGTCCTATGTGTCCCGTTATGACACCAAAAGCTATACTGACCTCCTTCTTACTTCCCTTTAGTAATAGCCTCGTCTTCTCAGGATCTGGATCCCCCCATAGAACTTTCGCCATCCTACTGACCGTTTTTCTGTTCCACAATGTTTCAAGCTTATTCGTCGCCCATTCCCTTAACTCGGACTGGTTAACCAAGTTTATTGACGGCAGTCCCCTGGCCTTCACCGCCAAATCGTCTGCCCTGTCATGTTCCCTTACTCCGTTATGGCCGATGGGGGATTTTGCCATCCTCAGAGAAGGCGTTAATCTCCTTCTTACACTGCAAGTCTGTTCGTGACCTTACCGTCCTAGTTGTTACTGCCCTTATAGCAATTTTACTGTCCGTAAAGATGTTCACTCTCGACGTTCTCGCGTTAGCACCACACCTCTTCACGCATTCCGTGATCGCCCGGATCTTCGCCTGCAGGACCGTATTAAGATCAGGCAGTGTAAAACAGATCTCAGCCCTGGATTCTCAATGTAGACCCCCAGGCGCACACTGTCCTCTAGCCTCGATAGGAAACCTGGAAGGAAGGGAGGGAGTTTCCAATCGGATACCACAGATGAACCTTGATCCGGTATCCGATCGGATATAGCTCCGATATAAACCGATCTCCCGATTTAACTTCTTGAGCCCATGGAAGCCACATTTTTTGTCCGATTTAGCTGAAATTTTGCACATAGTGTTCTATTGTGACTTTCAACAACTGTGCCTAGTATGGTCTAAATCGGTCAAAAACAAGCTGCTATTTTTATCCGGTCCAATTCGGTCTATAACTGGATATAGCTCCCATATTTTAGCAGAATCCATGGTGGAGGGTTCCCAAGATTCGGCCCGGCCGAACTTAATACGCTTTTACTTGTTTTAATTTTTTTTTTGCGACACATCAGAATTCCCTCTGAACGATTTCTGGACTGTTTTTCTGCAGCAATCTTTGTTCCGATAGTTCTGAAAGAATGCTGAACTCTGTGTCGTATGTTTTTGTCTTTTTGTGCTGGCTTTTTGCTAAGAAAGTTCTGATGGAATTCGGAACGAACTATGAACTCTTTGTCGGATTTTTATTTTTGTGCTTGTTTTTGTGTGGATAATTTCTTTTTACCGGTAGAAATTCTTTCCAACAGTTCGGAAGGAATCCTGAATGATGTCTGAATTCGTTGTCGAATGTTTTTTGCGTTTGATTGTTTGCATATTTTTGTTTGTGCACTGTTGGATGCCACCGTAGCACAGAGGTTAGTATGCTCGCCTATGACGCTAAGTGCCTGGGTTCGAATTCTGGCGAGAATATCAGAAAAAATTCTCAGTCGTGGTTATTCCATATTGGTGACATTTGTGAGGTACTATGACATATTAAAGCTTCTCCCGTTCCGACTCGGCGATAAAAAGTAGATTCTAAGGAAATGTTCAAGAGGAAATTTGTAATTTGATTCGAATTCTGTAAGAATTCTTTCAGAATTCGATAAGACAAATCGGAAAGTACATCCGAACTTTACAAGTTTTTATTCCAGAATTCGGTCCGAAATCGATGCGACAAGTCGGGAAAAACATTCGAATTCTTAAAGAATTCCAATATATTTTCCGTCAGAAATCAATAAGTCGGAAAACACATCCGTATTCATTAAGACTCAACATCAGAATTTGATCAAAAGTCTTAACAACAACTCTAAATTTCCTTCTGAATTTCCCATAATTTTGGTTCAGAATTCGGTGCGAAGTGTCGGTAAAAACATCAGATTTCGCTCCAAAATTTTGTTCGTAAGTCGTGTCAACCACTCCATATGTTGCGCCCTACAGAAGCTCTAGAAGTCTAACCGAGAGATCGGTTTATATGGCGGCTATATCAGGTTATGGACTGATGTAGATCATACTTAATAAAGTTGTTGGAAGTCATTCCTCAACGTTACGTTTAAAAAACGGATTAGAATTGCGCCCTCTAGAAGCTCATGAAGTCAATACCCATGATCGGTTTATATGGCTTCTATATCAGGTTATAAACCGATTTGAACCATACTTAGCACAGTTGTTGGAAGTGATACCAAAACACCACATTCAAAATTTAGCCATATTGGATTAGAATTGCGCCCTCTAGATGCTCAAGAAGTCAAGACCCAAGATCGGTTTATAGCAGCTATATCGAAACATGGACCGATATGGCCCATTTACAATCCCGACCGACCTACACTGATAAGCGTCTAGTTTTCCTCTGAAAGTTAGCGGGTTTTTTTAGACAGACGGACGGGCGGACGGACATGGCTAGATCGACTTAAAATGTCATGACGATCAAGATCATATGTGCCTTATGGGGTCTTAGACATATATTTTGAGGTGTTACAAACGCAATGACATAATTAGTATACCACCCTATGGTAAAGGGGTATAAAAAAGGTAATGAGAGATCATAACAAGAAATCCGCTTTGGATTTGTTATATGCTTGAATAAGAACTGCGCCCTGCAGAGGCTCAAGCAGTATTTTTAGGATATCTGTTTATATGGAAGCAATATCAAGTTTTGCACCAATTCGGACCATACTTGGCACATCTATCGGGATTCATAGGAAAATTCATCGTGCATAATTTAAGCCAAATCGGATAAAAATTGCGCCTTTTTGGAAGTCATGAAGTATATTTGAAAGATCGGTTCAAAAGGGAGCTATATCAGGTTATAGATCGATTAAAAACATAATTGGTACATAGGAGATGGTCATAAGGGAAGTCAGTGTGCTGCCAGCGGCACAATCTTGGATTCAAGGACCCCTTGTATTGCCATCTGGAAGATCATGTTACACGAATGGATCAAAGCTAGAGGACAGAGTGGGCCTAGGGGTCTACATTGAGAACCCAGGGACTGAGATCTGTTTTAGACTGCCTGATCATAATACAGTCCTGCAGGCAGAGATCCGGGCGATCACGGAATGCGTGAGGTGGTGTGATGCTAACGCAAGGACGTCGAGTGTGAACATAATTAGAGACAGTAAAATTGCCATAAGGGCAGTAACAACCAGGACGGTAAGGACACGAACAGTCTTGGAATATAAAAAGGAGGTTTATGCCTTCTTTGCGGATGGCAACATCCGCATCGTTTGGTTGCCAAGCCATAACAGAGTTAGGGAAAATGAAAGGGCAGACGATTTGATGGTGAAGGCCAGAGGACTGCAGTCAATAAACTTGGTTAACCCGAAGCCTTTCGGGTCAACGCAGCCCGAGTTAAGGGCGTGGGCGTCGAATGCGCATGCAACCCTGTGGAACAGCGAAACGGTCGGTAGGACGGCGAAAATCCTATAGAGGGATCCAGATCGTGAGAAGACGAGGCTAATACAGAATGGAAATAAGAAGGAGGTCTGTATAGTTTTTGGTATCACAACACATAGGACTACGAGCTCACTTATGCAAAATCGGTGCGGCAAGTGATAGCATGTGTAGGGCATGCGGGGAAAATGATGCGACGTTGGAGCATTTCCTTTGTCATTGCCCGGCTTTCGCATCCAACAGATACCGGCACTTAGGTGGAGACACTGTACCAGACATAGACCAACTTAGTGGAGTGGCATGGAAAACAAATAAGGATTTTGTAAGTATCACGAAATTCCTAACTTAGATTCCTTTTTCGAGATAACTTTTTTTTTGTATTTATAGTGCACAACAAGTCGATTACTTGTTTAGGTGTATGTCCATATTGGCATGGGGCGGATTAATATATGCACCCTCTTTTCAACCTAACCTAACCTTACCTAATGGTGATTTCAATTGTGTTAAAAGAGTATAGGACTACGCAATGCAATCAAGATTTTGTGTTGGTATGTAGAATGTAATCCTACTGCAGGATGAAGTGTTCGTTTGTAATGGTGTTGCCTAGGCTGTAGAATGTCGCACTTTAAATTAGATTCAAAGGCACCTGCACCAAAATAATGGCGTTCACTGATTATTATAGAAGGCAACATTTGTTAAATGTGACAAAATATAAAAAAAATATAGAAATGGATAAAGTGAACGCGTTTTATTTAGCTAACGGCATATTAGATGCATTACCAGAAAGTTCTTCATTCGAAGCCGAGGATGCGATTTTTACCGTATACAACATATGGATATAAAAACATGTTCGACTGAAAATGCAAAAAGAGTAACACTATAAGAGGGTTGGGGCAACATCAGCAAAATGTTGTCCTATTTAAGACATTAACATTTTTTTCAGAATTGAAATCACTATAAGATATCTGCGCAAAAATATCTAATCGGCAAGCAATACAAAAAAAATTGCAATATTTTTATCCATTTCACAGTTACAGAGGAATTTTGAGATTTTTCGATTTCGAACCACAGTGAGATGGGCATAGAACCGCATTTTATGGTGGAGGGTATAAAAATTATCAGCTAGGTATTTACCATAGGTAATCAGCCCTGTGAAATTCTCTACTAAGTGGTGTTGTTCGGACTTCGAACTATAAAAAGGAGATCCCTTATTATGGTTAACTAAGATGTAGCCCGCGAAAATTTGAAATTGAAATTTAATACTAAAAGGTGTACATTACCTATTCAAGAGAAATAAATCATGAAACATACCTGAAAGTAAATAAAAAAATTACAATAAATTAATATATATTTTAAATGTGTTTTCTTATGTTTAGCAATTCGAAATATTTAGTTTGGAGTGAGTTTAATTTTTACAAAATAAATATTTATTTTTAATATCAATGTATTTTATACCAATAGTTGTTATAAACATAGCACATCTCCTGTCTCTAGCTAACTTCTCTCAGGGTAATTCAATGACCTCTTGCTGTGGGTACCACACTCAAGTGAAAGGTATTTACCCCACACATACATACCCACCGCCAGACAATCTTTGTAAATGTTTTTTGTATCAAGCTTTCGAGTCTTTTATCGTTCGCACATGAAGGTAGTTCAAGGTTATTGATTTTTTTGCACTTCCATTCCCCCCGATATTCGAAACTGCTTGGGCGACTTTGATATCCACCCATTCCCATTTGATTACGATTTTTTTAAAATTATATTTGCTCGCATCACTGATCAATTAGCTAGTAGTCTGTTTTCGCATACTAAATGTATTAATTGTTTTTGAACGAATTTAAATACAAAATCGGCTTATACACACTTTTTGTTTCATTTTTAGGAACAAAAAATAATATAACAATGAGTGAGTGAGTGATTGATTAAACTATGCCACAAAGAATTTTGCCGAGGCTAATCTTTGAATAATTCCTGGTTATTAACTGGGTTCTATTTCATAAATTTTACAGTACAACGTAGTATAGGAACAGTTTATTTTATTATTATCAGAAAAGTTATTACTATTTAAAATGCGCTATTGTGATGAGCTTATATTAAGCAAAATGGGCAGCATTTGTTTGCGATTGAGTTTCCCTCAGTTGTTTTTATACCATACAAGCTGACCCGGGCCCGCTCTTCTTTTACTTTATATGTAACAAAAGTTTCCTTGGAATATTTATTTTCGACAATTAAAGATATTTTAGTGAAATACCATGCTAGCTTGACTAACAGTATAGCAATACAAGTGCCTTTATCTGAATCCCATATGATCTTTATTGGTCTACGAATTTAAGTTTGGATGTAAGGTGTACTCTATTCTTAAAATACTTCATTTCAGCCCGATATTCTCATGATATCTGATTTAGGGGGAGGTTGTCCTCCAGATACTTGGCCCTGAAAAAATATCAGCATCGTGCTCTTCTCTCAAATACCATTTATTTAAACCCCATATTGTCATTGGCTTAAGAGGAGTTTACAGGATGAGGCGTCCCCCAAACACATGGCCCCAAAATAGGTTATCAAATTCGTTTTATAATCTCATTTCGTTTGAGCCACATATTGGCATGGTCGAAAAATTTTTTCCTTTGGGGGTGTTTTGGTAAAGGAGTGATGCCCTAAATACATGGTCCTTCATTTGGATATCAATTCGTATTCTACTCCCAAATACCTTTATTTGAGCCCCATATTGCGATGGTCACAAAAAAATTGCTGTTTGTGGGGTATTTTGGGAAAGGAGTAGACCCCCAGATATGGGGCTTAAATAAAAGGTTCCGAAAATGGGTATCAATTCTTCCTCTACCCATCAATACCTTTCATTTAAGCTCCACGTTGACATGGTCGGTAAAAATGCCCGATTTAGGGTTGTTTTGGGGATTGGGGTGGTCCCCCAAACACTAAGCCCGGAAAATATATCAGCAACGTGGTCTATTCTCGTATAACTATATATCATTTATTTGAACCCCATTTTGCCATTGCCCTCAAAATTGGATATCAAATTCATTTTCTAATCTCATTTAAACTTCTTATTGCAAAAGTCATCAAATATGTCCGGTTTGGAGTATTAACCCTAAAAACTATGAATATTTAGTTCCACTCTCTTTAAGACCCAAATGGTCTTTGTGAGCAAATACGTTTTATTTGGGGGTTGTTATGGTGGTGGGACGTCCGCTAGGTAGTTGGCCCCTAATGTTGATATCAGATATGTGGTCTACTCCCACATACCTTTAATTTGAGCCCCATATTTCCATAGTTGGCAAACATGACCGGCTTGGGGATGTTTTGGGGGATGGGCGGCCACTCAGTGAGTTGGCCTTGAAAATATATATCAGATTCGTGTTCTTCTCTAAAATATCTCTTATTTGAGCCTCATATTGCAATGGTCAGAAAATAGTTACTATTTGGGTGGTATTGTGGGGGTGTCATGGTCCCATAGACACTTTTACCGAATATTGATATCAAATTCGTGCTTTACTCCCAAAGACCTTTTATTTGAGCCCCATATTGCTATGGTCGTAAATTTGTCCCCTTTGGGAGATGTTTTTGGGGAGGGGCGGCCCCCCAAAAACTTGGTCCTACATTTGGATATCAGATTGGTATTCTACACTCAAATACCTTTTATTTAAGCCCCATATTGACATGATCAGTAAATAAGTTCGTTTTGGGGAGGGTGTTGGGCATGGGGTGGACCCCCAAAAACATGGTTCCACTTTTGGATATCAGATTTGTATTCTACTAGCAAATACCTTTCATTTGAGTCCCATATTGCAATGATCGGTAAATATGTCCGATTTAGGGGTGTTTTGGAGGTTGGGTAGAGTTGTGGGGGTGGGGTGGCCCCATAGACACTTTTCCCGAATATCGATATCAAATTCGTGCTTCACTCCCAAAGACCTTTCATTTGAGCCCCATGTGGCTATGGTCGTAAATGTGTTCCCTTTGGGGGAGGTTTTTGGGGAGAGGCGGCCCCCCAAACACTTGGTCTCATATCTGGATATCAGATTCTAATTCTACACTCAAATACCTTTTATTTAAGCCCCATATTCCCATGGTCAGTAAATAAGTCCAGTTTGGTGGGTGTTTTGGGGAAGGGGTGAACCCCCAGAAACGTGGTCCCACATTTGGATATCAGATTCGTATTTAACTTGCAAATACCTTTCATTTGAGTCCCATATTGCCTTAGTCGGTAAATATGTCCGATTTAGGGGTGTTTTTGGGCTTGGGGTGGTCCGCCTAGCACTTGGTCCGACAATTGGATATCAGATACGTTTTCTTATCCTAAATACCTTTCATTTGAGTCCCATATTGTCGTGATTGGTCAAAATATATGTTTGGTTTTAGGGTGGGGCAGCCATAGTACCCCTAGGCACCCCATCCGAAATCTGAATACCAAATTTTTTTTTTAGGTTACTATATAAGAGCACACAAAATTTCGCTTAAATCGCACCACCCATCTCCGAGATCTGGCGTTACTGGAAATTAGGGTAAGGGGGAGGGTCCGCCCCCCTTCAGATATCAAAAAATGTAGTACCCTATTTTCACCACGGGGTCATTATGCACCATCTGTGAAAATTTCAAGAAAATCGGTTCAGCCGTTTCTGAGTCTATAAGGAACACACAAACATAAAAACAAACAAACAAACCTACAAACAAACACAAATTAATTTGTATATATAAGAAGATTGACAATGCATCTTCACCCTTGCCTTCGTTTCTTAATTCTTATGGATTGAATTTCAAGCATTCTTAAAGAATATGGGAAAGCATAATTTGAAGATGAATAGATGGCCATGTTATTGTTGTAGCCACATTTTCATGTAGAGCGATCCTCTACATGAGGATCGCCGCGGGAGCAGGGTGGCCAGTAGTTATTTAAAGGCGCGAATAGTAGCTAATTGCTCACTTTCTTTTTTTTAATCTTATATTAACTATAAGTTAGTTATTAAATACAAAATAAATAATAATTTGAAGATCGTTTCCACATATATGTATTCTAAGAACAATCTAAGTAATATTAATGGGGGCAGTCTGCAATTAGACTCACATAGACATTTTACTCTATTTTGATACCGTAAGAGCATTACATTAAGGAACGGGGCAAATTTCTCACAAGATCAATGACACGACTAAAAACAACAAGGCAGCAGAAGCAGATGGAATGCTGGCTGAACAATGTAAGACCGGAAGCGACATGGTTCTGATGCATACGCGATAAGGCGTATGCGGATCATGGCATCAATTATTGCCCATTATTGGCATCTGTGGTAGGTTAAACGTCTAACGATCTTGCCTCTTATTTCGCTGCAAGATATTTGAAGATATCTGCCACCAAATCTTCACCTACATTGTTCACTTCATAGGCGCATGAGATAGGTTAGAAACTAGAGCGAGAGGTTCAGCGCCACAAAAGAGAACCTCTAGATGAAGTCGCATATTAAGCGGATATCGGCTCCATACAAGAGGACACGGTAGCAAATGTGGTGAATAGCTACCTAGTGAATGTGGTCCTTGGAAAACGACCGCCACCCAACGCACCTGTAGAAATTGGTTACTCAACAGAACCAAGCAGTCGAAAGTTAGAACAAACTGCTAAAACAATAACCAAGACTCCGATGAAAAGATCAAGTGGTGAAAGACATCTCGAAACGAAGTATCAGCATTTGGAGAAGGAGAGAAGAAGATCAGAGTGCTGGGAAACCTATTCTGCGTTCGGCTAATGGGTTAAACATTCTGCCAAAGGCAATTAGAATAATGATTAGATTAGATTTTATTATGATAGGCAAATTTGCACAGATGGCTAGGAAGTGGTACGTGTTTTCCGGATGATGTAAGTTGCATATTGTACAAATGCCGTCTGTATTGTTTCTAAATGCTCTTGCGTTAATATTGAGTAGATCACCTCTGGCTCGAAATATCAAACTCATCATCTTGTATGATCCTTTTTTATATCCTCAAAATGTGATAGAATGTTATATTGGAGATTTGGATAGAGTGATACCGCAGCCCTCTGCGCCCATAATGAACATTCACGTAAAATTAAACTCTTTAATATGGACTTATGCTATGCAGCTAGCTCGCGGCCCCTTAGGCTGCAGTCCATAACAATTCCTAGATCCGAAAATAAATCCCTAAGTTTTTTTATCCATAAGGTGCCGGTATTACCTTCTCGGCCACTATTCGGGGGAGCCTATCGGGAGTATTTTCACCATGTAATTGAAGTGCTTTTTAAGTGTTTCAGTATACATACTGGGGAGACCAGTATAAAGATGAACCATATAATTTGGGATATTATTAGATATAAATAGAATCTTCTTAATGAACAGATTCTATTTATCTATTCATAAAATTCGAATCCTCAGACCTGAGCACCGTGGAATAAAATCGACTTTGCTGCCGTATCGACAATTTTCTCCTTTTTCGAAAGTTGAATAAATATCGTACCCACGTGGCATTTATTCCCATTTTAGATGCCTCTTATTATCAAGATGTTTTTTGAATGACATGAGGTTAATCCCAAGATATTTATATTCCTTAAGTAACTCTATGGGTTAAGATCCATATGACCATTGCTGATTCCTGTCGGTTTGGGTGTCCCTCCTTAAAACCATATCCTTATATTTAAATTCGGAGAGTCTCTATCATGTTCTGCAGCTGTATAGGAGAGTCGGTTAAGCGGACTCTATCGTCTGCGTTTATAAGCAGCTTGACTTCCATATCCTCAAAACTAAACCCGATGTCAATTCATCGTGCTTGTTATTCAAAAAATAGTAAGAACAGCAGGAGGCTCAACAGAAATCCCTGTCTGACTCTCTTAGTCATTACTACACTATCCGATAATAGACTACCGTCCCACGCCTTACTAATATTGTCTTAATAAATCAGTTGAAGTATCCTAACAATTTTTTTCGACAGGCCCATAGTAGATAGCTTGTAGAATAAAGAGTTACGCGGAATCCTATTGAATACGGCCGTAAAATCGACAAAAAATTAATACATTATTCTTCCAATGTCGAAATTGATGCGTATTAGCTTCGTTAAAGTAAAAATATTATCCATGGTCGAGTAACCGTGAAATACGGAATACGAAATACGGCCTGGAACTTGTTTATCACACCTTTATGGCTTACACAACTATCAATTGCACTTAGTAGATTACTCGCAAACAATTTATACAGAATGTCCAAAAGCGATAGACCCCTGTAATTAGACACATCATTAACGTCACCATTCTTGTGCAGTAATAGATCCCCTTAAAAAAATAAATTGAAAAGTTTAAGAACCTTTTGAAGAATTATATCCGGCGCATATTTGTAAAACTCGAGAGGAATCCGGTCGAAACTTGGAGCGTTGTTAAGTTTCACGTATCTCAACACCAATAGCATTTCTCATTTCAAAAGGAGAGTCTAAGAAAGGTTCAATAAAGTTAGGCGTTGCCCAGAAAACAGTAGCCTCTGATACATCCTCAGCCAAGGGGGTACAAAAATTGTCCCAAAAGGATCATGCGCCCAAATTACTACCAATTCCAATGGGTTTGTTCCTCAAAACATTCGCTAGTCTCCACCAGTCAATTGAATTTTCCATTTCATTCAATCTATCAATGGCCGAATTTACCAAAGATAGTTTCTGCCGGCTACCGTTGCGCAGGGGTTAGCATGAGCGCCTATGAGGCCAAACGCATGGTATCAAATCCCGGCGTGAACATCAGAAAAATTTGAATACTGGTTCTAATGCTGGCTACATTTGTAAGGTATCCCGCCATTTTAAAAACTTCTCTACCAAGTTTTGTCGTTATACGGCACGCCATTCCGACTGGGCAAAAAAAGGAGGCCTCATATCATTGAGCACTAATTGATATGAGAGAAGTATTCCACTTCCTTAACAGGATGTTCATGGAATATTTAATAATAGTAAGTAATTAGTTTCACAATCAGAATCACAATTAAAGTAATGTAAAGTAAATCATTAATATGAGAGAAAGGGGATATTTCCTTAATGGAATATTCATGGAAAATTTAACAAAGTAAGGAACAAAACCTAAATTGGAGATGCCTTAATAGCTAAAAACAGGCAAATAATAATGCGAATTTTCACATCCGCTAATTCAGAATAGTTTTCAAAGTTATAAAAGTGCAAAGCGAATGTCGGATTTGAGATACGTCTGAAAAAATTCTAAACTCTTCAGTAAAGAGTGACCGAGCTCGTGCCGATCTATATCTCCAATTTATTTTGCCTTTTACGGTGAAGAGGCAATGGACGAACAATTTTGGAAGACTCATGTCTTCCAAAATTGTTCGTCCATTTCTCTTGCAAGATGAGCTTAATGATCAAAAAGTTTTTGCAAAGGAAACGGAAAGCCAGAGATCACGCGAAAACATGTTAACGATATGAGTACGACACCAACCAAGTTCGACACCTTGAGTGAGTTTTCGTTGTAATGATGGATTTCTTGTCAGTACAACTACAATTGCTTCCAAGGTATACAAATATCATCTTTTGGAAGTTGTATTGATGGCTTCGAATGCTAGACAACGGCTCTCGTTGTTACTCCGATTATGCAGGTTCTTAATTTTTTCTTTATCAGCAAGGGACTGTTTTAGAGGCCATCGTAGCGCAGAGGTTAGCATGTCCGCCTATGACGCTGAACTCCTGGGTTCGACCATCAGACCATCAGAATTTTTCAGTGGTGGTTTTCCCCTCCTAATGCTGGCAACATTTGTGAGGTACTATGCCATGTAAAACTTCTCTTCAAAGAGGTGTCGCACTGCGGCACGCCGTTCGGACTCGGCTATAAAAACGAGGCCCCTTATCATTGAGCTTAAACTTGAATCGGACTGCACACATAGATATGTGAGAAGTTTGTCCCTGTTCCTTAATGGAATGTTCATGGGCAAAATATGCATTTGCATTTTGCAGTAAGGGACTATTTTTTTTCTGTAAAGATCTAAATTTGAGCAACAAAGCCACATTATAATAATACTTCTATTCATTATTTTTTAATTTGTTTCCGAGTGTGGTTGACAACGGAAGTAGAATTGTAGACGTTTAAGTTAGCTAAGTCTGTTTATGGGATGGGCTAGGCTTAAACTTAAATGTTTTTTGAAATTAGTTTATGACTAGTTCTCAATGTTGTCAATCTAAAGAAGCACCTGATTTAGGAAATAGAAATTAGTATTCAAATTGTGTTATTTTAATAGACGTTCAGATTATAATAAATAATACCATTTAGTATTTATTAGACTGCATTTGAGAAAATACTCATAAATCCAACCTTGCCTTATAAATGCTGCTATTGAAAAATAAACTGACTTCATGATAACATTTCAATGCAAAATGTGATTTAAAGGATTTTGATAAAAGTTCATTTTGTTCTCACAACAAAACAAGTTTTAAAACTAAATATTAAATGCGCATCACATAAAATTGTGTTAAAAATCAAAAAGTTCCGGATTTTCCCATAAAAGTACATTAAGATGCCGGGGAAGTCTTTTTTCTTATCAATGATATGCGTCCTCCTCTCTATGGTTTATTTCGAACCATTTCTAATGTAGAGAAGTTTTGCAAGCTTGAAATATATATTAATAGCGCCTGCTTTGAAGGTGATGATTAACTGCATTGCGCTTATGGTCCACAAGGCCACCTATCCTCCAGCTCTTGTGGTTATTGATCCACTCTACTACAACTTATTTAAAATTTCTAATACATCTTTTTGCTGGAGATCATTTCAAGTTTTATTTTATCATTTGTTTTGTTGCCCAACAGAATCACATAATAATTTGCATTTTTTTTTTTTAATTTGATAGCCATAAAAAAATAAAGCAATATTTTAAACCTTGTTTTATAAAGATAAAAAATTATTTTTAAAGAAATCACGATAGCTTTAAATTCCATATTAAATGAGTTCAAATATCAGATTGCCTTGTTTACCATAAGTTGTTGAAACGCAATTTGGTGATCCACATTCCTTTGTATTGTATATGCAGACTTACTTGTCCGGTCATTAATTCTTGAGATATAATGTAGACGAATAGAGCGCATATAATTTCATTGATAATTATAGGCCAACAGAAACTGGCACTTAGGTGGAGACACAATGCCAGATATGAACCTACTTAGGGGCGTGGCATGAAAAACAATAAGGATTTTTTAAGTTGAACGGAATTTGTATCTCAGATTTACTTTTTCGAGGTACTTTTTAATATTTAGAGCGCACAACAAGCCGATTACTGGCTTAGATGTTTGTCCACAGTGGCATGGGCGGATAAATTTCCGCACGCTCTTTTTAACCTAACCTATTTACAGTGTTTGATAGAGCTCGTCTTTTAGTATTTGGTTGGGTTCAGCTAAGGGTTTTGAACAATTAGATTGGGTGTAGTGAGGTTTAAGTGGCAGTTTGCTGTCAGACTCACTTAGAGATATTCGTCCCTTATCATTCCACAGAACAGAAGAAGGAAAATGCCATCTAGTTCATGAAAAACACAGTGACTGAGACGTCTGTTCTAGCCAGCGACAGCAAAACGGAACACCTCTTCAAGTCTAGATTATACCACATTATTTTGGAATGTTCACAACTTCCCCTTGTGGCCATCTATCATGCGTTGCCGTTCGGGCCTAATCCTGAAGATATAGGTTACATGTGCATGAAGCATACCCACATATTCCAGTTCTCTTTGAATCTGTTAGGTAGTTTCCAGTTTCGCCAGTTCATCTGCTATACAATTTCCTGGGATATCTCTGTGGCCCAGCACCCTGTTCAGCCATCTCGTTGAGAGATCTGCTACAGTCGGTTTTTGAATTCAGAAATACGTTATCCAGGGATTTAATGACTGCCTTGCTATCTGAGAAAATACAACTTTTCATCTTAGCCATTCCACCACTTCTTTAATTGTAAGAATTTCCGCTTGACATACTACAGTGGTTGGGTACCCTTCTCCAAATGACCAATCTAAGTTCTCTGGAGTACATCCCAAAGCCCACCTGGTCGTCTAGTTTAGAACCTACTATATCAACGTTTACATAACTCCTATAACCCGGGATATTGTAGTTCCAATGGGTTCTATCCGGAATAGTGGTACAGTTCTCTGTAGCAAATAGCGGCTAAGGCAATATGTAATCCACACTCCCTGGAACATCGGACATTGTGCAAGTATAACACAGAGGCCACCGTAGCGCACATGCCCACCTATGAAGCTGAACGCCTGGGATCGAATCATGGTAACAACATCATAAACAAAATTTTCCGCGTGGTTATCCCCTCCTAATGCTGGCGACATTTGTCATACCAGCGCCAACATGGAAATCACGAATGACAGAATACAACCACAAAAGCAAGAATGGGCAAACGCCGCAGCATCAACATGGACTAGGCAGGTGTTAGGCCATGTCATGCGCAGCTCAAAATCACTCGGTCGTACGAGTACAGAAACACCTCGTTGTGGATACCTTTTGCTAAAAAGAACAAATGCCGTCTTAGACGGATTTACGCCTAGACCACTTTCGCTATCCCACTTCACCATCGAACGTAGACCTTTTTGTAGTATATCTCTATATCCTTTAATCGCAACCCCCTTGCCTCTACCTACCCATTTTTGTAGATCTACTAATGGCAAGCCTGCCGTAATGCATCTTTTAGTAAGTAAATTATTAATAAATTTTTATTGATGCTTAGAAACTCCAACTCCCTCATCATTAACGCCGGTTTTACATTGTTGAAAGCCCCCTCAATGTCAAGAAATGCTACCATTACATTTTCCTTGATAGCGAGAGAACCCTTTATGTAGTCGACTAGGTCGTGAAGGGCTGTGCCCATACTATCTTTGGCCTAAGATATGTTTCTATCAACCTCTCTAGAGTCTTATAGCATAAAGGATAACTGACCAATAGGACGAAAATCTTTGGCCTCCGCCTAGTAAAGTTATTCTGCTTTTGAAATTGAAATGACCTTTATGTCCCTCCATTCCACAGGTATATGCGACATGCTGATACAAACAGATTTATCTCTCTTAATCATGGAGCCATTCTATCGGACACATCTTGTAATTCAACCGGTGATACATCATGAGGGCCTGATGACTTAAAGGAGTCGAAAGTCTTGTCGCTCAAAGGATTTTCGACTCAGACACAATTTCCCCAATAACCTCCGACGAATGCATATCAGTAACAATCTCTTCTGGCGCCACGTTATCCGTTGAAGAGTTTTCCGGGAAATGTGTATCAACGAGTAGTTCCAGTGTTTCTTCATTAGACATTGTCCCACATATCCCACCGCAATAGGTTTCGTGGATAGGATATTCCTTAGACTAGGGGCCTCAGATGTATCTTCCATGGATTTGTTCTATGTCTTTCTCAGCTTGCCCTTGTATTTTCCCAGCTCTTCCTTGTATTCGTCCCAGTTGTTTGATGCCCTTGTGGTTGAAGAGCTTTCTGCAGCCCTTCCTTAGACCAACCAGTTCTGAAGTCCACCAAGCGGTCGCTGTTTGCCTCTTGGTATGGCACTAGCACATGTTGACACAAGCGAGACTTCCAAGGCCTTTGTGATCCGCCTGGCCATTGGGTCAATATCCTTCTTTTGTTCTTTTTTCCGTCTGCTTGATTCTGTTGAGTATCTAGATGCAGGAACTCTGCAACTAAGATGGGGTGCGTCCTGACGGATCTGGGTCTGACTCGAGTGGGTCTGGCTGGGCAGTTAAACAGGTGACCTGTGTCGTGTGGTCCCTGGTCACAATCGGGACATACATTCTGCACGTGGACATCAATCCTTGCTCTGTAGTAGTTGGGGCGGCTGCATCTACCGTATCGTTATTGAGCCAGAACTATTCTGGTTTTCCGTTGAAGGTCAATTTCTTCAGGTCCAATGGAAGGCGGTCGTTCTCCAATGACCACATTCAACCGGTAGCTATTCGCCGCTACTGCTACCGTGTCTGCATGAATGTTGTTTAGACCCGCTTGATATGCCGCTTGATCTAGAGGTTCTCTCTTGTAGCGCTGAACCTTACGCTCACGTGGTCATTTGCCGGCATCACGCCATATGATACGATCTCTGTGCCATCTGGAGAGTGTGAAATGGAGCGTAGGTAGAGGTTAAACCAGTGCCGGATATATCACCCAGCCTTGGGGAACTCCCTGTTTCAGTCTATGGAGCTTCGACTTTTTATCCCCAAATGACTGGCGACCACACAGATAACTCGCGACCCATCGATTCCGGCCATGCTGGAGGGAAGTATCGCCTCAAATAGTTTTGCATGGCTAACCGTATCGAATGCCTTTAAAAGGTCCAGTGTCACTAGGACCACATGACCTGGGATGATTGAAGCCACGTCCATGTGTGCGGTTATGGCATGCAAAATATTTGTTGTGCTATGCAGTCTTAGAAATCCGTGCTGATGCTCGGCGAATGGAAATTCTCCAACGAGTCTCGGGTGAAGGGACATCGGTCTGTATGACTACCCCATACTAGGGATCACTCTGACCATCTTCCAGACATCGGGAACTATAAGAGTGTTCAAAGACAAGTTGAGGACAGTTTTAAAGTAGTCGACTCCAGGTTGATCCAGATTCTTCAGCGTCAGTGTAGAGATTTCGTCGGGCCCCAACGCCACGGATGACATTCGTAACTTCGTCGACGGTAAATTGTGATGGCTGTTCTTCGGCTCGCAGACCACGGATACGACGAATGGCTCTCCTCCGCCCTGTCACTTTCGGGATGCACAATAAATTGACAGTTGAATAACTTGACGCACCTCTTCGGATCAGTCACGGTTACGCCGCCAAAAGTGACTGAGCTCCTGTCGTCCCGTCTACCGAGGTTTGAGAGTGACTCAACTGTAGACCACAACTTGCCTAAACAGGTACCTTAGTAATATTGCTCCAAGTGTTCCAGCATATTCCGCTTATGTTCGTTGCCTACCCTGTTTATGTCCAGATTCAGCTCGTTGATTCTGGGTTTAGTGGGGCCCGTGCAACGAATCCCATCGCGCTCGCTGCGAGTACCACTGCCTGTGCCGGGAAATCGGGCCGCCCTTTTTATACTTGACCGGGTGGTATAAAGCGAGCGGCTGGTGCGTTAATGATGTCTCGGAATTGCGTACAACCAGCTGTTATGGACCTACCAATATCTGATGATGTGCTTTAGCATCGCTTTCCACAATAGGGTTCTTCTTTCCAGCAAAAGCGGCTTAACTAACAACTTAAGGCTTGAAGACGACATCTCTGAATCATGTGTCGTATTTAGGGAAGCCAGTCAGTAATGAACTTTAAGAACTGGCGAGTTATCTTAACACATAGGTGCAAACCAAACCAATTTCTTGAATGGACTTCTTCAAGCTCAGAAAAAAATCATTCTTCATTCGATTTACATCAAACTCTATTTGCTTCTCTAATATTTAGGTTAAATATGATTCACATATCTACCAACCCACCAATTTTACATCAACATTAGGGTCGCAAAACAACACAAGTGGTGCGTAGGTATGCAAAACCTTGTGCCCTGCCGTTGTTACTTTGTTTTGTTAAAAGAATATTATACAATATTGTTATACAATCACTTTGTTTCTCCTTAATATAAAAAATGTGAACCAAATTACTGCGGTAACAATAATTGCTCTTTATCTATAGGTTTGGTATTTCCTTTAGCCATACACAAGTGAATGGTGTCTTTGGATCAGCCAAAAATTCCATTCAGCCAACAAAAAAAACTTAAAAGTGCATTTATTACCCCGCGAAGCAGACTAGACTGGCGTGCATTGAACTGAGCTAGAAAACAAAACAAGGCTAAGTTATAGATTTGTAAGGTGGTTTATTATTGCACAAATTTAAAGCATTCGATAGACGACTCGCAACTATTTATTAAAGTGCAATTAGATCTTTCGCTTAACCACAACAAAGAAACATAATACACGCCCTGATTGCAATCGACAGTAAATTGGAAAGAAAGAAACCATGAATCGTTGGTGTAGCAAATCAATTTTGTAAGATAAGAGTTACACGAAATATTAGAAGGAATTTAGGATAAAGATCATGTTAAGAGCCTTTCGGGGGTTCGTATTTTAGAAGCGATGTTGAATTTTAAAGTTTGTGCTGAAAACTTTTTTAAAATATTCATGTATGGGTACAGAAAGATTCATTGTAACATTTTCTTTAAATATGTTTTACTACAAAAATATTTTTTTATACCCTCCACCATACGATGGGGGTATACTAATTTCGTCATTCTGTTTGTAACACCTCGAAATATGCGTCTGAGACCCCATACTTTTACTTTACTTTAATTGGCTATGACAGAATATTTCTTCCACTAGCCGAACGTAGAATAGCGTTCCAAGCGCCTCGATCTTCTGCGCTCATTTTAAAATCTCTGACACCAAGTTTCGATGTGTCTCCCACAACTTGATCTTTCCATCGGGCTTTTGGTCTTCCCGGTTTGCGTGTACCACCGTGTTAGCCTTCAAAAGAATTCTTTGCTGGAGCTTCTTCATCCATTCTGACAACATGACCTAGCCAACGCAGCCGTTGTATTTTGATGCGTGTAACTATGCTATCGTCGTCATACAGCTCGAGGTTCATACGTCGCCTATATTCTCCGTTCACGCAAACTGGTCCATATATTTTACGAAGAATCTTTCTCTCAAATACTCCAAGCACTGCACCAAAGTAGTATGCACCAAAGTAGCATCTGTTCGCTAGTATTATTCTTCGCTTTATCTGAAAACTGGTGTCATTTGTTTCGGTTACGGCGGTGCCGAGGTAGATAAAGTTACTGACTATCTCAAAGTTGTGGTTCCCAACTTTCTCCATGTTCTTTATCTGCTCCGTTGTGCAAGGCTTTTTGGGAGTTGAAACCATTCATTTCATCTTATCTCCATTTACTGCCAGACCCATTTTCTGAGACCCCATAAAGTATATATATTCTTGATCGTCATGTCATTTTAAGTCGATCTATCCATGTCCGTCCGTCTGTCTGTCGAAAGCACGCTAACTTTTGAAGGAGTAAAGCTAGCCACACAAATACTTTTTATTAGTGTAGGTCGGTTGGGATTGTAAATGGGCCAAATCAGTCCATGTTTTGATATAGATGCCACATAAACCGATCTTGGGTCTTGACTTCTTGAACCTCTAGAGGGCGAAATTCTCGTCCGGTTTGACTGAAATTTTGCACGTGGTGTATTAGTACACTATCATCACTATCATCACTATCATATCATCATCACTATCATATCACTATGTATCACTTCTAACAACTGCACTAAGTATATTTCAAATCGATCCATGTTCTGATATAGCTGCCATATAAACCGATCTTGGGTCTTTTCTTCTTGAGCCAATAGAGCGCGCAATTCTCCAAAATCCGATTTGGCTGAAATTTAGCATGAGGTGTTTTGTTAAGACTTCCAATAACTGTGCTAAGTATGGCGCAAATCGGAACATAATCTGATAGAGCTGCCATATAAACCGATCTGGGATCTCGAATTCTTGAGCCTCTAGAGGGCGCAATTATCATCCGATTTGGCAGATTTTGTACAACGGCTTCTCTCATGACCTTCAACACACGTGTCTAATATGGTCTGAATCGATCAATAGCTTGATACAGCTGCCATATAAATTTCAATTCATTTATGGTCCGAATCGGACTAAAACTTGACTTAGCTCCAATAGTATAACGCAAAGAACTCGTATATATATCGCCCGATTTTCACAACTGGAGCCACTGCAAGCGCATTTATTGACCAATCTTCCAAAAACTTCTTACAACGCTTTCCTTGAAGATTTCCATAATGTCTATAAAATTTGGTCGAAATCGGTTCAGATTTAGATATAACTCCCATATATATGTTCGTCCGATTTACAGTAATATTGCTATATAACGGTCATTTGTTAACCGATTCTCTCGAAATTTGGTAGGAAGGATTTTCTTTTGGCTCTCGACATTACTGATGAATTTCATGGAAATCGGTTCGGATTTAGATATAGCTCTCATATATAAATTCGTCCGATTTGCAGTAATATTGCAATAAAATGGTCATTAGTTAACCGATTCTCCTGAAATTTTACTGATGAATTTCATGGAAATCGGTTCGGATTTAGATATAGCTCTCATATATAAATTCGTCCAATTTGCAGTAATATTGCAATAAAGTGGTCATTAGTTAACCGATTCTCTTGAAATTTGGCAGAAAGGATTTTCTGTTGACTCTCGACATTACTGATGAATTTCAGGGAAATCAGTTCAGATTGAAATAGAGCTCTCATATATATATATCGCCCGATTTTAACTTCTAGAGCCACTGCAAGCGCATTGTTTGAACAGCGTTTTGTACAACGCTTTCCTTGAAATCGGTTTAGAATTAGATATAGCTCCCATATATATGTTCGTCAGATTTTGGGTAATTTGCAATAATGTTGTCAATTGTCAACCGTAGTTATTACAGTTTGAACATATTTCCACGAAATTTGATACGGATTGTTTAATAACGCATTTGAGGACATCCGCCGAGTTCCATCAAAATTGGTTCAGAATTGGATATAGCTCCCACATTGTACTTATAGGGTAGTTGTAGGGTATTATAAAGTCGGCACCGCACGACTTTTGCCCTTTCCTACTGGTTTTTTAATCCGAAAGTTACCCATATTTAAGATGGTGTTAAACTTTTAAACCCAACACTCTTTATTCAATTTTTCTTAAAAAAAAAAAAAAACAAGTCAACAACCCCTTTAGATCCACATACTGTAATCCGGTTATACAAGGGATATACATATAAGTTTATGAAACTATAATAGCCCTTCAAAATCAGATATTTAGAGACGTAGTTGATAAAGGTAGATTCTTTTCATTATTGCTCATTACAAGGCAAGATTTTTTAATTCCCTCTAATTTCATTTCAATTTCATGTAATTTTTCTTTTGCTTCAATAAATCACGCACAATATGTTTAATGTCTCGAAAAGCAATTTTCTATTTCGGTGATTTGTTTTTTCGCCTTTATTTTTAGTACATACCCCCATGGCTAATACCATTTTCTTTGGCTAAAAGACAAGTTTGTTGACGTCAAATGAAGGCGACGTCATTGTATGTTACATTTGCTGTAACTTAATAAAACCGGTGGCATGTAACTGGTGTAGCTAAAGACATTTCATGTGATCACAAAACATTCATTAGACAATATTTATTAAACTCAAAAGCGAGGTGAGGTTTAAAAGTATTTGAAGAGAAAAGTAAAACGATTTTTATTACAATGACAGCTTTGGTGGGAGGAATATTAAAAATGTTTACCCTGGCAATACCTTTCATTCTTGATATATAGAACATGTTACTGAGGTTTCAACTAGTTTTTCGTTATTTACAAATTTATTTAACGTCAAAACTTTAAAATTAATAGTGCATATTGAAAAGGATGCCAAGTTCAATTAAATGTTGTAACATAGTTCAAACTCAACTTTTAACGAATCAAAAGCAGATCTCAGTTGGTAATTGAAAATTCTTTCAGAATATAGCATTTACTTCGATGTTATGATAGACAATTGTATAAAAAACCTTCCATTTTCGCACAACTCCATTATGGTTTTTTATTATGATCTGCTGTATCTGTTATGCTATAAATAAAACAAAAAAATACTTATGTGAGTTATTGTTTTCGCACATTTAAATAAATATCTCCTTTGGATGAATATTTCTTGAATGCGTTAATATTAGCAAACACATAAAAATTCTTAATGTGTTTTCCTGTACCTGGCATCAATTGTCTATTGCTCTAATGAGTTTTGTCATTGGACAACCAGCATTTTGGTACATTTTTAATTTGTCTTAGACATTCTTGTTGTGTTTTCTTGTGACTGGCAGCCGAATCTTCACATCTAAACATTAAACTCTGGTAATATAGAGCTGTGCCTTTTGGTCCCACTCTCGTTAACCTTCAGTGTCGCTGTCATTCCTTGTTTTATTTTTCTTTATTATTGCAATCACGCTTAATAGAGTTTTCAATAGTTCAGTTAAAAAGATTACAAGTTTTCTTTTCTGTTTGGTTGACTGCAAAGTAAAAGTTGTTATTATTTCTCCTCATTATAATGTGGATGCAGTTTAGAGGTATCAAAGATGTTGCAGACCTACAATTGCAATCCAAAAATTACCCTATAAGAATGTTCTTCTATAAATAACAAAACAAAGTTTAATGTCAATAGCCAGCAAAAATGTGCTGTATATAGCAAAGCAATAGCAAAAAAACGTTTTCTAACTTTTTAATATTATAACGACGTTTGGCATAAATATTTTCTCAGGTGGCTATTAAATCTCTGGGGAACATATTCAAATTTCATCTTTTCTGGGTGCCGGGTTATAAAGATAGCGAAACTTTAGCTAAAGTTTTTTTTTATCAGATTCGCATTCTACTCTTAAATGCCTTTAATGTATGTCCCATTTGAGTTGGTCTATATACCCTTATGGGTTTATTTTAATGTGGGGCATTTAACTGGGTACCTGAACCCTAATATAAATATTTGATTTAATTTTTTGGGTTTCTGTTGTGTTGCTCTGTGTCTAACAAACAAAAATACGCATAAATCGGTCCACGCATCTCTGATATATCTGGTATGAATCCCAATGTATGTTGGTTCCTCGCCTTCGGTAAAGGTTTCTGGTCTTTTATAAAATAGACTCAAAAATCGGATCGGTATACTTAACCCATACACAGATAAAAATAATTTTGAAAAACAACAACTTTGGTCGAAGAAACGACTAAGAAATTTGTTAATTTTCCTGCAACAATTTATTTTGAATCTCAACGACCCAAAGTACAAATTTGTTGTTGAAAGGCACGCTTTGCAAGCCAACATATAACAACAACAACAATATATCAAGCAAAGCAAAAAACCATCTAACCAGCCTACACATGTGCTTTGCTTCGGGTGGTGGTGTTTTTGTTTTGTTTGTTCGGCTCGCGCTGCTTTGTCTCGTTCGTTTTACTGCTGCTCTTGGGTTTCCCTCTGTCGCTCTCTACTATTGCTCTTAAAATGGTGAGTTCAACTAACTCTTAGTAGTTCTTAGTTCAACTAATAGTTAGTTCAACTAATAGTCTTGCACGCATCCTCTGGCCTACCGACATCATCTTTATGATAAACTAAATCAATCAGTACTGCTGCACAGTAATAAGTGTCTCAATTAATTTAATTAATAAAAGGTTAAAACCATTCAAATTTTGTTTCTGAATATGAAATTCATATTTTTAATGCTGATTTTTTTAAAATAAGTTTAATGAAAAAAATAAATTTTTTTTGGCCGTCCGGGGGACTCCAACCTGGGTTTGCAAGTCATGAATGGCAAGGGAGTTTTGTGCTCGACATGGTAATGCGCCTATTTCTACAACTACCTCAACAAAAGAATTTGTTGAACAAGAAAAAAATTCAATTTTGTCTGTCAAGTGTCTTATAGAGACTTACTTATGTACTTCAACAAAGAATGTCTTCGATTCAATGCTAAAATTCGTTGAGAATTTAAAGTAACAAATTTGGTAGTTGGTTTTTTCTAAGAGTTATTTTTTCTGTGTACTTTTCAATTGAGGCCAACATTGCCCTAATCGGTCCACATATCGGTCTACTACATGGTGGTTGAAAGGTGGGGTGTTCCCAGCGCCGCCGCTCTAGCCTGCACAGGGGTCCAGGGGTCACACTAGGCGAATAATATCCTATACGGCGGGGTTATCAAAGCATACTTTGTAGATGGCATAGTTAGAAAAAAGGTGACTCTGAATCAAGGAGATCCAAAAAATGTTGTTCTATCTAATTCGCTGGAACTTCGTGTTAAAAAAGTCATATGAATCTCATAGGAATTATACAAAATTTTCGTTCCGTTCTGCATACTACAGAATCATAGGGAAAGATGGGGGCTTCTTGGGACCGAGACCAATTCGAGATATAATCTTCAGGATTCATTTGCCGAGAGAGAAAATTGAACGGAGGTACATTGTTCGAAGAACTACCATGTTCTACCCTGCCCGGTATTCACAATTGGCTCCAAAACGGCTACAGAATTGGATTCGAGCATCTGCTCCGACAAACTTGATATGATTATGACATTTGAAATATCGAACGAGTGGACGGTCAGAGACCTGTGGCATAACGATAACCACAATTGAAATAGAGTTGAATTTGAGTTGGCAGCCTACTATGGTCGACATAGGTAATTTTGCCACTCAGACTGTGCTTAGGATGCTAGCGGAAGAAGCTTACAGCCACGGTTCCATTGTCTATACTATAGATGCCGGACACTCGGACCAAATTTTTTTTCATTTATTCATACTCTACTCCCAAAAATATTATCCCAACACGGTAAACATTTCTTTGTGGGATAGTTTTAAGACGGGGCGTTCCCCCAGATGTATATAGGAGGATTCGTACTAGGGAAATCGAGAAGGTTCAAAGACCAATCTGCATAAGAATCACCACCAAATACATCCCAGGTATATTTGAGGTCGTAGCCTATTGAAGGCAATATTTGAAACCATGCCTTTAAGTCCGCTAAAAAAGGGGGGTATGGCTATAGTTCAGTTCTCCATACTACAGTAACCTAGGGAAAAGTTAGGACTACCTGGCACCGAGACCAATTCGAGAAATGATCTTCAGGGTTCACTTGCCGAGAGGGATAATTGAACGACATCATGGCTCCAAGATGTCGACGGAATTGAAATTGAGAGCCTGCTCCGCCGCATTTGATATGATTATGTCATTTAATCTGTAGGACGAGTGGACGGTCTTTCAGAGACAGAGATCTGTGCCATCAAGATAACCACAATTGAAATCAGACATGCCATATGAGTTGTCACTTTCTGTATTCATAAAGCCGCTATTACACGGCATTTTGCCTCGTCTTCTCACGATCTGGATCGATCCATAGGATTTTCACAGTCTTACCGACTGTTTCGCTGTTCCACGGTGTTACATGCGCATCCGTCTTCTAACTTTGATCTATCCGTGTAATATAATCTTGCAGATGGCAATACTAGGATTTCGACAATCCAATGGTGTGCCTTGCACTCGACCTCAAGGTTCATCTCAGGTACCCAATCGGAAATCTCTTCCCTTTCTTCCAGGTTTAATTTCGTCGCCTCGATTATACCGCATTGCGTACGTTTTGGCATCGAAGGATTCTTCTATTTTATGCACAACTTCGTCTCCACAGATCTTCCCTTGACATAGGCATGTTGTATGCCAGAACTCTCTGGCATACTGTCGAAAGAAGAAAAACGTACGACTTTTTTGCTTTTGCAAAGAGGTAACTGAGCACTATGACAGGAGTCATATCTGCGCATTTAGGCGATGAGCAAAAGCATTACGCATAATGATTACTGTAGGAACTGTCTTGATGAGGATAAAGAGGAGATGATTTAGTCTGTTATTGTCTGGGTTTTCAATGACAGGCCTCCCAGTTTGGTGTGGCGGTTCTTCTCCGAACTACTATTTGGTATTAATTTTTCACCCTAGGTTGCATTGCTAAGCTTACATTTACAGAGGTATGAATTTATTATACTCCCATTCTATGATGATGGGGATAAAAATGATTGAATAAGTTATTTTTCCCTGTGTATTAGTTCTTGTACCGAACTTGGTTTATTCTTTCTTCTTAAAATTCCTTTTCTAAGCAGATTTTATAAAAGATTTCCTCACATAAATCCGTTAATTATTTGCATAACCAACACAGATTATTTCAATTATAACTGTTATAGTTTTCTCTCCCAACACTTTCTTTCGTTTCAAGTGTAATTTCAGCCAAGGATATTCCCTCAAGATATGCACTTGACATGTTTTCAAATTATGAATATTTTCCGCTTCTTGACTCGTTTAATTAAAGGACATAACTCATCGAGTGGGACGATAATTTATTTAAAAACTTTCCCGTTGACTGCACATAAATTCGTTTAAGATCCATATGAGATTTCTTAGTAAATGAAGGAAGATTTCCAAGAAATAGAGAGAAAAGAATTACCATTACCATCAGGACAACAAAGCAACCTCATAGGCATTGATTTAAATGGACTGAACAAAGCCCCAAAGGGACACCTACATACAATGTGGTGGTGTATGGTAGTTAGAAATGGTAGTATTGGAAAAGCATTTCCTGAGAAAAATAAGTCTTGAGAGGGGATTGTGGGAAGGTACATAACGCCTGACCAGGCTGTGTTGGTTTGTATTGTACATAGGTTTACAGCTTTGTAGGAAATAGTCTATTATGTCTCAATGTGGCATTATGGGTGTTGTTGTTAAACTGCGGTTGTCGAGTTGTGTTTGTTTGCCTTGGCTACCTATCAAGGACATCAATATTGTTACAACACTTGCGACCGCATTTACCACTACACAAAAAGTAAAAAACAGAATGGGGGAAAATGAAAGTAAAAACATACTACGACAATGAATAGAATTATCTTGTGCATGTATTTACAATGTAAACATAATGGGGCGAATAGGATACCAAACTTATTTATGGCCGTATGTGCAGATGTATTAAGCGGCAAATCTCAGGTACGGATATCTCCTTCTTTGAGGCCTTATAAGACAAATGCAAACTTGCCCATGAACATTCCATTAAGGAACAGGGGAAAACTTCTTGATAAGGGGTCTCCTTCTTATAGCCGAAGTGCGACACATCTTTGCGGAGAAGTTTCTACATGACAAAGTATCTCACAAAGGTTGCCAGCATTAGGAGGGCATAAACACAGCTGAAAAATTTCTTCTGATATTCTCGCCAAGATTCGAACCCAGGCGTTCAGCGTCACAGGCGGACTTGCTAACCTCTGTGCAAAAGTGGCCCTATAAGGCATCACATTTAAAACTTGCGAATCGATTTTTTCTTTTTTCGCTAATATAGGGGTCAGGATCGAGACCCTCCACTCTCGCTTCCTTCGCAGTTTGTTAAGTTTTTCTTTCAAATATTGTAGTAGCTTTATTCTTTTAATTGCTTTTGGTTAACCCAAAGCCTTTCGGGTCGACGCAGTCCGAGTTAAAGGCGTAGGCGACGAATGCGCATGAAACACTGTGGAACAGCGAAAAAGTCGGTAGGACGGCGAAAATCCTATGAGGTGATTCGAATTGTGAAAGGACGAGGTTATTACTGAAAGGAAGTACGAAGGAGGTCAGTATAGCTTTCGGTATCATAACGGGACGCATACGACTACGGTGCGGCAAGTGATGGCATGTGGGGAAGATGAGACTTTGGAGCATTTCCTATGTCATTGCCCGGCTTTCACGGCTAAAAGACTCCGGTACTCAGGTGGGGATACAATACCAGACATGAACCAACTTAGGAACACAATTAAGGGTTTTGTAAGTAGCACCAAATTTCTAACTTAAATTTTCTTCTTCGAGGTTACTTTTTTTTAGTATTTAGAGCGCACAACAAAGCAATTACTGATATAGGTGTATCCCCATAGTGGCATGGGTCGGATTAAAATCCGCACCCTCTTTTACACCTAACCTAAATGCTTTATTGGAAGTACAATGTTCTGTAGATTTATTGAAGCTGGTGACCAAAGTATCAAAATTATCAGTGCTATGTGTCCTTCTCATGTCATGAGGGTGCCAAGTTCTTGCTGGGCCCAAATTACCCAAAATTTAATACAGGATTTGTTCTCTTTTTCCCAAGAACTTTCGGAGTCTTATTTTGTTCCAATAGGCCACATGTGCTTTTAAGCGATATTTTGGTAGTTCGGCGTTCCTAATTTAAATATCAGAGCAGTACTTTACTCCCATAGACCTTTCATTTGAGAATCATTTTGTCCAATAGGCCTACAGGTTGGGTGTCCATTTTTTTACGGATCAAGATGGGAAAGTTGTTTTAAGCATGTGACGAGTACATCTCTCACCTTATGCCGGACTCCGTTGTTTCCATGGTACCGGTTAAAAACCAGGGCTGCGGAGTCTAGTCCTCGACTCCTACTTCGGGTCGGGTCTAAGTCGGAGTCTGAGAGCTGTTCAGAGTCGGGACAAGCGTGCTCAACTCCGAACCAAATTCCAATTCCGGTTAAATATTCCGACACCGGCCTAAAATACCCGACTCCGGTGAACCCCGTAGCCCTGTTAAAAACCCATTTTGTGGAAACCCTGGGTATTAAATCCACCTCAGAACATCGAAGTAGACCTCATATCTAGTGGTTATCCATATCATCTTTATTATTACAGAGGCGTTAGTACTTACTAACGGTCTAATCACGCTCCTGTAGGGCTAGTGGACTATACTCGGATTCAGGCCCCATTTCGTGTCTACGGCCCGTCCACACAGTGCCCAACATCTGTGAGCCTTCTCAGTACGCTCCGATGTATACTTTACATTCTACACTAATATCAGATTCTTCCAATCGCACACGTCAGCATGTCCGCATATGACGCTAAACGCCTGGGTTCGAATCCTGGCGAGAACATCACAAAAATTTTCAGCAATGATTATCGCCTGCTAATGCTGGCAACATTTGTAAGGTACTTTGCAATGTAAAAACTTCTCTCCAAAGAAGTGTCGCACTGCGGCACTCCGTTCGGACTCGGAAATTTGCATTTCCACAATTTTATTTCATTGCTTTTTAAAGGCCTTATGTTGACAGGCCGCTTAAATTCAAGCCCCCAAAAATTATTGCTAGGGCAATAGTAACAATAAGTGTGTTTTCTAAGGTTTAAAGTTCTATGTCGAGGACATTCTCAAGAGAATGTTTTGTCGCCTTAGGAAAACTCAATAAATATTTGATCTTGAAAATGAGGATATGTCGGTTTTGTGGTTGTACACGCATTTTCAAGGATATTATTTCAATGACGTATGAGAAATTTTCGGGTAAAAAAGTTTTTGGAAACACACACACAGTTCATTGTTTACATCAAACACAATTTTCTTTCATTTTTGTTTACTTGTAAGTGGTTACACAAAAACCTAGTCATTAGTTGTCATACAGCATTGGGAAGGACAATAGATGAAACAACTTCAAAGGAAGTCATTGTGACAGTAAATTGCCTGAGTCGAAACCTAAACTTTTTGATATAAATTTAGGTTGTTAGTCAAACTATCTAATCTAAGTCACATTAACTAAAATTTTCATATGTTAGCTCATTTTTTCCCCATACAGCAATATTAAAATTCAATTATATGATGTTGTAAGATTTATTCAATTATTGCCAAGAGGTGGAAAATCAAAATTATAAAAATCGTATAAAAAATGTTCATTCCCATGGTGAAACCTCAACAAAGGCCTCGAAAATTACGTCAAAGCTCAGTGAACTTTTAAAAGGAGCGTGTTTTGGTCAGCACGTTTCAGAGTACTGCTTAGTGGTTTATATTGTATCAAAGTTTCCTCAATTGAAGATATAAAAACAAAAATGTAGTCATACTTTTAATCAGGAATAAATGCAATAACAATAAAAAGTTGCACGGCACGTATTTCATTTTAACCTTATTTATTGTTTTTCAAATTCTTCCGCTTATTTAACGAATTGATGTAAAATATTTTTCTTTCAGAATAATTTTACTACTGTGGGGTATGTCATTAGGATTTTGTCCAATTATTTGCAACGCAAGCCAAAAACAAGAAGAGCTAGACCCATAGTAAAATAAACCGATCTGCTGAGAATAGGTTAGGTAAGGTTAGGTTGAACAAGTTAAAAGGCATTAAGTTTGGCCGGCCGAACTTTGGATAACCACCATCTTGTATACATTTGTTAACCACCTTTCATCATAATCCCGTGAACACTCCATCATTTTTTAAACCCATTAGGGCTATATCGAAATATGGTCCGATTTTGATCAAACTCGGCACGGATGTCGAGTGATCTAATTATTACAATTCACTATTCAAGTTGGTAAAACAGTATATTGGTCTATATGGCAGCTACATCTAAAGATAGACAGATCTGAACCATATAAGGCACGCATGTCGAAAAGCGTAACAAAAGCCACTATGCCAGATTTAAGCGAAATCGGATAATAAATTTATCTTTTATAGGCACAAGGCAACTACATATATCCAAAAATATGTAGATCGGGGCCATATTGAACACTGATATCGTGAAATTTCAGCGAAATCGGGTAATAAATGCGACGTCCACTAAGGCACTGGAGACTATTCTAGATATTCGACCCATTGACATACAGATTAAGTGTGAGGCAGCCACTGCGGCTATGAGACTTAAGGCGATGGGAGAATGGATTGAGGATGGGAGCAGCTCATACCATCGCGGTATAATCGAAATGACGATAGGAAACCTGGAAGGAAAGGAAGAGGTTTCCGATCCTATACCTGAGATGAACCTTGAGGCACTGCAGCCATCGGCACAGTCTTGGATTGACGAAACCCTAGTATTGCCATCTGGAAGATTATGTTACACGGATGGATCAAAGCTAGAGGACAGAGTGGACCTGGGGTTTACATTGAGAACCCGGGGACTGATATCTGTTTTAGACTGCCTGACCGTAATACGGTCCTGCAGGCGGAGATCCGGGCGATCACGGAATGTGTGAAGTGGTGTGGTGCTAACGCGAGGACGACGAGTGTGAACAGATACTACCGACAGTAAAAATGCCATAAGGGCGGCAATTTTGCGACTTTTATGGGACCAAGACATTAATTCAGGAAATCGGTATATATGGCCGTTATATCCAAATATAGACCGATCTGAACTATATTGAGCACCCATGTCTAAAAACTTAAATAGTGGGCCTTTTATGGGCCCGAGACCTTAAATCGGGATATCGGTCTATATTAGAGCTAGAAAACTATCAATAATAGCAATATTCATTATTTCCGCTATTTTTATGCCCACCACCATAGGATGGGGGTATACTAATCTAGTCATTCCGTTTGTAACACCTCGAAATTTTCGTCTGAGACCCCATAAGGTATATATATTCTTGATCGTCTCGAGATTCTGAGTTGATCTAGCTATGTCCGTCCGTCCGTCTGTCGAAATCACGATAGCGGTCTAACGATTAAAGCTAACCGCTTAAAATTTTGCACAGATACTATGTATCGATTTAGATCGTTGGAGATTGCAAATGGGCCATATCGGTTCAGATTTAGATATAGCTCCCATATAAACCGATCTCTAGATTTGAAGCCGCAAGTTTTGTCCGATTTGACTGAAACTTTGCATGCAGTGTTCCGTTATAACTTGCAATAACTGTGCCAAGTATGGTCCAATTCGGTCTATAACCTGATATAGGTCCCATATAAACCGATTTCCCATATAAACCCGATTTGACTTCTTGAGTCCTTACAAGCCTCAATTTTTGTCCGATTTGGCTGAAATTTTGCAAGTAGTGTTCCGTTAGGACTTTCAACAACTGTGCCAAGTACGGTTCAAATCGGTCTATAACCACATATAGCTCCCATATAAACTGATCTCCCGATTTGACTTGTGCCCCTAGAAGCCGCAATTTTGTTCGATATGGCTGAAACTTTGCACTTCGTGTTCTCTTATGGCTTCCAACAACTGTGCCAAGTAAGATCCAAATCAGTATAAAACCTGATATAGCTCCCATATATATCGATCTCCCGATTTGACTTATTGAGCCCCTGGAAGCTGCAATTTTTGTCCGACTTCCAACAACTGTAATGCGTACGGTCCAAATCGGTATATAACCTGATATAGCTGCCACATAAACCAATTTCCTGATTTGACTTCTTGAAGACTTACAAGCCGCAATTTTTGTCCGATTTGGCTTAAATCGAAAACTCGAAAACATTTATGTCAGGAATTTTATAATACTAACAAAATCCTTTATTGTTCTCCATACCAAGCCCCTAAGTTGGTTCATGTCGGGTATAGTGTCCCCGCCAAAGTGCCGGTATCTGTTAGCCGTAAAAGCCAGACAATGACAAAGGGAATGCTCCAACCTCTCGTCATCTTCCCCACATGCTATTACCGCACCTATTCTCTGCTTAAGTGAGCTCGTAGTCCTATGTGTCCCGTTATGATGCCGACATCTATACGGATCTCCTTCCTACCTTCTTTAAGTAATATCCTCGTCTTTTCACGATCCGAATCTCTCCATAGGATTTTCGAGGTCCTATATATACGTCTGATTCCCCATAAAGTACATATATTCTTGATCGCCATGTCATTTTAAGTCGATCTAGCCATGGCCGTCCGTCTGTCTGTCGAAAGCACACTAACTTTCGAAGGAGTACAGCTAGGCGCTTGAAATTTTGCACAAATACTTTTTATTAGTGTAGGACGGTTGGGATTGTAAATGGGCCAAATCGGTCCATGTTTTGATATAGCTTCCATATAAACCGATCTCGGCTCTTGATTTCTTGAGCCGCTAGAGGATGCAATTCTCGTCCGACTTGATTCAAATCGGTTCATAATCTGGTATAGCTGTCATATAAACCTATCTTGGATCTTGACTTCTTGAGCGTCTAGAAGGCGCAATTCTCATTTAATTTGGCTAAAATTTTCCATGAGGTGTTTTGTTATGACTTCCAATAACTGTGCTAAGTATGGCGCAAATCGCTATATAACCTGATATAGCTTCCATATAAACCGATCGTGGGTCTTTACTTCTTGAGCCTCTAGGGAGCGTAATTCTCGTCCGATTTGACTGAAATTTTGCACCTGGTGTTTTGGTAACACTTCCACTATCTGTTCTAAGTATGGTTTAAATCAGTTCATAACCTGATATAGCTGCCATATTAACCGATCTTGGGTCTTCAGTTTTTAATGGGCGCAATCCTTTTCCGATTTGGCTAAAATTTCGCACGTGGCGTTTTGGTGTCACTTTCAACAACTGTGCTAAGTATGACTCAAATCGGTTCATAATCTGGTATAGCTGTCATATAAACCGATCTGGGATCTTGACTTCTTGAGGCTCTAGAGGGCCCAATTCTCATCCGATTTGGCAGAAATTTTTTACAACGGCTTCTCTCATGACCTTCAACATACGTGGCTAATATGGTCTAAATCTATCAATAGCTTGATGCAGCACCCATATAAACCGATCTCCCGATTTGCCTCTACAAGGCGCAATTCTTATCCGAATGGACTGAAATATTATTACACAATAACTTCTACAATGTTTAGCATTCAATTCATTTATGGTCCGAATCGGACTATAACTTGATATAGCTCCAATAGCATAACAGTTCTTATTCAATACTCTTTGTTTGCCTAAAAAGAGATACCGCCCAAAGAACTCGACAAATGCGTTCCATGGTGAAGGGTATATAAGATTCGGCCCGGCCGAACTAAGCACGCTTTTACTTGTTTTAATTGTGGTTTTACTCTATAATATAAACGTTTTTTAAATAAGAATATTGAGTGGATTGATATTTTGCCATTTCTACTCCGTAGGCCTTTGATGTCGCATTACTTGCCTTGCCTTCTGGCGAGAACATCAGAAAAAATTTTCAGCGAAGGTCATCCCCTCCTAATGCTGTTAAAACTTCTCCCCAAAGAGGAGCTCATTGCGGCATGCCGTTCGGATCATTATCATAAAGCTTAAACTTGAGTCGGACAGCACTCAGTCATGTGTGAGAAATTTTGGCCCTGTTTCTTTTTGGGCAAATTTGCATTAGCATGTACTTTTGGCCAATGAATATGATTCTGTACCACTGTCGCTCGGTCTTAGCTTTAAAAAAAACACTTCCCGAATTATTGAACCAAAAATTTCAACTGAATGCACGTTTTGATTTGTATTCCTTAATTGAATACTCGTGGGAATGGCTTGTGAACGTACGATTGGCTTTTTCCCACTTTACTGCACACATACATACAGACATTACAGACTCTCATAGTGTGAACAACCCCTTGAAAAATGTTTTTTCTATGCACAAAAATGAAGTGATTTTGTTAACGATATATCCTCAATTGGGCTATTGGATCAAATAATCAATGTTGCAATTATCGAGTTATCGGTATTTATCGCCATCATAAATTATAACTGTAAATTCACGAATCTTTTGCAAGCATTTTAGCTGATTTTATATTCTCTCATTTTTAAGAGGGATGAACACCACAACGATAGAGAGAGGTTGGGGCAAAGATAATTTGAGAAACTTACCTCAATGTTACCCATCGTTTGGAACGATGTAAACACAAACATAAATCCAAAGCCCAAAATGAGCACATTGACGAATTTAATATCCATGTTGACGTTCTATGCTTGAGTTGAGGTGATGGGTGAAATGGGGGAGATTAGTTAGATTTGTTGATGCACTTTTACGCCGCCTTCTCTTCTATCTGTCTACTCTGCAGCCGGTGGGTGGTATTTAATCTAGCGTTGACTTTTTATCGTTTAAATACCTTATAAAAATACTTTATCTAAAACGCAAAACGTATGGCGTATAAAAAATTTCTCCTTAAAAATTTGTTTAAAATATTTTTTTTTTACATTAATTCACTGATATCAATTTGTTGTTGTTTTTGTTTTATATTTAACTGCTCCACATCCGCATAGAATTTGTGATTATTTTATTATGAGGCGTTGCGGCGCATACAAACAAATTGGTGAGCTTGAGAAGAATTTATATGCGGTTTAACATTTTTCTATTGTTACTTTCTTTTTTTTTTTTTTTGGTTTTGACGAAATTCTTTGTTGTAACTTGTATAGTTGTAGATATTTATTTTATAACAAAAACAAAATCAACAACTTTTTCCTATTTCTGAAAGCCGCGGCGAGACAGCAATGAAGGCGACTCCACCCGTATGAATGTGTGTGTGATTTACTCTACAAAGAAGCACACATCTGTTTTATGTTATGGGAATTTGTTAAAAATTTGTGCTAAAATTCAAGTGAGATTTTTTGTTATTTCGTTTTTTTATTTTAATTAGACTTCGCAGTAAAATGCAGCACTGAATAAGCACAGAGCAAATAAATCACTAAAGACAAAAAAACAGATTGAGCGAACGATGACAACGAACGACGAAGCGCTAAATAACAATACACACGACAGACACGTTGAAGCATTCAAAGCTAAATGAGACAACGGTGAGCAAAAGCAAACCCAAGTTAAGGAATCCACATTCAACTATCGACTCTATTCACTTGCAATGAAATGGCGTTGGCGTTTGCTCCAACCACCCGCCCTTACCAATGCGCTCACAGCATAACTGATTAAAATGTCATGCAGCATTGTTCCCCCCGAAACTAAAAGTAGAAGAGAGAAACAAAACAAACCACAGAAAACACATATCCAACAAGACAATAGCAATAAACTCTGCTGATTGACTGACTGCAATAGTTTTTGATTCCCTCATTTCGCTTTTGTTATTCAATTAAAGCTACTTCGGCTTGTTCCCCATTCATATAAATAGTAGAGAGATATTTCTCATTTAGTTACTCTCCCAAACACACATAAAGCCAACTGCAAACATTGTCAAATGCGCGCACGTCTGTATCCCCAGCGTAGAGGGGCAACAAAACTGAGTATCAAAACAAAACTGGAAAAACAAAAAGTCTCAACGCCCTATTGCCACCCTCTGTTATTGGAAATGAATAAAAACTTAATTTAAAAGTTTAAGTAACGCAATAGTAACTTTATGTAATTAATTTGCTCAAACTATTCCATTCTCAATTCCTCTTTTATACGTATTTTTATTTATTGTAGGCAGTTTAGTTTTTATTAGAAATATTTTTTATGGCTTCTCTTGGCAAACGTTTCATGGTGTTAATATGTACCGCTATTTCTAGTGTAGTTAATCTCACGCTAGCAAGTTTATTGCTTTCTGATCACTTCCCAAATTAAGATAATCAGTGTTGGTAAGTTCATTACTCAGTGTGTTTGTCCCTGTAAGCACAACACGTTAAAGTTCCTTTAGTATTTTTCTATTGAAACCTTTTGGATATATTGCGTGTTTTTTAGACGTGTGAAAGAACAATAAAACGCATATAGGCCTGCTCCGATAAACGCAATCGCAAGAATTTTTACGAATTAAACTTTAATTTATGTTCAGGTAATCGAAAATCGCAAAAATGTTCCGGTTTTAATTCGGTCAGACTTGCTTTTTGCGCAGAATAAATGCACTGATTTCATTTTAATTATGAAATCTTTTGTTTTCATTGCTGCACATCTAAAGAATTAAATCACATCTTAATAATACATTTATATGCATTTTTTTACAAAGAACACTACTCCAAAATCACCGCTGTCGCTGTTGGTTTATTTTGCTAATTCATTGCAAAACACTGAAAAATAAACAGATGATAACATTTTCCTACAAAATATTGCAAAATATACCAGTAAAATGGAAAAATATAAACGATTATTATATTGTATTAAGGACTTATTTTAGCTTTCATACAAATGCTTTTGTGTCTTTGCAAGACGTTTTCTGTTAAATTAAGCAAATTTTGGTCTGTGACTGGGTTCTTGACATTTTTTACAGCTATTAAAAATGAACAGGCACCGAATTGTGCCTGTCCGCCAGCGGTTAGTATTCGGAATTTTACGATCGTATGAGGATGTTAACTCGGAAAGTGATAATTTTTCAAATTTTTTGTTTAGGTCAGAGTTCACTAAAGATGGAATTGTCCAGTTCCCGAGTTGTATCCAAATCCCATTTAGAACGTCAAATGTTTGGTTTGGATATTAATTTTTTTTTACATTTTGTTTCTTTTTTCACATTTTAATTGTTTTATTTTGTAGTTTACACGTTTATAATCATAAATCTTTTGGCTGCTACACATGATTATGCAAATAAAACTAAAGTATCAATTAGGAAGTGTCCAGAAATGTGACAGCCTTGTAGGATTTTGTGCCACAATCGCACCCAGGGTATATCATTGTTGTTGGGTACGTGACAAGAATTTCTACTGACAATATTTTGCGCCATAAACCTATATTCATCCTTTTTATTCATCATAAATTCTAGAAATTTTATCGTAAACAAAGTCCCAATATAAAAGAAGTTTACTCGTCGAAAATTTCGTTTATATTTGAATCTGTATGCTACGTAAACGACCTTATAATACTTCTAAGAAGTAGGAATCAGCTATGCAGAAAGGGGTTTGGAGATAGTATACGACTGGGCTAAACCTAGAGGTCTGAACGATAATAAGGAGAGGAAAATCCTGAGACCCTTAAGTGAAACTTCTTCTGACTGTGTCTTCTCTTCTTCCTTGACGTTCTCACAGCTTCTGCATAAGTTGTTGCTGTTCTAGCCAGCGACAGCAAAGCGGTAGACCTCTTCAAGTCTGGATGGGGCACATAATTTTAGAAATTTCACAACCATCTGCCATTCGTTGTCCTTTCGTCGTGATCGTGAAGACTTAACTTACATGTTGCTAGAAGCAACAATGCAATTCCCTGGGATATCTCTGCGGCCCGGCACCCAGAACAGGTGAATTTTGAACTGTTCAGCCATCTCGTTGAGACAGTCGAGGGCGGCTTTTAAATTCAGACATATGTTCCCCAGAGATTTAATGGCTGCCTGACTCTGAGAATATATTTTTTGACGTTATATCTTAGCCATTCCACAACTTCTTTAATTGCAAGGATCTCCGCTTGATACACACTACAAGTGTCAGGTAACTTTCTCCATATAGCAAGTCCAAGTTCTTCAGAGTACACCCAAAACCCACCTGGACGTCTAGTTTGGATCCAATCCGTATTGAAGTCTATGTAACTTCATCGTAGTGTTACTTTTTTTATCAAAAAGCGGCTCAGGCACTAATGCACATCGGGCGTCGTATCAAGGATAACCGAGTGTCCGTAGCCGCAGCCTGATAGGTCTGACAACTGCAGTACATATGGCTCTCTTGCAAGTGTATAGGTCAAGAGTTGTCTTTCTTGCCCTTTCAATAAATGACACATTCTCTCCGAGGATGTTCCACTGGCTCTATAGGAGCGTCTCTTATTGGCAGGGCGATGAGATCCATACCTACCAGACCACGGGAGACAATTCCAAATTTCCACTGCAGCTGTAAGTCTTGTGAGAATAGAAGAGTGGATGGCAAATAAGATCAGCTCATACCGTGCGATTATATGAATTATTTCAAGACCGATTAAATTTAGCGCAAAACGTGTGCATGAACGGATCTTCACACTGCACTGCAAAAAGTGCAATCCACAATTGTTCAGAGTAGCAGTTGGGCAAGTGTGTTTTGTTGTAATAGTTAGATCTCTTTATTTGGTAGAAATATATGTAGTGGAGAAATTTTCTTTCTTGCTGCACTATAAAAGGAGACATATTGTATGTTTTTGACAAACCCACTGATGAGTTTGGTGGTACCAAACGAAATCGCGATCTAAAAAGCAAGCAAATGCTATTACAAAACAAAACCATATTTTCTGTCTAACTTTAAAAAATGGGTTTTTGTTCTTATATTTGTAATAGAAGCGGATACGGTCTGCAGCCGTATCCCATTGTATAAATTATTCGATTAGACTGAAATTTCCAACATCCGTGGGAAGTTTTCTTCAAATTGGCCTATAACCTGATTTAGCCCTTATATAAACCGATATCCTGATAAGTCTTTTACGGCCCCAACAAGCTTGAAATTTTCCCTGATTTGGCAGAAATTTTGCACGTAAATAACACATATGCCCTTCATTCATATACTTTCATTAGTGTAAATTGTTTTTCACACGTTTTGCGCTAAGTTTATTTGGTCTTAAAATAATTCTTCCCGACAATATCCGATTGTAATTTTTTTTTCATTAATCTCCCAAAGAGGAGATATACATGTTGTTTGGCCACGAGCATGAATATCTCTTGAATGAAAGATTTTTATTGATTACAGAGAAAAAATCCACATTTTAGTAGATTCAATAGTGGTGGATTCCTAAGATTTGGCCCGTCCAAACTTATCACATTTTTATTTGTTTAATTTGAATAAATTAAACTTAATTTCTTTAAAATTGTTGTTTAAACTTAAACTTCATTTCAATGTCATGGTGTCGCATTTTGCTTTAACGGCTATGTAATATCCGTTTCCTTTTGCAACACTCAAACCCCTTACAACATATTTTCAACGTTGACCAACACTGTTTGTAAGAGCCCAAAAGTAGGCAACAAGAAAAACAGGCACTCATATAGAGCACACAGGTTGAATAAACATACATATCAACATCATTTCTGGCAGAGCATCAACTGCGGCAACAACGAAACTGAAAAAGTTCTTCACATTCAATAAACAAAAGCCAAATGCGAACTTTTATTCAGTGCAAGTAAATTTTCCAGCCAAAGAAAGTGTATTTTAAATTTATTCCTCCCCTCAAAAAAGAAAACGAAATAAACCACACAGGTAAGTAAATTTATTAACACATCCAGTGAGAAGTGTCTTAACATAATTTAATTAATAACAATTAATATGTGAATATTGTTTTGCAAAAAAACAACAACAAAAACATATATCGACCACACGCACACCCTCAATCGTTGCTGACTGACTGCTCAACAGCTAGCAGCTTACCATACAACAAGGTCATCATCCATAACCAACCAAAAAACACCGCAATGAGTGACGCTGGTGGCAATCGAAACTTAATAAGAAGCCTCATCAACGCTGCAGAAAAAGCAGCCAACATTGCCCGTATATGCCGTTCCAATAAGGCATTACTATCACTTTTGGTCCAGGAAAAGAAGGGAGACGATGCAAATGCCAGATTCGAACATGATTTCAAAACTTTGGCTGATGTTCTCATCCAGGAGACCATAAAATACGATGTGGGTGCTGAGGTAGGTGTAAATTGTAGTTGTGTTTTAGCTGTGCTTACGCTAAAAATAATATTTGCTATAGATACATTGCTACAGTTTTTTTTTCTCCCTTATATAGTTTCCTGAAATGAAAGATAACATACGGGGTGAGGAATCGCCAAATTTTACAAATGCCAATGGAGAATCTATTGCTATTGCAGTTGGTCCCGGCGCTAGTGAAACCGAGTCGTGTTTGTTGGCCATTCTGCATAATGGTCATGAAGAAGCTGCCCGCATTTTAGCAACTGAAGTTCATCGTGAGATTGCTTTTGATCAAGAACAACCAGAGGAAATTCCCGAATTGCCAAATGATGCAGTGGACTATACAAATTTGGGAGTTTGGATAGATCCAATTGGTGAGATATATAAGACTTAATAGGATAGAAAGGGATATTGTTGAGTTTACAAAAGGCTTTAGTTAGTTCTTATTATCTCTGGGGGGTAATACATAGCTTTCAGAAAGGGATCTCTAGAAAGGAGCTTTTGTTGGCACCTGAGCCATTCAGCTATGTGGGGGAACGAAGCAACTGACGAGCTGGCTAGGAATGGATTGTTGAATGGCGCAGATCATTCAACGGAGTCGGTGGTGGGTGGGTGGACGCTTTTTAAGATGTCGCACGAACGAGGCGTGGGCTGATGCTGTAGGTTGCAGGGTGGCAAATGCCCCGTGGCCAAGTATATCGCGGAACAAAACGTTGCTTATCCTGAAACTGAGGTGGCTTGATTTCAGACTGCTGATAAGAATCCAGTTGTTGTTGTAGCAATGTGTTGTACATTGAGGCAGCAGACCTTGCCGATGAAGCACTTCATCGGGTCAATACTGTACGTACAACCGGCGGATATGGGATTAATAAGAATCCTGACTAATCACTGCTACTTTAGGTCCTTGGCGTCACGCTGGACGCTGGGAGAGGCAGACTTTTACAGGGTGGGCGATGTTGTTGTTATAGCCACATTTCCTTATGTAAAGTCGCCAATAACTCACCTTGTCATATCAATTATCATAGGTTCTCAGTTTTTTGGCAAGAGCCAGTGCCACCAGACTTTTTTACACCCTCCACCATAGGATGGGAGTATACTAATTTCGCAATTTTGTTTGTAATACCTCGAAATATTCGTCGAAGACCCCATAATCGTCATAATATTTTAAGTCGAACTAGCCATGTCCGTCCGTCTGTCTGTCGAAATCATGCTAACTTTCGAAGGAGTTAAGCTACGCGCTTGAAATTTTGCACAAATACTTTCTATTATTGTAGGTCAGTTGGAATTGTCAATGGGCCAAATCGGTCCATATTCTGATATAGCTGCCATATAAACCGATCTTGGGTCTTGACTTCTTTAGCCTAAGCAATTATTGTCCGATTTGACTGAAATTTTGCACGTGGTGTTTTGGTATCACTTTCAACAACTGTGCTGAGTATGGTCCATAACCTGATATTGGTGCCATGTAAACCGATCTTGGGGCTTGATTTCTTGAGCTTTTAGAGGGAGCAATTATTATCCGATTTGGCTGAAATTTTGCACATAGTGTTTCGGTATCACTTCCAACAACTGTGCTACATATGGTCGAAATCGGTCTACAACCTGGCATAGCTGCCATATAAACCGATCTGGATCTTGTCTTCTTGTTTTGGTATCACTTTCAACAACTGTGCTGAGTATGGTCCATAACCTGATATTGGTGCCATGTAAACCGATATTGGGTCTTGATTTCTTGAGCTTTTAGAGGGAGCAATTATTATCCGATTTGGCTGAAATTTTGCACATAGTGTTTCGGTATCACTTCCAAAAACTATGCTACATATGGTCGAAATCGGTCTACAACCTGGCATAGCTGCCATATAAACCGATCTGGATCTTGACTTCTTGAGCCACTAGAGGACGCAATTCTTATTCAATTTGGCTAAAATTTTGCACGAGGTGTTTTGTTATGACTTCCACCAACTGTGCTGAGTATGGCACAAATCGGTTCATAACCTGATATAGCTGCCATATAAACCGATTTGGACCTTGACTTCTTGAGCCTCCTTGCCAAGATCGGTGTCGCCCGCCCTCTAACTGAGACTCGGGGCCTTTGCGTTGGCTTCACAGGAACAGGAAAAGGACGATGACTTCCAGCACCTACCATTAAACCATCCAGATCGCTTTAGACACACATCAGATTTTCCATAGCTTCCTCTTTCCCGGGATCGCCATGGCAAAAATCGTTGCATTTTGCATTTTTCAATGCATAGCTCCTCAACGCGATCAGTCTGTTAGGCCTTTAGTCTATCACCATGCATCCAACCAAAAAGTAATCTGTAATGGCGGACACAATGAATAAGATATCTGTTCTAGCCAACGACAATAAATCGATGGAACAATTTTAGATTGGACCGCATGGCGTTCAAAGCCCCTAATTTATCATTTCAGTTCCCTTGGTAGGAAGGATATTCTTATGACTCTCGACTTTACTAGTGAATATCATTGAAATCGGCTCAGATCCAGTTGCGACAGGCATCCGATCCGAAACCTCTTCCAATCCATCCAGTTTTCCTATCGCCGCCTCAATTATACAACGAGGCTATGACTTGCTCCCATCTACTATGTATTCTCCCATCGCCTTAAGTCGTCTAATAGCCGCAGTGTCTGCCTCATAGCTAATCAGTTTGTCTTTGGCTCAGACACCTAAAACTGTTTGCGGTGCCCTAGTTGCCGTGGTTCTCATCACCCCAAGCAACCTGTTTAAATGTTCTTTTCCTTCCACCTACTAGCCTTCCATCAAACTAGCGAGGCTTAAATTAGTCTTGATCTAATTACGCTTCTATTGAGCTAGTGGGAGACAAGGACAACAACTTTAATCTCCCTTTTTTATTTATTTCAGATGCCACTGCCGAATACATTTCTGGCGATACAATGTTCACAAATTTTCCCGGCATTACATCCACCGGTTTAGATTGTGTCACTGTTCTTATAGGAGTTTACGACTTGACTTCCGGCATACCTCTGATTGGTGTTGTATGTCAACCCTTTCGCAATAAGATCGATGACAATGTCTACACATCATCCATGTATTGGGGCATAGCTTTGGATAATTTTCAAGCTCATAGTAAAAATTTAAATAATTCCCCCAAAAGAAGCGGTGGTCTTTTAGGTATATTCTCTAGCTCCGAACGTGCTGAATTACTACAGCAAATGTTGGAAATTGGTTACGAATTTGCATTTTCAGCCGGTGCAGGACATAAAGCCCTTAAGGTGATAACCAATGAAGTAGACATTTATGTATTGAGTAAGGGCTCCACTTTTAAGTGGGATACATGTGGTCCTCAGGCCATTCTACGTTCCTTAAATGGAGATATTGTGGAATTTCAAACAAGTATTAAGGAAGGCAAACCAGTGCCATTGAAATATATTGAAGTGGTGGACAATGAAGAGGATGGCAGTATTGCCGACTGGAAATGCAATAGCCAGGGTCTAATAGCTGTAAGAGATATGAAATTGTTTGAAGACTTGCTGGTGAAATTGGCGGAAAGTTAAGTGCATGCTTAAACTACAGTTGAAGATACTCATATGAGCTGCATGTTAGAAATGTTAATATTCCATTATTATTATTTTTTTTTTGTTGAATTGGTCCAGATATTCCTAAATATTTTTGATGATGTGTATTTAAAAAAAATATATATTTATAAAAAAAACTAATAATTTATATACAATAAATACATGTATACACATATGACAAAGTTATTTTAAAATTGGTTTTCATATTTGAAAAATACATTTTTCTTTGCATTTATTATCTCAGAAGGTCGCATGTGATTCACGGGCTGATGAGATGACCTATAAAACTAATCATTAAACGCGCCCACCAGTCATGTGATATCTGGTTGACTGTTTTGTAATTTTTTTTATTTAATCTCAAAACAATCTCTCTTTTCTAATAGCACTCTTGCTGGGGTTGCAAGAAATAGGATTTCAAATTAGTCCCCATCTAGAACTTTCTCTGGGTGATCTATAGCCAGACGGAATGGCTCTGGTAGAATTCCAGGAAAAAAGTAGAATTAGGTTCTAAAAAAGTACCAAAAAGGTACGAAATGAGTGAACTTGGTACAGGGCGGAGGGATGGAGTTAGAATTTCGAAATTTGACTTAAAATATATCTGGTGCCAGAGGATGAGGGTGAAAAGAAAATAAAATTGAAAAATAGCACTGGCAACGGGAGAAACGTACGTTTAGTATTGCCATGGTACCATTGGTACCATTTGGTACTTTCTTTACAGATGGAGGTAGAGGTCTGAAATTTGGCACGTAGGTACAACTAGGAAATATATGATGGGTGACTTAATGTTTTATTAAAAAAAAAATAAAAATAAATGGGTGACTAAACGTTCCATTAAAAATTCGTGCGTTTTGGTACCAAAACTGGTACCATTTGTTACTTTCATTACAAATAGAGCCAGAGGTCTGAAATTTGGCATTCAGGTACAACTAGGAAAAAAAGATGGGTGACTGTCATCTTTTTACATCTCGTACCAATTTTGGTACTTTCTGTGCAGATTGAGCTAGAAACTTGAAATTTGGCATGCTGGTAAAACTTAGAAATATTGGGTTGCTCAAAAAGTATAGTCGGCGTTGACAAATTTTTTCACAGCTTGTGACTCTGTAATTGCATTCTTTCTTCTGTCAGTTATCAGCTGTTACTTTTAGCTTGCTTTAGCAAAAAAGTGTAAAAAAAGTATATTTGATTAAAGTTCATTCTAAGTTTTATTAAAAATGCATTTACTTTCTTGTAAAAAATCCGCAATTACTTTTTGGGCAACCCAATATATTATGGGCGACTAAATGATTCTGCACAATTCGAACATTTTGGTACAAAAATTGGTACTTTCTTTATACATGGAGCTAAAGGTACCAAATTTGGCATGTGGGTACAACTATGAAATAAATGATGGATGACTGAATGATCTATTCAAAATTCGTAAATTTTGGTGTCATTTTGTACTTTCTGTTCAGATAGAGCTTGAGATCTGAAATTTGACATGTAGTCAAAACTAAGAAATATATGATGGGTGGCTAAAATATCTATTCATTATACGCACATTTAGCTACCAAAATTGGTACGTTTTGGAACTTTCTTAACAAATGGAGCTAGAGGTCTGAAATTAAGCATGCAGGTACAACTAGCAAAAATATGATGTAGGTGCAAGAAGATGATGAATAATGGGTGACCAAATGATCCATTCAAAATTCGTATATTTTGGTACAAAAAAGTGCAAAATAGTACGAAATAGCTTATCTTCGCTTACAGCATACGAGGACTGCTAAAATTTAGCAATTTGACAAACCTTTTCGCAGTCTTGACACAAATACGAGCATTTGGAAGAAAACATATTAATTGTGGAGTAATTGGTACATTGAAAGAATATTTTGGGCAACCATGTGCCAAATTTCGGACCTCTAGCTCCATCTATAAAGAAAGTACCAAATAGTACCAATTTTGGTACCAAAATGTTCGAATTGTGAAAAAATCATTTAGTCGCCCATAATATATTTCTAAGTTTTACCTACATGCCAAATTTTAGACCTCTAGCTCCATCTAAAAGAAAGTACCAAATAGTACCAATTTTGGTACCAAAATGTTCGAATTGTGAAAAAATCATTAAGTCGCCCATAATATATTTCTAAGTATTGCCAAATTTCAGGCCTCTACCTCAATCTGCACAGAAAGTACCAAAATTGGTACATGTACGAATTGTTGTTGTTGTTGTTGTAGCAGTTTATTGTGTACTATCTTTCGTCTGCTTGATTCTGTTGAGTGTCAAGACCCAGGAATTCCGCGACTAAGATGGGGTGCGTCCACAGGGATCTGGGTCTGAGTCGAGTGGGTCTGGCCGGGCAGTTAAACAGGTGACGTGTATCGTGCGGTCCCTGGTTACAGTCGGGACATACATCTTGCACGTCGGCATCAATCCTAGCTCTGTGGGAATTGAGGCGGCTGCATCTGCCGGAACGTAATTGAGCCAGAATCACTCTGGTTTGCCGGGGGAGGTCGATTTCTTCGGGTGCAATGGGTGGCGGTCGTACTCCAAGGACTACATTCACCCGGTAGCCAGTTAACGCGTCTGCTACCGTGTCTGCATGAATGTTGTTCAGACCCGCTTGATATGCCGCTTGATCTAGAGGTTCTCTCTTATAGCGCTGGACCTCACGCTCTAGATCATGTAGATCTACCTTAAGGCTTCTGGGCGGTGGGTATCTATCCACAAGATGATGATTTGGATGATTTCTGCGATAACAGCCCAAAAGGTATTGCTTAGACAGCATGTAGTTATGTCTTCGCACTGGTAGGATCTTTGTCTCCTGGTGGAGGTGGTCCACATGAGAACTAAGGAGGCAGCCCGTCGCAGTTCGGAGGGCGGCATTCTGACAGATCTGAATATTATTCCACTGCGTGTCACAAAGCTGACGTGACCACACTGGCGCTGCATAACTTACCACAGACCGGCCAATTGCTTTGTACGTGGTCAACAAGGTTTCTTTGCCTGCACCCCAAGTGCTGCCAGCGAGTGACTTGAGGACCTTGTTTCTACTTTTGACTTTATTGCAGATTGCTGTGGCATGTGGGGAGAAAGTGTAGGAGCTGTCAAATGTGACGCCAAGTATTTTGGGACACTTGATGGTCGGAATCAATTCTCCATCGACCATCACAGTCAGCTCAGAATTCACCTCACGCGTATTTGTAGTGAACAGTGTGGCTGAAGATTTGGTGGCGGATATCTTCAGATTTCTTGCAGCGAAATATGAGGCAAGCTCGTTGAGGTAGACGTTCAACCTATCGCAGATGTCATCAATGGGTGGGGGGCCTGATGCCAAGATCGTACAGTCGTCCGCATATGATACGATCTCTATGCCGTCTGGAGGAGGTGGGATGGAGGAAAGGTAGAGGTTAAACAGAGCCGGAGATATCACCCCGCCTTGGGGAACTCCCTGTTTCACTCTACGGTGTTTTGACTTCTTATCCCTAAATTCCACAAATGACTGGCGGCCACACAGATAATTCGCGACCCAACGTTTAAGGCCTGGCTGGAGGGACGTGTTGGCGATGTCCTCAAATAATTTGGCATGGCTGACCGTGTCGAATGCCTTCGATAGGTCCAATGCCACGAGGACCGTCCTATCACATGGCCTGGGTTGATTGAAGCCACGGCAAATGTGTGTGGTGATGGCATGCAAAGCTGTTGTTGTGCTGTGCAGTCTCCGAAATCCGTGTTGATGCTCGGCGAATGGAAATTCTCCTACGAGGCTCGGGAGGAGTAATGCCTCAAGCGTCTTAGCCACTGGTGAGAGAAGGGAGATCGGTCTGTACGACTCCCCCAAACTCGGGTCTTTACCAGGCTTCAGTAGCGGGATCACTCTGCCCATTTTCCAGACATCGGGAACTATAAGAGTGTTCAATGACAGGTTAAGGACAGTGGTAAGGTACTCAACTCCAGGTAAATCCAGATTCTTCAGCATCAATGTAGAGATTCCGTCGGGGCCCAACGCCTTGTACGAATTGTAAAAACGATTAGTTTATTTAGGTACTCAAACGTACAAAATGGTACTTTCTTAACGGAGTGAGCTCAAGCTCGCAAAATTGGGATACAGGTACACCTTTACAGTATGTATTGGACGAACAGAAGATTTATTCAAAATCGTAAAATTAGGTAATAAACTGTTAAAATGGTACATTCTTTATGTATTAAGCTAAAGCATTCAAAATTAGGACACGGATTTATCTCGACAGTAAATATCGTCTAGAAGAATCCGACACATACAACCGGCTGCCATGGTTGTTGTAGCAGTTTACTGTGTTCTATCTTTCGTCTGCTTGATTCTGTTGAATGTCAAAACCCAGGAACTCCGCGAGTAAGATGGGGTGCGTCCACAGGGATCTTGGTCTGAGTCGAGAGGTTCTGGCCGGTCAGTTAAACAGGTGACGTGTATCGTGCGGTCTCTGGTTACAATCGGGACATACATCTTGCACGTCGGCATCAATCCTTGCTCTGTAGAAGTTGAGCCGGCTGCATCTGCCGGAACGTAATTGATCCAGAACTACTCTGGGGAGGTCAATTTGTTCAGGTGCAATGGGAGGCAGTCGTTCTCCAAGGACTACAATCACTCGTTAGCTTTTTACCGCATCTGCTACCATGTCTACATGAATGTTGTTTAGACCTGCTTGATATGCCACTTGATCTAGAGGTTCTCTCTTGTATCGCTGAACCTCAAGCTCTAAAGGCTTCTGGGCGGTGGTTACCTATCCACAAGATGATAATTTGGATGGTCTCTGCGATAACAGCCCAAAAGGTATTGCTTAGACAGCATGTAGCTATGTCTTCGCACTGGTAGGATCTTTGTCTCCTGATGGAGATGGACCACATGAGAGTTGAGGAGACAGCCTGTCCCAATTTGGAGGGTGGTATTCTGACAGATCTGAATATTATTCCACTGCGTGTCACAGAGCTGACGAGACCATTGTGCATAACTTGACACAGACCGGCCAATTGCTTTGTACGTAGTCAACAAGATTTCTTTGTCTGTACCCCAAGTGCTGCCGGCAAGTGACTTAAGGACCTTGTTTATACTTTTGACTTTATGGCAAATTGCAGTGGCATATGGGGAGAATATGTAAGAGCCGTCAAATGTGACGCCAAGTATTTTGGGACACTTGAAGGTCGGAATCATTTCTCCATCGACCATCACTGTCAGCTCGGTATTCACCTAACGCGTATTTGTAGTGAACAAAGTGGCTGAAGATTTTTTGGCAGATATCTCCAGATTTCTTGCCACGAAATATGAGGCAAGTTCGTCTGTCATTTTCGGGATGCACAATAAATTGATGGTTAAACAACCTGGCGCATCTCTTCGGATCAGTCACGGTTACGTTGCCAAAATTGACTGTGGTCCTGTCATTCCGTCTATCGGGGTTCGAGAGTCACTTAACAGTAGACCACAGCTTGCCTAAGCCGGAACCTACGTTATATTGCTCCAAGTGTTTCAGCCACAAATTCCGCCATCACGCTCGTCTGCGACTACCACTGCTTGCGCCGGGAAATTCGGCCGCATTTGGGGTATTCGACCGGCTGCTGGTATAAAGCGAGCGGCTGCTGCGTTAATGATGTCTCGGAATTTCCTCTCGGCAACTAGCACATACGAGGGGGGTGGCAGTTCACTGAAGCGGCGATTGGTATACTCTCTAAAGCTAACCCCATCGGCATTTTTCTGATTGATAAACGTTCGGCGCTATGGGGAGGTGGTCTGACCCCAAAGAGATGACGGCTTGCCAGGGTACGTCACTCAGGGGATCAGGGGGTGCAATGAAAATGTCTGACGAACTGCTGCACCTCCTCTTAACCCTAGTGGGGGCATCCTCATTCACCGTGCAAAACGTGGAGCGTTCAACCTGCTCTGCCAAAGCCATTCACGCTGGTCATTACCTAGGAGAGCATGCCATGAAATGTGATGTGCATTAAAGACCCCTAGAACCAGACGATTATGGCCAGATAGTAACCCATTTATGTCGGGATTGTAAGCTTGGCCATTAATTGGAACACAGCTACCAACCGGCGGTATGTACACGTTGTATAGCCCTATCTCGGCAGTACCGGGCCTGACTACTATTCCCATGCACTCCATGTAGGGTCACTAGCGCCAGGCGCAGGCGAAATAGGTTTATATTGCACGGAATGGTGCATCACGAATGCAAATCCCCCACCTCCATTCCTTCATATAGTCCGACGACGAGGACGCAGAAGGCGACGACGACGCTTGTGACCCACTGCTAGCTATGTTCGCACAGCACCTTGCAACATATTTAGTATGACTATACTCTCGTACTTATGTGAGGCCAGGGCAAGATCGGAAATATATCCACTCCATGCACACCTCACCGTCACCGACCGGTGATAGATGGGGTTCTGGCAAACCGAACAGAACCAGGCTCCGGGGTTCTTTTCAATCTCGGCACGCACCAGAAGCGTGCGGAGGGATGTACCTCTCCCATGATGAAAAAAAGACGCACACGTACACTGAGGCAGCAGCCCTTGCAGATGAATGATTCCATCAGGTCTATCCGGTGTGTACAACCGGCTGCCATTGGATTGGATTTGTTGTTTAAAAGATATAGTAGTGGCATTCCATTGTGATATCACAGTACTAGCAATAGACCAAAACTTCACTTGTATCCCGAGTTAGCTCAGCTACAGGTAGACAGTCAAGCCTATATCCTTCCCGCTTTAGAAGAACGACTAAAAACTCGTTTGGGAAAAATCGAGGTAAAAAATCTTGGTCTCGTCACAAAAGAGGTCTGCAACCCCCGTATTAGCTTTTGAGGTTTGCTATACTGGAATTTTCCATTTTCGAACCAATTTACAGCAAGTCTGTTGGAAAATGTGAACAAAATTGTGAACGTACCTTATATGGAGTTGTACCGTCATATGGCTGTTTTTCCAAAAGCGTGAAATTATTTTTGTCACACCTCTGTACAAATGCAACTGTAATTACGTTATGATTCGTCCAATTGCCGCAGAGGCTGGCTATTGAAAAAAGGTGCGGATTCTAATCCACGCCATGCCACCTAAGCCAAAAAGAGGCTTGTAGTGCGCTCTAAATTCGAAGAGTATTCCCGACGAGATCTATATCAGGCTATAGCTGTGAGCATTATACAGGCTGGAACATTGAGGTACGATCTGTATGGTTTTCATTGCTGTCACGAGAAGCTTAGCTGCAGGCTACACAGTTGCGGATAGTGGAATGCCCCATACTGAGTAGCTGCAACGGCAGGCGCGGTCGGGTGGCGCCGGCTCTGTGTGAACATAGTAAATAAATGCGGGAATTAGGCCCAGGGTATTTCTAGGCCTGATTTGCTTTCTCGCAGAAAACTGCCTTATACTTAAACTGTATGTTTGAGTTGTAGATCTTGTACTGCCTCCAGAGCCGTAATAGGCGCGGTCCTCATAGCCCCGTTTATTCCAAGAAAACGCATTCTTTTACCCTGTTGTAATGTCTTATCTTTACCCTAAATTGATATTTCCAACCGCCAGATTGTCGGTTGTAAGTTCTTGCAAAGTTTCTTTGTAAAAACTGAACCGCCAGATTGTCTGTTGTAAGTGCTTGCAATGTTTCTTTGTAAAAACTGAACCAAAAGCTTCTAATAATAAAAATACACATGTAATTTTTGTGGTGTTTTGTTGTTGTTTTTTTTTGTAAACAGTTTTTATTATATGTATTTGAAAATAATTATTATCAAAAGAGGAGGGTGATTAATAGTATGACTCAAATTACAATAAAAAAAAACTAAAATAGAATAAAACCATATAAATATGTATGTATATATGTATATTTTTAAAAAAATATTGCTATTTTATTTTTTTTCATAAAGGTTAGATCATAGACATGTTTTAGCTGCTACAAAAACAATAAAAAAACGTCAGATACAAAGAATACATTCGGGTGTGGAAAGACACAAAAAAACATGAAAACACTCAGATATATATAAAGAGAACGTTGATAATTAAATAAAATTAAATTATTTTACAACAGTTAATGAAGAAAAGAAATTTGGTAAAAAATTAATTAGCTTTTTTTTTTAAATTATAATAAATAAAAAACATCCAAGAGAAAGTTTAGAGTTTCTTTTTTTTTTGTATTGAAACAACAATTATTTTGAAAATTATTTATACTGATTTTTTTTGTTTTAATTAATTACATTAATAATTTATCTATGGCATTATTGTACGTTTAGACACTTTAGGTTTTTGTTGAGTTTAGTTTGTGCTGTTGGTTGTTTACATGTTACACATATTGTAAAATGTATATATATATGCATATTTATGTATGGTATATAAATTGTAGGTATACATGGATTTCAATATCGGCACAAAATTTATTATTTATTTAAAAAAAAAATGTTATGTTAGTTTAAAACAACTAATTATTCGCATTGGTTTTTGTTTTAACAATTGTTGATTGTTTTTGATTGTTTTGTTTTGTTGATTGTTTTAAGGTATACAAAAATTACTAAACAACAAACAGTTCTCATGGTTCGGCACATAGGGAGTGCTGCTCAAGCATTCCATCCTAGCCTTATTCCCAATCATTCTCATGCTGTGACTATTTCAAAAAATTCCTGTGTTAAATTTGTTAAGGCACTATTTCTATGTTGTTACAAAATCGCAATGGGGGTTTTTGTATTTAGTTTGTTGATTAGGTTCTCTATTCTCTTTTTTTGGGATTCAAATGTCCTGGAAGACCCTTCCATTCTATATCTTTTTATTCATGGTATTCTCATGGGCGGTACGCAATCGCTTTCTTAATTCATTGGGGAAGCGTTCATAGCATTTCTTGCATACTGGCTTCTCATCGTATTCATAGAATTTCGACTTTTGTGTCATTTTCATGTCGCACACGGAACAAGCGAAATGATGAACACACCAGGCTTTATTCAAGGCTGTAAATACTGCGAATGAAAAAATAAATATCAATTCCATTAAAGCTTTGCCTTTTAATGTCGCTAAGTTGTATAAAAACGAAAGAAAAACTTACCATCTCCTGCAATGACTTGATTGCAAACGAAACACAAATTGCCAAACAATTGATGATAATGAGTTTCACAATATGCCAGACCACGTTTCTCGTAGTGACGATGTCCCAAGAAGGGCTTCTCACATTTGGCACAAACGAAATGCTGCAAAATGAAATGAAAGTATTGTTTTATTTAATTTCTGGTGTATCTGATATTCGTTCTTACCTCAACGTGCCAATGTTTGCCCAGCGCTGTAACAACACGCTCCTCGATGGGTCGACGACAAGCGCCACAAATGGGAATGCCCATTTTATCATGACAACGTAGGCAATACAATTCGTTCTGGAAGCGATAAATAAATTTTAATTTTTTTTCGTTTTAGGAAAAAGCAGATATGAGGAGGAAATATTTTTAATTTATACACTAGCATATATTCTTATGCACATATGCATGTGTGTAGTAATGGCAAGTAAAAATGCAGTATGTTCGGCTGGGCCGTAATATGGTTACCACCAACCTTCCCCACAAAAAAAAAAAAAAAAACAAGTAAAAAGCCATTAAGGCAACTTTGGATACCCACCACACCTCGGGTTTATATGTAAAACCCCTTTTCGTCACAATCCGATGAAATTTGGATAATTTAAGCACCCAAATTCGGCACGGACATTGAGTGGTCTAATAAATATAAGTCACTGTTCAATTTTGTACAACAAAATATTTGTCTTTTTGGCAGCTATATCCAAATATAAACCGATCTGAACCATATAGGATACGGATGTCGAAAAGCCTAACATTAATCACAGCGTCAAACTAACTGGAACAAACTAAACAAGGATATAATAATCATTCTATTTTATTAGAACTCCACTACTATATCCGTAGTTATATCTTAATAGTGGCTGGCCTCTATCATATTTTATTCAGGTCCCAAGAACTTAAATAAAAGTAAAATTTCCAGACAATGAATCTACATTTTATGGGATTAAGACCCTACATTGGAAGATTCGTCTATATGACAGCTATATCTATGTAGTCTGATTTGACTAATATGTGGGTCGGATGTCGGGAAGCTAAAACCAACTCACTATTTCAATTTTCGACGAAATCGGGTAATAAATAAAGTTTTTATGAGCTTCAGACCCTTAATCGGCATATCGGTCTATATGACAGCTATATCTAAATACAGTTCGATCTTAAACATATTTATGTTGGATGTCGGAAGGCTTGAAATAACTCACTGTCTCAAATTTCATATTTGAGATATGATCCAATTTTGCCCATGAACATTCCACTAAGGAACAGGGGCAAACTTCTCACATATTCCAAGCACTGTCTCATCTGCTTTCACAAGTACCAATGCTTTAGGACCATATAACAACACGGGCAGTATCAGTGTCTTGTATAGTGTAATCTTCGTCTGTCGAGGGGTGGCATTTTTTCTGAACTGCTTACTTAGTCCAAAGTAGCATCTGTTTGCCAGTATAATTTTTCGGGTCACTGCTCCCTGAAGCTCATTCTGACTAGGAGGTAAACATTCTATACGATCATCAGGGATTGGATCTGCGGTATGCTCTTCGTCGCCAACGTCGTACACTAGCAGTTGAGTAAAATGTTCTTTCCATATCCTCAGCATGTCTCTGCAGGCGGATGTGCCTGCACCAAAGCCATCGTTTTGATTTTAAATTTTTTGGTAGAATCTCGTGGAGGCTAAACTTTTCAACTGTTGGACCAAAAATGTTCCGGACTTCATTCTGACTCTGATACATCTCAATTTACTCACACTCACGTCTTTCCATTTCCTTTTTATTTCTTCCCTCTTCTTTTCTCCCGATGCCTCTACTTCATCTGGCGCGTTGCTACTGATTGCAGGGTTGCTCTATATGCCGCATTCTTGGCTTCAGTAGCATCTCGACACTCTTGGTCGTACCATGGGTTTCTTGGATTAGGCTTCCGGTACCCAAGTACGGATTTCGCGGCATTTTCCATCAAGCAGTTGGGTCAGTCGAGAGGAGTATGCCGCTGCCATCTGTTGAGTTTGCAGCTTTTCAATGTCTAGCTTCCCTGCAGTGTCAGATCGTACCTTCCTCGCCATGTTCAAACGGGTGCGAACCTTTGTTGCAAAAAGGTTATGATCCGAATCCATATTCGCACCATGGATCGATCGTACATCTAACACGCTGGATGAATGCCTTCCACCTATCACAACCTGTGGACGCGCCCGGTAGCTTTCAGCGAAGCTTCCCGTGGTAACGATGGACACCACACAAGTCGGAGCTCAAAGTTCCAGCCTATGCAGTGCTCATAGTTATGCAGTGTCGGCCGGGGATAGTTATCTAATGTCGCAATCATTAGAAGCGGATAACCACTGCTTTTGCTAATGTTCTCGCCAGGATGCCTACCTACAGTGCAGTCCGATTCAAGTTTAAGCTGAATGATAAGGTGCCTCCTTTTTATAGCCGAGTCCGAACGGCGTGTCACAGTGCGACATCTCTTTGGAGAGAAGTTTTACATGGCATCCTACCTCACAAATGTTGCCAGCATTAGGAGGGGAAAACCACTCGCCATGATTCGAACCCAGGCGTTCAGCGTCATAGGCGGACATGATAAAATCTACGCTACGGTGGCCTCCGTATAGTAATCTTGCCGTTTATTTCGCTGCAAGAATTTTAAAGAAGAAAGTAGTAGTGACCAGGGCTCGGGAGTCGGATAGTCGACTTCGACCCCGGGTCGCAATCAGAAAACTGTTCGAAGTTGGGGCAAACGTGCTCAACTCTGAACCAAACTCCGACTGCTTTTCAATAGTCCGACTCCGACTTCGACTACGGCCTCAAAACCTCGAGTTGGGTCGAATCCGCAGCCCTGGTTCTGGTTCAACTATATAAACACAGATGCAGCCGCCCCATATGTGGCCCGCTTCCTACCAGGGCCCACGCGACACACGTCAACTTTTCATCGGCCCAACCTAAGTCGAGTGGGAGACTAAGTACCAGTTTATAATCTTTGGCAACCACCGTATACAGTCGAAAATGCTTGGTTCTGTTGAGTATTTAGATCCAGGAACTCTGTGACGGATTCGAGTAAGTCTGGCTGGGCAATGAAACAGGTGACGAATGTCATGCACGTTGGCATCAATCTGAATATTATTCCACTGTGTATCACATAGCTGACGAGACCACACTAGCGCTACATAACTTACCACAGGTTTCTTTGTTGCCGGAAAATAACTTGAAGACCTGGTTTTTATTTCTGACCTTATCGCAGATTGCAGTGGCATTTGAGAATTTGTAAGAGCTGTCAAATGTGACACCAAGTTGTTGTTGTTGTAGCAGTGTGTTGTACACTGAGGCGGCAGTCCTTACCAATGGAGATCTCCATCGGGTCAATCCGGTACGTACAACCGGCTGCCATGGGATTGAGACACTTGCTGGTCGAAACTGTTACTCCGTCGACCATCACATTCAGCTGCCTACCCACCTCATACATGTATGTAGTGAACAATGTGGCAGATATATTCACATCTTTTGCAGCATAAAAAAATTACAAAATGATAAATTCCCCTTTAGTGAAACTTGATGGAAAGAATCATTGATTTTTGGTGTTGTTCAATGCAATTACGGATAAGCGAAACCAAATTTATGTATATTTAGCGTTCCACTTATCCCGGTTCGGCTGTACTGTATAAATGCGTTCATATTGTTTTTGAATTCTTCGACACGAATGCTTTTTAGTGGTGCGAGTTTAAACTGCTAGACCGCAAAATAAAAATAACTTCAATGGCATTCGTTATGTCATACATCCATGTACAGTTAAGAGTGTTATTGAAAACACCACCCAAGATATTTTAAAGATAATTTCGATATGAGACAACCACTTAATAACAAATACAAAATATTTTTTGTTTACCTACCAACATCGCGCTCTCTCTTATCAATGATTCATGTTTGGGCTTAAAAATAAAGAGTCCCCTTTTATAGCCGAACAAATTGGCACAGATCGACTCCTATAGTAGAGATGTTTTGCAAGGCTGAAATACTTAAACGGGCTTTTTGGTTAAGTCTCTGTCTATGCCTGAGTACGATGTGCTGAGCAGATAGAGGAACGTCATATGTCGTGTGGTCTCTGGTAGTACACATCTAGGACGTTGGTGTCAAACCCAGACCAATGGGAATTGATAGTGGCTAGCGGGGGGTTTTGCCAATATATAAGGTTAAATGTTGGCTTCATCCCAAACAAATATAATTGTGTTTTTGCACGGAAAGGATCTTTGTTTCTTAATATATGCGTTCCACGTGGTAGCAAAGAAAAGTACGTTACAGTTCGCTGTTGTTGTTGTATCAATGTGTTGTACAATGAGGCAGCAGGCCTTGCCGATGGAGCACTCCATCGGGACAACCTGGGATTGGTCACAGTTCGTACAGCAGCATTTTCTCCATTCTAAATCATAAAATGCTTTGCTTATGTAGTGGAAAAATTACGAATATCTAAAACTTTTTGGAGCGAAATAAGCAGCAAAATCAACAAGGTAGACAGGATAACGATGAGCACCACGCAGTTTGGAATTACGAGCTTCGATTTGCAATATGGTCAGCGTCATCATGGAAAGCTCAACTGAAATCTACAGGGCATGTTCACAGTTTGCAGATAGTATAAAGCTCCGTAAGTATGCGTAGTAGCTGCTACATCAGCGGTTTCAAGTAGAGAATACTGAGTGCCTGTGAAATTCGATATGGCAATAACGTTCCGGGTCCTATAAGGATGAACGACCTTGTCCAGCTACAGGAGCTTGACGAGGATCGCTATTCCACATGCATATATATGGTTACAACGACTGTATGAACTGTATGAATTAAAAGCTTTCGATATGTTGAATGATACGAGAGCTGTCCTGTAAAAGGATTGACCTAGTTAAGACCTCGCTTATATGTGTGATGATGGTGTGCAAAGTTGTCCATGAAACCAATCATGACGATTGACAATTGACATGTGGAAAACTGTAACAAGAATCAGAAGGAGTAGTTTCACAAGTATCTTATCTTGTTGTTGTTGTTGTAGCAGTTTATTGTGTTCTATCTTTCGTCTACTTGATTCTGTTGAGTGTCAAGACCAGGAACTCTACGACTAGGATGGGGTCCATCCACAGGGATCTGGGTATGAGTCGAGTGGGTCTGGCTGGGCAGTTAAACAGGTGACGTGTATCGTGCGTTCCCTGTTTATAATCGAGACATACATCTTGGACGTCGATATCAATCCTTGTTCTGTAGGAATTGAGGCGGCTGCATTTGTCGGATCGTAATTGAGCCAGAACCACTCTGGTTTGCCGTAGAAAGTCAATTTCTTCAGGTGCAATGGGAGGCGGTCGTTCTCCAAGGACTACATTCACCCGGTAAAATTTTACCGCTACCGTGTCTGCATGAATGTTGTTTAGACCTGCTTGATATGCCGCTTTATCTAGGGGTTCTCTCTTGTAGCGCTGAGCTGCTCAGGAGCTTGATCTACCCTAAGGCTTCTGAACACGTGTACGTGTTCATCTTATCTTGTCATCTCTAATTGCTCACCGGCTAGTTGACCATGGATGCGACAAATGGTGCTGCTTCAAATCCGGCTGTAGTGCTATAAGTGTCTTATCTTGTCGATAGTTTTGTCCACCGTAAATTTAAGTTGTTGTGCATTGGCTCATTCCCATTAGAACAACGAATGGCTCTGCTTCAAACTCTAGCACCATCGAGATTGTCAACAAAAATCTTTGTATAATTTTCACAGGTGTTTTATACCATCCACCATAGGATGGGGGTATACTAATTTTGATATTCCGTTTATAACACCTCGAAATATACATCTAAGACCCCATAAAGTATATATATTCTTGATCGTCATGATATTTTAAGTCGATCTAGCCATGTCCGTCAGTCCGACTGTCGAAAGCACGCTAACTTTCGAAGGAGTAAAGCTAGGCGCTTGAAATTTTGCTCAAATACTTCTTACCAGTGTAGGTCGGTTGGGAATGTAAATGGGTCATATCGGTCCATGTTTTGATATAGCTCCCATGTAAACCAATCTCGGATATTGACTTCTTGAGCCACTAGAGGGCGCAATTCTTTTCCGATTTGGCTGAAATTTGTCATTACGTGTTTTGTTATGACTTACAACAACTTTGCTTTGTATGGTTCAAAACGGTCCATAACCTGATATAGCTGCCATATAAACCGATCTTAGATCTTGACTTCTTGAGCCCCTAAAGGGCACAATTCTCCTCCGATTTGGCATATAACTTCCAAAAACTGTGCTAAGTATTTTTCAAATCGGTATATAACCTGATATAACTGCCACATAAACCGATCTGGCATTTTGACTTCTTAAGCCCCTAGGGGGAGCAATTCTTTTAAGATTTAGCTTAAATTTGGCATAAGGTGTTTTGTTGCGTCTTTCAACAACTGTGCTAAGAATGGTTCAAATCGGTATATAAATTGATATAGCTCCCATATAAACCGATCTTCGATCTTGTCTTCTTGAGGCACTAGAGGGCTCTGATTTGGCTGAAGTTTTGCATAAAGTCTTTTGTTATGACTTCCAACGACTGCGCTAAGTATGGTTCAAATGTGTCCATAACATGATGTAGCTGCCATATAAACCGATCTGCGATCTTGACTTCTTGAGCCACTAGAGGGCGCAACTCTTATCCGATTTGGCTGAAATTTTGCATGAAGTGTTTTGTTATGACTTCCAAAAACTGGTTCAAATCGGTATATAACCTGATATAGCTGGCGCATAAACCGATCTAAGATCTTAACTTTTTAAGACTCTAGAGGGCGCAATTCTTATCCGATTTGGCTGAAATTTTGTACAACGATCTATAGCCTGATACAGCTCTCATATAAACCGATCTCCCTATTATGCTTCTTGAGCCCCTACAAGGCGCAGTTCTTATCCGAATGGACTGAAATATTACCCAATGACTTCTACTATGGTCTTCAACATTCAATTCATTTATGGTCCGAATCGGACTTTAACTTGATATAGTTCCAATAGCCTAACAATTCTTATCCATTATTCTTTGTTTGCCTAAAAATGGGATACCGCGTAAAAAACTCGATAAATGTGATCCATGGTTGAGGGTATATAAGATACGGCCCGGCCGAACTTAGCACGCTCTTATTTTTTTTTTTTTTTTTGTGGAATAGTTTTTTGCCCTGGATTAGAGATTTTATAGCATCGATGAACTTGTTGTAGCCCCATTTCCATGTGGAAGTAGCGATACTCGTCAAGTTCCTACAGATGAGCAAGCTCGTTCCGGTCCATTTAAAGGCGCCAATAACTCACTTTGTCATATCAAGCATCATTTGCACTCATTATTTAATCAAAAGCCGGTGCCGACCGGCCTATCACTGAGACTCTCTACTCTATAACGCTGATTGCGCGCGAATGCAAGCGAAGTTAAGCTTATCGCGAACTTCATACAGATCGAAACTCAAAGTTACAGCCTGTGTGGTGCTCATAGTTATCATAGCTTCGACAGTTCGGTTTAAGAGGATTGTATAACAGTTTTTCTACTTCCCATACTTTTGCACTAACGAATTTATATATCTTTGCCACTTTATGACCACTGTATTTGACATGTTTTCCCATTTCTTTAGCTCATTTATCACATTCTAAGAAATTTGAACTGATAACGCAACGTTTGAAATAAAAATAAAAGAGATTTAATTAGAAATTATTTACCATATCATTAGCTGCCAAACCGGGACGGCTTTTAACTTCTCTGGCCGTTGAATCCAGTTCCTGACCACATGCTGTACAATTAAAATGATAGCCATGGTAAACTTCACCACGGAAACGCAGTGGTTCGTCATCAATAAGGCCACTGAAATTTCGAAAATTGATTAAAACAATGAGTACCACAATGTAAATGTAAAAATAATCATCTTCCAATTTCCAGTTATTATTGAAATTTTTTACTGGGATTTTGTACAACCGAAAAAAAAGCTTGGCTAATTACAATTGCCGCATGAAGGGCGTATCTGTTTTCATGTTTGTATACTTACTGGCATTTCTGGCAAACATAACGTCCAGTGATTTCAGCCTTTACCTTGGCATTGCATTCGTGACACAGAGCACGATTTTGATTGCGTATAAAACCAGAATCGGCCAATTCTTTGGAACACAATTGGCAACGGAAGCACTGTGGATGCCAACTGGCCGACATGGCCTTAATTACGCGACCAATAACGAATTCGCCGCATTTATTGCAACAGGGTGCAAATAGAACATGAAAATCACGTTCACAATATTTGCGACCCTCGAACTCGTAGAAAATGCCATCTTGAAAAGGTCGGAAGCACTGGGCACAGCTGTAAGAAAATGAGAATTAATCAAAGAAGGCAAAGGCCACCCAAAAACAACTTACACAAAACACTGTGTATGCCATAACTCGCCATTTGAGTTGACTATTTTTTCATTTGGTTCAAAACCATCTGTACATCGGGTGCAATGCATTGCCCCCAATGACATGTTAGCTGCCTGTAATCTACAAAAAGAAGAAAAGGTTTCTTAGTAAAAATTATTTGTGGAAATTAAGTGATCATCAATTTTTTTGATAATACATCATTGATCTTCGCTGAGAGGTAATCATTGTGCTTCAACTAAAGTATTTTTTCTTTTGAAAACAGTCGAATAAATCCTTCTCCAACAAAGTTTGAATGCTTACTGTGGTGGGCATTTACTTTTAAAACTTTGCCTGTATGTAGGAAATTTGTATTTTTTCTTTATCAAATGTGGTGATTGTTGTGATTCATAAGCACCACCGCTAAAATTGTGACGCTTACATGGTTAAACCAAAAAAATGTTCATAACGATAGCAGTTTTAAAATAAACAAAAAAAAAATGTCTACAGTGGAACTCTACACGTCACAAGAGAGGCATGACCTGCACAAGCCCATTGGAAATTTTAATTAAATTTATATGGTAGATAAAAGCGTACATTTTCATAAATGGGAACTGCACTTCTAGACACATTATCCATTAAATATTAAACGATAGTGGAACAGTGAATAGTGAGGTAGGCCTTTCGAAAACCATTTGCTATTACAAAAAAGGGTTAAAATATTCATTTTTACGCAACTTCCATACATTGATTGATTTTGTGGGAAACGAAAGAGAATTTGATATTTACGATACCACATCCAGTACGAGGAGGAAGAATGCTCCCGGCACGGTATAACTTATGAGCTTCACACAGGCTGAAACATTGAGCTCCAATATGTGTGGTGTTCTTTTTTTTATCACGAGCTAAGGGCTACCGGCCGCGTACACAGGTTGCGGATAGTGGAATGCTCCATATGGAGTAGCTGCAACTGCAGTCGCGGACAATCAGCGGTATCAAGTGGAGAGTCTCAGTCAGAGGACAGGTGGCACCGTCTCTTGCTTAAATACTGAGTGCCTATGATGCTCGATACGACAAGGCGAGGCGAGATATTGGCCCCTTTAAATAACCAATGGCCATCATGTTCCTGCGGCGATCGGTCGTATAGACCAGAATAAGCTTGCTCGCCTATAAAAGCTTGACGAGGATCGCCACCTCACATGCAAATATGGCTATAACAACTGGAAGAAATCCACTTCTGCTGGATACATGCAGGGAGTCCCGGTTAGGGAAATGCATGCTGATGCTCGGCGAATGGAATTGGTCCAACGAGTGGATCGGGAGGAGTAGTCCCTCAAGCGTCTTGGCTGCTGATGAGAGAAGCAAGATCGGTCTGTACGACTCCTCTTTGCTTGTGTGCTTTCTAGGACTTGGCGCCACGGATGACATTCGTAGCTTCGTGTACGGTAAATTGCGATGGCGGTCTAGCGGCACGGAGATCACGGAGACGACAAATGGCACCCCTTCTAGCCTTGTCACTCTCGGGTCAATTGATGTTTATCTAAGGAAAATACCTCAAAAGTATCGCCAGCATTTTTTAATTTAAACAGCAGTTTTCCTAAGCAAGCAAATAAAAAACCAACCAAAATAAAAATCAGCTGTTGGTCTGCAAATTTTCACTAGAAGTCGTTCGCGTACTTTTGCTCGAAAATTTTTTAAAGAGGTTAAAAAGGCTTTTACTCTCCTGAAAATTTTTACTGAAAAAGTAAGCGAACAGACCTAATGTATTCATGTAACTAGTCCCTCTGGGCAATAATATTTCATCTTGATTTAAAAGGGGTGATCATCCACCAATCGTTGTCAGAATTTGGTCTTATATCCGCGATAGAATTGAAGGCATACAGAATAATATCGTTTCCCTTTTTAATTAAACGCAAACAAGTCGAAAGAATGCAATGACTTTTATCCAAAAGCATTTGGAACTCGTGCTGTAGTTGATCTTCTGGCGTCAGCTGGAAATTTCGACACTTCTGCCACTTTTTGCCATTTTGTATCGCTGCTGCACAGTTGTAAGGTTCGCCTCTTTATACTTTCACCTGGTACTATCGTCAATACCTTCAAGATTTTGTTCCTGCTTCCTACATTCTAAACTTTCGTTTAGGCGTATCTACAACAGTGGAAATAACTGTGTATCGTTATTCGTGGCGAAGGAGATGCTTGCATGTGCATAACATGCTAGCGGTTTACCTATTTTTCCACGCTATAAAAAAGGTATACATCGGCATAGTAGCAGAGAGCAACAGTTTACGTTCGGCGAAGAAATCCTTGAGTAGAGGTTTGTAATGCCATATAGGGTGGCCATTGGTTATTTAAAGGAGCCAATAACTCGCCTTGTCATATCAAGCATCATAGGCACTCAGTATTTGTGCAAGAGCCGGTGCCACCTGACTTCTCACTGAGACTCTTCACCCGATACCGCCGATTGTCCGCAAACTGTGGTCGCACCCGTCAGCTCGCAGCTAAGATTTTCGTGACAGCAATGAACACCACACGGATCCGAACTCAATGTTCCAGCTTGTGTCTTGCTCACAGCTATCCCGTGCCGCGTCGTAAATATTATGGATTATTAGCTAAGGAACAGATCTCAAGACCATTCAGAGTCAAATGTTTTTTGCTTTGTCTTCTATGCAATGTATCGGTGATATAGCGATTATTACACTGGCAAAATCATTTATGTAGATTTTTAGGTCATCGTAGGTGCCGCAAACAGCGGTCATGAAGTCCTTCGTCCACATATGAGGCGATCTCGATGCCTTTCTCAAAAGGTATACAGCAAAAGTGGAGATTAAACAATATACAGAGTGATATTCACTCTACCAAGGAGAAATCGCCATTTCATGGTAGGGGGCTGTGACCTTTTATCCCTAAATTTCACTACTGGAGAGCACACATGTCATCTCATAATTGATCTCATGTTAATCTCATAATTGAGTTAAATGGCGCGACATTTACAGCGAAGACTTTAAGAGATAACCGAAAAGACGTAGATCTTAGCCAAGATCTACCTTTCGGTAGATCAGAGAAAAGCAAAGGGCAATTTTTCAATGGTTTTAATGGACGACGTGTTATTAAGACCACAAGGCCACCTCTCGACAGGCGAAGATTACACTATACAAGACCCGTGTTGTTATATGGTTCTGAGGCATAGGTACTTGTGAAAGCAGATGGGGCAGTGCTTGGAGTATTTGAGAGAAAGATTCTTTGTGAGCTAACGTTTTCCCCACTATAAGGTATATATCTTTTGTCACGCATAGTGGCCAGTTCGCATTTTTGTATGTACCATTTGGGATATCCAATTCCCTTGCTGTATTTTGTCGATATATATTCGCGATTTTTCATTCTTGTTCAAAATATTAACCGCAGACCACTGAAACTACTCTGTCTGTTGTGTCTATTGCGGTTTGGGAGACGTCGAAGAGGTCACATAGTTCGACGAAGACGCTTGCGACCCATTGCTGACTACGTTGGCACAACACTTGGCAACGTTGCCAGAATGATTTTACTTCCGAATGGTGGTTAGGACAGAGCACGTGCACTCATTCCTTATATCGGAAAGGGATGACTATGAGCACCACACGGGTTGAAACTCTCAGTTCCGATTTGTGAGGTGTTCATCGTCAGAATGAGAAGCTCAGCTGAGAGCTAACAAGCGCGTTCACAGGTTGCGGATAGTGGGATGCTCCATATACGGAGTAATTGCAACTGCTGTCGCGGACAATCAGCGATATCGAGTGGTGAGTCTCAGTGAGAGGCAGGCCGGCACCGGCTCCTGCTTAAAAACTAAGTGCCTATGATACTCTATACGAAATGGGCATAACGTTCCCGCGGCGATCGGTCCTATGGATCGGAATGAGCTTGATAATATATGGAGCTTGACGAGGATCGCCACTTCCACATAGAAATGTGGTTACAACAACAACGATTTCTACCATCCCGACCCGTATCAATTGAAAACTTAGTAGAAATTCCGGAATGTGCATCTTCCAGTGAGAAAAAGAGTAAAAAGATGTATACCCAAGTCAATCCAATGCATTAAACCAACCGACTTCCATTGGAGTGCGTTGCTGGTGACAACGGCCAGAGTTGAGCGACGTGAACAGGTTGCTAAATCAACTATCCACAAAAACCGTCCTAAGCCTTAGATTGAACGGGTTAAGACATTGGCTAAATATGATATCAGATAATGGAAATGTTTCCCAACCTTTAATTGACCGGTGATGTGCCCAGGCCTCTCTTCTTTCTTCTTCTCTTTTTCTTATTTCCATCAACGATCTGTTGGGTCAGACATCGAATCCGATCTACCCATTTACGGATGACAGTAATCTCTGTCATTCGTACTCATTCAACCATAGACCGAGTCTTCGAGAGATTGGGGGCAAGAGGCGGGTTATGGATGATACACTCTGATAGGATTTGCTGGCCATTTCTGAGTGGGGTCAAATGAATCAAATAGATTTTAATGTACGGAAGACTCAGTGCTGCTTGTTGTCACACAAACGATTCGCTGACCCATTACGATCATCTTTGTCCATAAGCGGCATAGACGTCGAGCAATCAGGAGCTCTTGATGTTCTGGGCATGAAAATACAAAGTGATGTCCGCTGGGCTAAACATGTACTTGAAGTGTCGAAAGAAGCATTCAAGTGCTTAGACTTCCTTAAACGGTGTAAGAATTACTTCACTCCGTCTGATCTTCTTACCATCCACACCACTTTCATAAGGCCAAAAATGGAGTACAACTCACATGTATGGGCTGGAGCTTCAAGATCATCCCTGGACCTACTGGACCGTGTACATAGGAGAGCGATGGCGTTGATTTGGGACTTGATGGTATCCAACTCTATTATCTCCATTGAACATCGTCTCAATGTGGGTTATTTGGCGCTGTTCTATCGGTACTTTCATGGTGTGTGTTCGTCTGATATTCCTCTTTTTATTCCTGATGTAAGGATGTATGTCAGGGATACTAGACATTCCAGAAACACATACCCGTTTGTAATTGATTGGCCAGCGGACCGTACAATTCATTATAGAGAGAATTCTTGTTTCGCCCGAACCGTTCATATGTGGAATCTACTTCCGGCTAATGTTTTTCCCACCCACTTTGACATCCAGAGATTTAAGACACATGTCAATAAACACTACATCCTTTCCCCACCCCCTCCAATTATTAATTTCCATTCGGCAACGCAATGCACAGCATTCATAGGGGACATCCCCTGCGTGTTGGTTGATAGAAAAAAACTTTGGTTATCATTCTTAATTCAATTGGGGCGTGAGTAATTAATTCGCTCTCCCAAAGCTATGCGCTTTTCACAAACCAGCAATGTCTTAAAACGTGGTTTGGAGGTAAACTCTCCTAGTACCAAGTGATGCAGGTTCACCATTATTTTTCGAAACGCATCACCTATACCGACTCTAATAGTTCATCCTGAGGAAACCCAAAGCTATTCAGAACCGAACCAGATGTTGTTGCAGTCATCAGAAAAGCCCAAGCAGTTGAAGCTGCGAGAATCTCGCGGTGGATGCTAGCGAAAACCTGCAATCTGTCTATCTCCACTCTGGTGGTGCATGAAATTTGGAAATTGCTGCCCCTAGGCGAGTTAGATTCACAAGTCAATAGAGGCTTTTAGGCTGCTCTCTCTCTCTCTTCTATCCTCGGTCGAAAAGACAATTGAGACACTGCTCTTACCCAGCATGAGGTTATCCTTACCCCCGGCCGATCATCAACACCGTTTCCGTAGAAAACACAGCACAACAACAGCACGTGCCGCCATATCTTCCACGGTCTAAATGGAAAGAGGCTATGTATGTGGTTGAGGACTATTGCGAGCTTCTCTCAAAAATTTACTTTGGGATGTCATCGGAGAGATCAATCATTCATGCTCGAAAAATCACTATAAGCGGCTAGATATCTGGAGTTAGAGGTCGTCGTTCAAATTTTCCTTTTTAAATATTCTTTTACATTAGAAATTGGTAAGCAAATAATTTAACGGCAACTAAACATTTTTAAAAACAAAACAACGATTTTTCTAATCAGAATTAACATTCAATTTGTTCACAAATATTGACATACATATAAATACTATGTGGATGTATGTATGTATATGAGTGTGTTCTGTGTTGATATAAAAAAATATCAATTCTCGCACCCATGATGGCAAGCATACATAAACAAATGAGAATGAGAATGAGAAAGAGAAGAGAAGCGAAGCAAAGCGACATCAATAGAAGATACTTCCAAAAATAACAATGACGTCATACACATAAATAAACATCTGGACCTGCAAACGCAGAAAACAATTGAAAACATTTAAACATTTTGAATCATCATGGCTGTTTTTTTTTGGGGGAAAAAACAGCAATTGAATAAATCAATGAAGATGTACGAGATCATATCTTTTTTCTCCAGCAGATAAATGCTACATGAAAACTCCGACAATAAACGAAGACTATATATGCACCGCCATCATATCATGATCATAATAGAATATGAATTTTCATAAGTCCATAGTATTGAGGCCATTTTAGAGGTCTTGTTTGCAAAAACACAACGAAGTATGAGATAATCGTAGGTGGTTTCATTGACAAGCAGCAGCTCACAAATGGAGGGACCGAACGACCCGACCCACCAACCAACCATAGTGTAGTATGGTTCTTGTATGTTAAGATATTTTCTACATAGTTTTGACTTTAGTTTATTCGTTCATTAATATTTTCTGCATGGGCGTTAGGCGTCGGATGTAAAGCATTTGTCCGTCCATCCACCTGTGTAGACCAAGAGTTGATTTCATTCATTTTTGTGTTTCACCGAACCGAATAGTGATTGTCGTTGTATTTCAAAGTCTACTATAATTCCACATTATCACATTTTATTCACAAAGATAATCTTGCAACTTGTTGAGATATGTTCATATTCATAAATTATGTCATATTTCCATTTAAAAGGCTCTTGGCAGTATGTAAATATTTGTCCACCTTGAGAAAACACACAAGGAGCTGATGATGCTTACTCAACGGGAGGCATATTTTCTTCTAGCTCAACAATATAATGCACGAAAAACGCTACAATTAATTAAAAGCCAACAATTGCAACACCGTTCTCGCACACGTTCAATGCAAAATTTCTCACGAAACTAATGAAACGAAATTTGCCAATAGGTTGGCACACCACAATCTTCATCATCAACGTAAAATCGCAATGGAATGAGTGCTGTGCTTTGTTGTTACTTTTGATTGAGAAATCTAAACATATTAGGCTCCCCCTTCTGCGGTCCCAAACTTGAATTCGTTCCTCATATAGTCAGAGAATTTCTTCTTTTGCTCTGTTGAGTATCGAGTGCCTCGACAATGTGTTTTCTTTTTTTTCGTCTTTACGGATCTGGATCTCGGATCTCCTCCCTAAATTGGCAAATGCAAGATAACATTTTTTTTGCTTTTATCAAATGATGATAATTTTCTAGTATTTTAATGGAATCTCCAATCACTTTCACCACATTCATTTCAGCACTAGTTGTTGTTCTTTATTTGTATTATTTATTTTGCCAATTTAGCAAAAATTACCTTTAATTTAACACTAAAACTACTAAAATTAATAAAAGAAACTACAAGACATTCACACGAATGAAGCCGCCAATGGGGAAAAAGCAAAGTCAACGCAGTCGGTCTTGACTAACGGCGACGAGCTATGCTCGATATTTCGATAACATTGTCAGTTTAAGGTTTTATGGGGTCTTTAGACAGTGGAATTTAGATGGCACGGAAAGTACAGTTGATTTGAAAATATGCACAACAATTTTAAATTTCAATTGAAATATTTATTCAATAACTTGTTAATCAAATCTAAGTGATTTTTCTTATCAGATAATTACAATTAGCAAATTTAAAAAATAATTTAATACAAATTATTAATTTTCTAATTTTTATATTTCAGATGTACATGGAAAATGGGTATGTTATATATATTTATTACAATAATAAAAATTAAAATTTTTAAATCATATTTTAAGTTAATGTCATATGTTATTTGTTATGTCATATGTTATTTGTTATGTCATATGTTATCGGCATCATTGGATGGGAAATTGCTGTAACTGTGCTGTAACTTGCCCGTAGATAAAGCGGGGACAATGTATAATAAAATAAGAGCTTGCCAGGTGAAGTTCTTAAAGTTCAGTTGAATGGCAGTAGTTATTATTCTATAATAGGCGATAGCCCGTCCAATATTAGAGCAAATAAAATATAAATATGCCCATGAACATTTAATTAAGAAACAGGGGTAATCTTCTCACATATGGTTGAGTGCTGTCCGATTCAATTTAAAACTCAATGATAAGGTGATATATTTCCGAACGCATTGCGACACCTCTTTGGGGAGAAGTTTTTACATGGCATAGTACATGACAAATTTCGCCAGCATTAGGATTTAGTTTAATATTACGAACTTAATTTTCATTAGATCGATTTTTGAATTGAAGTTTCATCTACATGCTAATGAAACACGTTATTAGTACTTTTAGTCTACGCTGAACCTTGTCCATTGGGTGCTGTTTATTGTTCTTTATGTTCAGTATTGGTTGTTGGCTTTGCTTCTTTGTGCTTAGTACACAGTGACCTCTTGCGGCAAATAGTTGAATGAGGAATGGATGGTCTTGGCTTCTTTATTTATCGTTCAAACATTGACTTTTTACATGGGTCGATTATTTGCAAACTTTTTTGTAAAGAAAACGAAAGGCTATACATTTTGCAAGTTAGCCGTTATTTTTTTTTAGAAAATAATAGGTAACAAGGCCTCATGAATGCCCAAGATTCACTAAATTAATTTGCGAAAAGTGATCAACCGACAAGGAATTTTTTTTAAATTGTTGGCTTAGAGGATGTCAACTTGTTTCCTCACATTCATTCTTTGTTTTTCGATGTGGCACTTTAAGTTTTCGGCAAGTGCCATAACCTTTTGTTGGTGAACCCTAATAAGGCCGCTTTTTAACATCGAATGCATTAACATTAGAGAGCCTTTAAAAAATACCTATTTTTCGTGTATATTTCCATTAAAAATTTACCAGGAAATGGCATATGAGTGGTCTAGATTTAGTGGTCTGTATGTAAACCTAGCGATGACTAAGATCTGTGTTTTTAGGAGTAAGGTAAACATTGGCCTCAGTTCACATGTGGTCCACCTCCATCTAGAGGTAAGATCCTACCCGTGCGAAGGTAAAATTACACGCTACCTAATCAATATCTGCTGGGCCGCCATTGCAGAAACCATCCCAATCACCATCTTGTAGATAGTCATGCAACGCCCATAGTGTAAGGTGTAGCGCTACAAGAGACCTGGCGTTTTAAGCAGGTCTAGATTGCATTCACGCAGAAGCCGTGATAAGCTACCGAGTGAACGAAAACCATGGAGTTCAACCGCCACCCATTGCACCTGAAAAAGTTAGCCTTCCTCGCCAAACCAGAGTAGATTTCAATTGCGTTCTGGCGGATGCAGCCGCCTTAAATCCTAATGAACTAGGTTTAATGCCATCTTGGATCTAAAATCACCTCTACAGACCCTCTACAGAGTTCCACACATGTTCGAAAATCCAATCGTTAACCAGATCCTCCACTTGGACATCGGTCCTATGTTGATGATCTGGTTAATGAGCGGATTTTTGGTGGAATCCTGCCAGTTGCACTGCCGATATTGATGACTACTTAAGTCCCCTCATCTCTGTAGTGCTTCCTTGCCTCTCTGGCATAAGAGGTACGCTCCCAGTCGGCATATATTTTATACCACCATCAGGGATTGCTTTTGTGGTATCACATAGCTTACAGAGACATCTTTCCATTTCTCTTTTTCTGGGGAATAGACGTTTCTCCTCTCTCTCTTTTTCCACGCGCCAGACAAAGCTGAAACATAGCGCTTGGCTTCTGGCTTTAGGGTTGCTCTATATGTCGCATTTTTGGCTTCACAAAGCTCGCGATACTTCTACCTATAGATGAGAAATCGATCTGAATACTTTCCGGTCTTATGTTGTGGATCACTCTGCCCAGACAGGTTGGGTTCCTTTACTAGATATTCCACTCTCGAAAAATCCAAATTCTTCAGCATCAATGTAAAAATTTCGTCGCAGCACTTCGTACAAAATGAATGGTGATGGTTTATTAGTGAGACCACGATTCCGACAAATGAGTCTCCTTCTCGCCCTATCACTCTTGAAATGCTCAAAATATTGACGGTTGAACAACTTAAGGCATGCCTTTGAATCAGCCACGGTCCCTTCACCAAAAGCGGCTCTGTCATAGGATGGGGGTATACTTATTTCGTCATTACGTTTGTAACACCTCGAAATATTCCGCCATGACCCCACAAAGTATATATATTCTTGATCGTCATGATATTTTATGTCGATCTAGCCAGGCCCATTCGTCTGTCCGTCCGTCCGTCCATCTGTCTGTCTGTCGAAAGCACCCTAAATTTCGAAGGAGTAAAGCTAGGCACTTGAAATTTTGCACAAATACTTCTTATTAGTATAGGTCGGTTGGGACCGTAAATGGGCTATATCGGTCCATGTTTTGATATAGCTGCCATATAAACCAATTTTGGATCTTGATTCTTAAGCCTCTAGACGGCGCAATTATTATCCGATTTGGCTGAAATTTTGCTATGCCAAGTATGGTCCCAATCGGTTCATAATCCGATATAAAGGGTGATTTTTTTGAGGTTAGGATTTTCATGCATTAGTATTTGACAGATCACGTGGGATTTCAGACATGGTGTCAAAGAGAAAGATGCTCAGTATGCTTTGACATTTCATCATGAATAGACTTACTAACGAGCAACGCTTGCAAATCATTGAATTTTATTACCAAAATCAGTGTTCGGTTCGAAATGTGTTCAAATTTTGACAAATTTTGTTCAGCGATGAGGCTCATTTCTGGTTGAATGGCTACGTAAATAAGCAAAATTGCCGCATTTGGAGTGAAGAGCAACCAGAAGCCGTTCAAGAACTGCCCATGCATCCCGAAAAATGCACTGTTTCGTGTGGTTTGTACGCTGGTGGAATCATTGGACCGTATTTTTTCAAAGATGCTGTTGGACGCAACGTTACGGTGAATGAACACATTTCGAACCGAACACTGATTTTGGTAATAAAATTCAATGATTTGCAAGCGTTGCTCGTTAGTAAGTCTATTCATGATGAAATGTCAAAGCATACTGAGCATCTTTCTCTTTGACACCATGTCTGAAATCCCACGTGATCTGTCAAATACTAATGCATGAAAATCCTAACCTCAAAAAAATCACCCTTTAGCTTCCCTATAAACCGATCTCCCGATTATTAGTCTTAGGGCTCTAAAGGGCGTAATTCTTATCAGATTTGGCTGAAATTATGTAAAACGGTTTCTCCCTAACCTTCACCATGCGTGTCAAATATGTTCTGAATTGGTCTATAGCCTGACACAGCTCCCATATAAACTGAACTCCCGATCTTACTCAAAGCAATTCGTATCCATTATCCTTTGCTTTCCTAAAAAGAGATACCGGGCAAAGAACTTGACAAATGCGATCCATAGTGGATAGTATATAAGATTCGGGTCGGCCGAACTTGCACGCTTTTACTTGTTAATTTTTTCGGCAGAGCTGCTTGCTTTGGAAAAAACTAAGATATTTAACGACACCTATAAAACCCCGCTTACACTGCTCTTTAAATCCGTTTTTAATGGCTCTATCGTCTGTTTTCCCTTAAAAAAATCAGCTGACGAGAGTCATAAATCCGGATATAATGAGCATTGTAAACGGTGTTTAAGCTTGACTTTTGCTGTCAAATTTTGAGATAAATGAAATCTATTTGTTATTTATATCCTCTTTGAATCGATGATTTGGTTGCCAATCTTTCAATAATATTAAAAAATACCCCTTTGACAAATTGGTGACTTTCAAGTGTTAATAAGACTCTTAATTACTTTGTCATTTAAGCATAATTATGATGGATGGTTATCAGCCATTAAGAGGGGGAGAGATAAAGACAATCATCGTAATATGTGAGGCTAAAGCCTTCTGCCGGTGCCATGCTAAGGAAATTTCTTAAAGAGTCACACCAAAAAAAAAAAACTGTAAAAATGTTGTAAACAACAACAAGGTCGACATTTCATAAATGCTCAAAACAAACTAAAATTAAAAAAAAAATAACAATAACAGCCTAGAAATATCCACAAACACACACACACACATCATGCGTACGGGCAAGCATGGATAGACCGATGAATGGATAGACAGACTGATGGACGGACAGAACACTGCTGCGTAAACAAACAAACTTGCCAGACAATCGCGACAAACGGCACGTAGCAACAATCCATTTTCTTCGGAGACCAAAAAAGAGCGTTGGACTGTATTCGTCACATCACAACATTTATGTTTAGTAAGGTTAGTGCCGTTTTGTTGTTGCTACCCTTTTCCACTGTTATGCTTAATGAAAACAAATACAAATAACATTTTTTAATATGGCAAGAAAAACTATCTATGTACATAAGATCTTACAAATATGTTGGTTCAACATTCTCCACGGGGCTTCGCTATGAATGAATGTCCACCCTTAGCCATGTGGCCAGTGGAGGCCTATAATTACAACACAAATAAGATGTTGTTTTGATGATCTACATTGAAGAAAGCATGAGTCCAATATCCAAAGGCCTAAATGGTTAAATGCTTTTGGTCAGGTAGGACAGATAGCGCGGTAGTGGCCTACGCATTATTTCATGTAAATGTAGCTCGCTCACAACCACCTGATATGGCACATGACAAGAAAAAATAAAACATAGAAAATGTCAATCACTTATTTATTGGCCTCAAAGAAGCCGTAAACATTACGTGACAAAAATCGAGCAATTTGTCCCATAGAAAATTCCAGAATTAGGTGAATGGTGATTTGAATGATCGAGTGAGTTAGTGAACAGTAGCAGATCATGTACGCAGATGAAGAGTTGGGTTAATTTACATCATATATTTTTGTATGGTGGAACACATGACGGTTTATTGGGCAACGTGGTACAGTGTCTTAAAATGAAAAATTTCTCTGGAATGAAGATAGACAAATGCCACAGAAAGTTTCATCTTGAACTTATTTTCTGGAAACTCTTGATTGTTATGAAAAAATGCATCTGCTATCGTAGCCTCATGAATACGTTGTAATCCTGCTTGATTTAGAGACTATTTTTTGTAACGCTTAAAATTTACCTCTGAATCACAAAAATCCAACCTGACGGATGGCTGCTGCGAAAGCTGTCCAGTAGATACTGCTTAGGTAAGGTTGGAGGGCACCGAACTAGGAACCTCCGATACTAGCCGCTTCACTCGCAGACTTTAGGTCCCTTGTGTTCACCCTTGAAGAAAGAAGATGATGAACAGAAAACCGAAAATAACGCATAAGACCTGTTTTTTTTAGTTGGCTATGACAGAACATTTGTTCCACTAGACGAACGTAGAATAGCATTCCAAGCGCCTCGATCTTCTGCGCTCATACCAAAATCTCTGACACTAAGTTTCGAGCTGTCTCCCACAACTTGATCTTTCCATCGGGCTTTTGGTCTTTCCGGTTTGCGGGTACCACCGTGTTTGCCTTCAAAAGACTTCTTTGCTGGAGCTTCTTCATCCATTCTGACAAAATAACCTAGCCAACGCAGCCGTTGTATTTTGATGCATGTAACTATGCTGTAGTCGCCATACAGCTCATACAGCTCGGGGTTCATACGTTGCCTATATTCTCCACTAACGCAAACTGGTCCATATATTTTACGAAGAATCTTTCTCTCAAATACTCCAAGCACTGCCTCATCTGCTTTCACAAGTACCCACGCTTCAGAACCATATAACAAAATGTCTGTCGAGAGGTGGCCTTGTTTCTAAACTGCTAACTTAGTCCAAAGTAGCATCTGTTTGTCAGTATTATTCTTCGCTTAATCTCAAAACTGGTGTCATACGTTTCGCTTACGGCGGTGCCTAGGTAGATAAAAAATACTGACTGTCTCAAACTTGTGGTTCAAAACTTTCTCCATTTTCTTTATCTGCTCGCTTGTGCAAGGCTTTTTGGGAGTTGAAACCATCCATTTCGTCTTATCTCCATTTACTGCCAGATCCATTTACACTGACTCTCTTTCGATTCTTTCAAAGGCTGCAGTTACTATTGGGTTGCTTTTTTTACACTTTTTTTCTAAAGCAAGCTAAAAGTAACAGCTGATAACTGACAGAAGAAAGAATGCAATTACAGAGTCACAAGTTGTGAAAAAATTTGTCAACGCCGACTATATGAAAAATCCGCAATTACTTTTTGGGCAACCCAATACTTCCGTTGACCGACCTATGATGTCGATGTCGTTGGCATAGGCGAGTAGCATGTGTTCTCTTGTGATTAGTGTGCCATATCTTTTTATATCTGCATCTCGTATAATCTTCTCCAGCAGGATATTAAAGATAGGCTGTCTCCTTGTCTGAAATCTCGTTTGATATTGAATGGTTCGGAGAGATTCAAGTGTCACCCTGCCGAGTCTTATTAATTTTGCTGGGATGCCAAACTCAGACATGGCTTGAAATACCTTTAAATGTAAAGGAGTATCGAAGTCGGCTTTGTAGTCAATAAAGAGATGTCAGGTGTTGATTTGTCCTTCTCGGGTCTTTGCCAGGATTTGGCGCAGTGTGAGTATCTGGTCTAGGGTGGATTTACCAGGTCTAAAGCCGCATTGATAGGACCCAATCATCTAATTGACTTTCAGTTTTAATCTTTCACACAGTACGCTCGAGAGTATCTTGTATGCGATGGGGAGGAGACTTATTCCTCTGTAGTTGGCACATTCCGTCTTGTCTCCTTACGGGACATAGTATGCCGAGGTTCCAATCATCGGGTATGCATTCTTCTAGCCAGATTGCGCAGATAAGGTGATGCCTGTCGCCTCCGGTCTTAAATAGTTCAGCGAGTAACCCGTCGGCTCCTGCTGCCTTGTTGTTCTTTAGTAGGGTCAGTGCTATTTGGACCTCATTCTGACTAGAAGGTAAATATTCTATATCATCATCAGTGATTGGTTCTGCGGTATCCTCTTCGCCGCCAACGTCGGACACTAGCAGTTGGATAAAATGTTCTTTCCATATCCTCATCATGTTATCTGCGTCAGTTACCAGATTTCCTTCTTTGTCTCTGCAAGTGGATATGCCTGCACCAAAGCCATCGGTTTGATGTTTAATTCTTTGGTAGAATTTCCGGACTTCATTCTGACTCCTGTACATCTCAATTCGCTCACACTCACGTCTTTCCATTTTCTTTTTCTTTCTGCGGATTAGACGTTTCTCCTCTCTGCGTTTCTCCTCCGCGTTGCTACTGATTGCAGGATTGCTCTATATGCCGCATTCTTGGCTACAGTAGCATCCCGACACTCTTGGTCGTACCATGAGTTTTTTAGAGCAGGCTTCCAGTACCCAAGTACGGATTTCGCGGCATTTTCTATGAAGTGGGCAATAGTTTGCCACTCCGCCATTATATCATCGGGACAAAGAGTGCTTTCATCAAGCAGTTGGGTCTGTCGAGAGGAGTGTTTGCAGCTTTTCAATGTCTAGCTTCCGTGCGGTGTCAGATCGTACTTTCCTCGCCATGTTCAAACGGGTGTGAACCTTGGCTGCAACATGGTAGTGATCCGAATCTATATTCGCTTCACGGATCGATCGTACATCTAACACGCTGGTTGAATGCGTTCCATCTATCACACAGCCATGTTGTGAATATTTTTATGTTGAAATCTGGCGCTATTAACTACCATGTTTTTTGCCGCTGCTTAATCAATCAGCCTCAACCCATTACTAGACGTTATCTCGTGGAGGCTAAACTTTCCGACTGTTGGACCAAAAATGTCTTCCTTCCCTATCTTCGCATTAAACTCTCCCAGAACGATTTTAATATCATGTGCGCTCGTAGAAAATATTCTTTGTATTTGTCTTCCGTCGGCGCATGTGCACAAATAAGGCTGATGTTAAAGAATTTGGCTATTAAATTGCTTGGTAAATTTTCACTGTGAACAATTTCTTTAGTAAATTGTTCACTGTGAACAATTTCTTTAGTAAATTGTTCACTGTGAACAATTTCTTTAGTAAATTGTTCACTGTGAACAATTTCTTTAGTAAATTGTTCACTGTGAACAATTTCTTTAGTAAATTGTTCACTGTGAACAATTTCTTTAGCAAATTGTTCACTGTGAACAATTTCTTTAGTAAATTGTTCACTGTGAACAATTTCTTTAGTAAATTGTTCACTGTGAACAATTTCTTTAGTAAATTGTTCACTGTGAACAATTTCTTTAGTAAATTGTTCACTGTGAACAATTTCTTTAGTAAATTGTTCACTGTGAACAATTTCTTTAGTAAATTGTTCACTGTGAACAATTTCTTTAGTAAATAGTTCACTGTGAACAATTTCTTTAGTAAATTGTTCACTGTGAACAATTTCTTTAGTAAATTGTTCACTGTGAACAATTTCTTTAGTAAATTGTTCACTGTGAACAATTTCTTTAATAAATTGTTCACTGTGAACAATTTCTTTAGTAAATTGTTCACTGTGAACAATTTCTTTAGTAAATTGTTCACTGTGAACAATTTCTTTAGTAAATTGTTCACTGTGAACAATTTCTTTAGTAAATTGTTCACTGTGAACAATTTCTTTAGTAAATTGTTCACTGTGAACAATTTCTTTAGTAAATTGTTCACTGTGAACAATTTCTTTAGTAAATTGTTCACTGTGAACAATTTCTTTAGTAAATTGTTCACTGTGAACAATTTCTTTAGTAAATTGTTCACTGTGAACAATTTCTTTAGTAAATTGTTCACTGTGAACAATTTCTTTAGTAAATTGTTCACTGTGAACAATTTCTTTAGTAAATTGTTCACTGTGAACAATTTCTTTAGTAAATTGTTCACTGTGAACAATTTCTTTAGTAAATTGTTCACTGTGAACAATTTCTTTAGTAAATTGTTCACTGTGAACAATTTCTTTAGTAAATTGTTCACTGTGAACAATTTCTTTAGTAAATTGTTCACTGTGAACAATTTCTTTAGTAAATTGTTCACTGTGAACAATTTCTTTAGTAAATTGTTCACTGTGAACAATTTCTTTAGTAAATTGTTCACTGTGAACAATTTCTTTAGTAAATTGTTCACTGTGAACAATTTCTTTAGTAAATTGTTCACTGTGAACAATTTCTTTAGTAAATTGTTCACTGTGAACAATTTCTTTAGTAAATTGTTCACTGTGAACAATTTCTTTAGTAAATTGTTCACTGTGAACAATTTCTTTAGTAAATTGTTCACTGTGAACAATTTCTTTAGTAAATTGTTCACTGTGAACAATTTCTTTAGTAAATTGTTCACTGTGAACAATTTCTTTAGTAAATTGTTCACTGTGAACAATTTCTTTAGTAAATTGTTCACTGTGAACAATTTCTTTAGTAAATTGTTCACTGTGAACAATTTCTTTAGTAAATTGTTCACTGTGAACAATTTCTTTAGTAAATTGTTCACTGTGAACAATTTCTTTAGTAAATTGTTCACTGTGAACAATTTCTTTAGTAAATTGTTCACTGTGAACAATTTCTTTAGTAAATTTTCACAGTGAACAATTTCTTTAGTAAATTTTCACTGTGAACAATTTCTTTAGTAAATTTTCACTGTGAACAATTTCTTTAGTAAATTTTCACTGTGAACAATTTCTTTAGTAAATTTTCACTGTGAACAATTTCTTAAGTAAATTTTCACTGTGAACAATTTCTTTAGTAAATTTTCACTGTGAACAATTTCTTTAGTAAATTTTCACTGTGAACAATTTCTTTAGTAAATTTTCACTGTGAACAATTTCTTTAGTAAATTTTCACTGTGAACAATTTCTTTAGTAAATTTTGACTGTGAACAATTTCTTTAGTAAATTTTCACTGTGAACAATTTCTTTAGTAAATTTTCACTGTGAACAATTTCTTTAGTAAATTTTCACTGTGAACAATTTCTTTAGTAAATTTCCACTGTGAACAATTTCTTTAGTAAATTTTGACTGTGAACAATTTCTTTAGTAAATTTTCACTGTGAACAATTTCTTTAGTAAATTTTCACTGTGAACAATTTCTTTAGTAAATTTTCACTGTGAACAATTTCTTTAGTAAATTTTCACTGTGAACAATTTCTTTAGTAAATTTTCACTGTGAACAATTTCTTTAGTAAATTTTCACTGTGAACAATTTCTTTAGTAAATTTTCACTGTGAACAATTTCTTTAGTAAATTTTCACTGTGAACAATTTCTTTAGTAAATTTTCACTGTGAACAATTTCTTTAGTAAATTTTCACTGTGAACAATTTCTTTAGTAAATTTTCACTGTGAACAATTTCTTTGGTAAATTTTCACTATGAACAATTTCTTTAGTAAATTTTCACTCTGCAAGATTTCTTTGGAAAAAGTGTTAATTTCGTTCTCTTTGATTTGAGACACTGTTTTAGATTGCCTCTATCTCCACCATTGATCGATCATATCATTTTTTTTTATAATCAATTCAAAACTAATAATTGACCACAACATAGCACCACCATAAGTGGAAATATGTATTGTACATTGGTTGGCGGCGCACAGTGGGCCAAATGGCAAAAAAATTGGAAATAAGTCTACAACTTTTTATCTGTTGATTTTAGCCATACAAAATGTTCTAGACATTTGTAGAGGAGGACATAGGCTTTCAGAAAAGTGCTGTTGTTGGTCCATATCTTTAATACAGGGTGAGCTACAGGGTGTCAAAGTTGACCACTTTTGACTTCTCCAAGCTTCTGGGGGCCATAACTTTTGATCTACTCAACCGATTTACATGATTTAGGACTCTAGAGAAAGAGCTTGACAAGATCTAAAAAACTTATGCATAAAGTACCATGCCATCGTGTACTGTTAAGGAGTTATGAATTGTTTAATTTTAAAATATGAAAATTTGGCCTTGGTTTTTTTCAGTGTTTTTTAAATAACTCCGTCAATTTTAAAGCTATAAACTTCATACTTCACACAAATTATGCCAGCATATGTGTGCATAAAATACAAAAGGAATCACGTGAATATCTTTGGCGGTTTAAAAATTGCATCGTTTTCAATATGAAAAATATTTTTTTTGTCAAAAAATTGCAAAATTTTTCAAAAAAGATACTCCCATTTCCTTTAAGTTTTCGCAAACTTTGGCCGTCAAAGCATTATCATTTCTTTCCATTTTCACAAAGTCGAGGTATTAAGAAAAGTTTTAAGTGCTAATTTGGCTAATTTCGATATCAAACAACACCGTTATCTTAAGACCAAAATGGCCACTTAAATGAAAGCTTAAAATGTTCCCAACATTTTAAGGTATGTCTCGCCATATCCTAGCCATAAATGAGATCGTAGCGATCAAAATACTGAAAAAAGTCAATTTTCAAGTAGTGCTATATTCATTGCTAAAAAACAAGTATTACGTCACATTTTATTGCAAAGATGTTAAATAAACTTTTATTTGGTAACACTTCTTCTACAAAACACAAAAAGAATCATGGAAATATCTCTATTCTATTCCATTTTATGGAACCGGCAATAAAAAAGTCAATTTTTCAAAAAAGTCGAATTTCCCAAATTTTGTTTTTGTTGTCCTAATTGCACATGACACACTATAGCCATATTTACGCAACATACCTTATCGTAAAGGAAATTTTCATACCTTTCCAACGATGTATAAAACATTTCTCAACTCGGATTCTATCTACTCTAAAATTCATTTACACTTCATTAAACTCTATATAAAAATGTCTATTTGTGAAATGGAACCTTATATGGGGCCTACACTAAAACATTGATAGATTTGCCCAGGGTTTACAATACAAATGTGTTAGAATAAAAAAAGGTCTCCTGCCAAAGTTTAAAAAAATTGGAATAAAAATATGTGTTTTAGAGCGAAAACACTTCGCATCGGCGTGCGTTTGTATAGTACCTACATCTATTTTTAATGTAAGCTGATGATTTTTGAATAAAAAGTAACCTAGAAATATACCTGCATATATATATATATTTGTGTTAAGATTTGATGCAGACAAATGTTACCTGTTTCGCTATGTCGAATTCCCAGGAAATCCACCGTATCAATGAATGTGAAAAAACCTACCCATAAAAAATTCATTGTCATTTTTTTTAACCAAATTCGAGTCCAGGTAAATAATTATAGAAGAGTAAGTAAAAAGAGGCACTTTGGACCCCTTTTTACGATTGCGTCTGATACCTGAAATGGGTCATTAATTGTGAATATATTGCATAAATATTTGAACAAAATCCAAATTTTCTTCATTATATTTTGTAGAGGCGTAAAGGACATTTATAAGTTATGGAAGTCATACTGAAGTATTCCACTCTTTCGAAAATTGTATGGGACATCAAAAATGATTCCAAATCATACACGGAGTCATTTAAGGAACTTGTTTACACTTTGGACCACATATATGGAATAAGGCTAAATAAAGACGCTTTAGACAAACTTGAAAAATTCTACAAATCATTTGAGAGAAGGTTGCCAGAATGTTCATTCGCAAAAATCAAGTTTTTCAAAATGTATGAGAAGTGGCTGAAATCGGATCTACTTATTGAAATTAAACCGCTGATTCCCGGCCGGCCTAGCAAAGCATACGACGAAGTTACGGAGAAAACCAAAAAGAAAAAACAAGAGGAACTATTGGCGGCACATCCGCCAAATTTAATAAAAGATACGTTCAAAACAGCATTGTTAAAAACACAACCAAAAAATGTTGGACGAATTGTCGATGTTTTACCATTAGCATCTCCGAAAAGGGTAAAGAGAATGGTAGAAAGTATTCCAACTCCAAAATCGACTACAGAATTCACGGAGGAAGATGCACTGGCCCTGATTTTGAACCTAGGCCTCTCAAGAAACAAATACTCAACAATGAGGAAGGCTCTTCGTGAAAAAGGATGGGGTTGTTTACCCTCAAAACATAAATTGTACAACACCAGGACGAAAATGGTGCCATCAAATATATACGTGGACGAATTAAAAGCAAGAGTGAAACTTGCTGATCTTGTTGAAAATACAGCTGTTAGAATTATTTCTAATTTTACTGAAGAACAGTTGAACACATGTAATAATTCCGAAGTGGTTTTGATCAGCAAATGGGGTTGTGATGGATCATCTGGATTTTCCGAATATAAGCAACAAACAGAAATAGATACCAACTTCGCATCAATTTTCATGGCATCATTAGTACCATTGAGAATGAGATTGTACAAGGACCAATCTTCATCATCGAAAGAAAATGCATTTCAAGATATATGGATAAATAGAACACCTGGGTCAAAATATTTATGTCGCCCAATTCGGTTTGAGTATACAAAGGAAGACCGGAACACAACACGATCTTTGGTGAACGAAATAAAGGAAGAAATTGCTGCATTACCCATGATTGTTATAAACCAATTGGGAAGAAATATAAAAGTTTCGTTTCAACTACAACTCACTATGATCGATGGAAAGGTGGCAAACGCATTAACTGGCGTTATGTCCAATTGGAGATGCAATATTTGTGGCAAGAAGAATGGGCAATTCGAGGACAAGTCTGATGAAAATTTAGTAAACGAAAATGCGCTCAATTTCGGTATTTCGCCCCTGCACTGTAGAATTCGATTCATGGAGTATTGTTTGCATTTATCGTATGACCTTAAATATCGGACTAGCCCTGGAAACCGCGATGTCTCTGCTAGAAACAACCAAGATCTTCACAAAATGAGGCAGGAAGAGAAGAATCGAATCCAGTTGGAGTTTAAACAAAAGGGACTTATAATAGATAAACCTCTTTACGGATACGGAAGCACAAATGATGGCAACTCGGCAAGGCGGTTTTTTGAGGACCCCGTATCGACATCTAAAATAACCGGTCTTGATGAACACTTGCTAAGACGATTCAAAGTGATTTTGGATGTAATCAATAGCAAAAAGATGATAAATTCAACCAAATTTGAAGCTTATAGTAATGACACAAAAAACATTTTATCTGATTTATATTCGTGGAAAGCTTTAACACCGACAGTACATAAAGTCTTACATCATGGCAAGGAAATTGTGGAATACAACATACTTCCGTTAGGAGAACTTACAGAAGAAGCTCAGGAATGTTTTACCATTAGCATCTCCGAAAAGGGTAAAGAGAATGGTAGAAAGTATTCCAACTCCAAAATCGACTACAGAATTCACGGAGGAAGATGCACTGGCCCTGATTTTGAACCTAGGCCTCTCAAGAAACAAATACTCAACAATGAGGAAGGCTCTTCGTGAAAAAGGATGGGGTTGTTTACCCTCAAAACATAAATTGTACAACACCAGGACGAAAATGGTGCCATCAAATATATACGTGGACGAATTAAAAGCAAGAGTGAAACTTGCTGATCTTGTTGAAAATACAGCTGTTAGAATTATTTCTAATTTTACTGAAGAACAGTTGAACACATGTAATAATTCCGAAGTGGTTTTGATCAGCAAATGGGGTTGTGATGGATCATCTGGATTTTCCGAATATAAGCAACAAACAGAAATAGATACCAACTTCGCATCAATTTTCATGGCATCATTAGTACCATTGAGAATGAGATTGTACAAGGACCAATCTTCATCATCGAAAGAAAATGCATTTCAAGATATATGGATAAATAGAACACCTGGGTCAAAATATTTATGTCGCCCAATTCGGTTTGAGTATACAAAGGAAGACCGGAACACAACACGATCTTTGGTGAACGAAATAAAGGAAGAAATTGCTGCATTACCCATGATTGTTATAAACCAATTGGGAAGAAATATAAAAGTTTCGTTTCAACTACAACTCACTATGATCGATGGAAAGGTGGCAAACGCATTAACTGGCGTTATGTCCAATTGGAGATGCAATATTTGTGGCAAGAAGAATGGGCAATTCGAGGACAAGTCTGATGAAAATTTAGTAAACGAAAATGCGCTCAATTTCGGTATTTCGCCCCTGCACTGTAGAATTCGATTCATGGAGTATTGTTTGCATTTATCGTATGACCTTAAATATCGGACTAGCCCTGGAAACCGCGATGTCTCTGCTAGAAACAACCAAGATCTTCACAAAATGAGGCAGGAAGAGAAGAATCGAATCCAGTTGGAGTTTAAACAAAAGGGACTTATAATAGATAAACCTCTTTACGGATACGGAAGCACAAATGATGGCAACTCGGCAAGGCGGTTTTTTGAGGACCCCGTATCGACATCTAAAATAACCGGTCTTGATGAACACTTGCTAAGACGATTCAAAGTGATTTTGGCTGTAATCAATAGCAAAAAGATGATAAATTCAACCAAATTTGAAGCTTATAGTAATGACACAAAAAACATTTTATCTGATTTATATTCGTGGAAAGCTTTAACACCGACAGTACATAAAGTCTTACATCATGGCAAGGAAATTGTGGAATACAACATACTTCCGTTAGGAGAACTTACAGAAGAAGCTCAGGAATCCCGTAATAGAGATGTTAAACAGTTCCGGCTTTTCAATACCCGAAAGAGCACCAAATTTAACCAAAATTATGATTTACTTCAATATTTATTGTTATCGTCTGATCCGGTACTATACAGCATCAGAACTAAATGGCTACCAAAAATATGTGACGATATAGATAAGGACGATCCCGATGCCATTCAAATTAAAGAGCTTTTAAATTTTGATACCTTAGATTATTTGGTAGAGAATAAAATCAAATAATACAAAACTAAAATGCTTTTTTATTTTGGGAGTAGCTAATATACATATAAACGCACGCCGATGCGAAGTGTTTTCGCTCTAAAACACATATTTTTATTCCAATTTTTTTAAACTTTGGCAGGAGACCTTTTTTTATTCTAACACATTTGTATTGTAAACCCTGGGCAAATCTATCAATGTTTTAGTGTAGGCCCCATATAAGGTTCCATTTCACAAATAGACATTTTTATATAGAGTTTAATGAAGTGTAAATGAATTTTAGAGTAGATAGAATCCGAGTTGAGAAATGTTTTATACATTGTTGGAAAGGTATGAAAATTTCCTTTACGATAAGGTATGTTGCGTAAATATGGCTATAGTGTGTCATGTGCAATTAGGACAACAAAAACAAAATTTGGGAAATTCGACTTTTTTGAAAAATTGACTTTTTTATTGCCGGTTCCATAAAATGGAATAGAATAGAGATATTTCCATGATTCTTTTTGTGTTTTGTAGAAGAAGTGTTACCAAATAAAAGTTTATTTAACATCTTTGCAATAAAATGTGACGTAATACTTGTTTTTTAGCAATGAATATAGCACTACTTGAAAATTGACTTTTTTCAGTATTTTGATCGCTACGATCTCATTTATGGCTAGGATATGGCGAGACATACCTTAAAATGTTGGGAACATTTTAAGCTTTCATTTAAGTTCAAAAAAAGCGAAAAAATCCCCGTGGAACTTTTTTTCCAGTGAGAAACTTTTGAAGTTTAGTAAAAAAATTGGCCATTTTGGTCTTAAGATAACGGTGTTGTTTGATATCGAAATTAGCCAAATTAGCACTTAAAACTTTTCTTAATACCTCGACTTTGTGAAAATGGAAAGAAATGATAATGCTTTGACGGCCAAAGTTTGCGAAAACTTAAAGGAAATGGGAGTATCTTTTTTGAAAAATTTTGCAATTTTTTGACAAAAAAAATATTTTTCATATTGAAAACGATGCCATTTTTAAACCGCCAAAGATATTCACGTGATTCCTTTTGTATTTTATGCACACATATGCTGGCATAATTTGTGTGAAGTATGAAGTTTATAGCTTTAAAATTGACGGAGTTATTTAAAAAACACTGAAAAAAACCAAGGCCAAATTTTCATATTTTAAAATTAAACAATTCATAACTCCTTAACAGTACACGATGGCATGGTACTTTATGCATAAGTTTTTTAGATCTTGTCAAGCTCTTTCTCTAGAGTCCTAAATCATGTAAATCGGTTGAGTAGATCAAAAGTTATGGCCCCCAGAAGCTTGGAGAAGTCAAAAGTGGTCAACTTTGACACCCTGTAGCTCACCCTGTATTAAAGATATGGACCAACAACAGCACTTTTCTGAAAGCCTATGTCCTCCTCTACAAATGTCTAGAACATTTTGTATGGCTAAAATCAACAGATAAAAAGTTGTAGACTTATTTCCAATTTTTTTGCCATTTGGCCCACTGTGCGGCGGTACATTGGTACGCTTGGCCACACAGACGTAGAGAGATAAGATATGCATACCATTGAGGCAACCGGTCAAAACAAACGATGCTAAACACGGAAGTTTGTTGTGCAACATACTTCAAGTCTTCAAGACTTCAAAAGAGATAATGACAGAGAATAGCGGAAATATGCTTGGAACGATAAAATTGCAATCATTCAGAATAGAGTTTAAAATAGAATGAACAATTTGAATGTCTATTATCTTTGGGGTAAGAGGGATTTTAAATAGTAATGTGCTGAAGAAGATATCGTTTCAAAAGAAAAATTAAAGGAAGGAAATAAATATTTTAGATAGAAATTATTTATGTCCCATTTTGGTCTCCTATATGCTTTCTTGAATAAATAATTTTTTTATTTATATATTTTTATAAAAGCCATACCTTATACCGGAAGATATTGCTAGAATAGGTTTTCGTAGATTTAAGTTTAAAATACACTGGGAAAAAGTGCCAGGGGTTTGGTTGAGTTATAGTCGTAATCCAATAAATCCATTGACTTGTGATAAGTCAGGAATTACAGAAGGAAGGATGCCTTCTAGTAGTCACTATCATTAAACCAAACACTTGTTCCAAATTTATGTACTCCCATCGACTTTTCGCATAGGTAATATAAAGTACTGGTCATCTTGTATGTGCGTTTGGTCGTAGTTTGGGAAATGAAGCGTCTTTTCAGATACTTATACCTTCATACTAATAATAGACTTGAACTCTACTCTGAAAAACTTTGCATTTAGGCCGCACGTTGTTACGATCGGCCACATATCTATTTAGATACCTTTCATTTTAAAGCCATATTGTCCCAATCGGCAAACATGTCCGTTTGGGATGGGGCGTTCCCCTAGGTTTTTTGACCTGAAATTCGTTGAACAAATTCGTTTTTGTGGGTTACCATAAAAACGTATAGTTACCCACCGAACTCTCATTTCCGTTAGCCTGTGTTTTTGTAAATTTATGTATCAAAGAATATTTTGTGTAATTTCATGAAAATCCGCCCAGCCGATTTAAATTTCATATTTGAGTAATGATGCAATTTGTCCATGAACATTCCACCAAGAAACAGGGGCAAACTTCTCACATATTCTAAGCATTGCCTCTTCTGGTCTCACAAGTACCCATGCTTCAGAACTATATAACAACACGGGCAGTATCAGTGTCTTGTATAGTGTAATCTTCGTCTGTCGAGAGGTGACCTTTTTTCTGAACTGTTTACTTGGTCCAAAGTTGCATCTGTTTACCAGTATAATTTTTCGGGTCACTGCTCCCTGAAGCTCATTCTGACTAGGAGGTAAATATTCTATACGGTCATCAGGGATTGGTTCCGCGGTATCCTCTTAGCCGCCAACGTCGGACACTAGCAGTTGGGTAAAATTATCTTTCCATATCCTCAGCATGTTATCTGTGTCAGTTACCAGATTTCCTTCTTTGTCTCTGTAGGCGGATGTGCCTGTATCAAAGCCATCGGTTTGATGTTTAATTCTTTGGTAGAATTTCCGGACTTCATTTTGAGTCCTGTACATCTTAATTCGCTCACACTCACGTCTTTCCATTTCCTTTTTCATTCTGCGGAATAGACGTTTATCCGCTGTCCTTTTCTCCCGATACTTCTAGCGTTGCTACTGATTGCGGGGTTGTTCTATATGCCGCATTCTTGGCTTCAGTAGCATTTCGACACTCTTGGTCGTACCATGAGTTTCTTGGAGGAGGCTTACGTTACCCAAGTACGAATTTCGCGGCATTTTCTATTAAGCAGTTGGGTCAGTCGAGTGGAGTATGTCCATGTACAAACGGGGGCGAACCTTTGTTGCAACAAGGTAATGATCCGAATCTAAATTCGCTCCACGGATCGATCGTATATCTAAAACGCTGGTTGAATGCCTTCCATCTATCACAACGTGATCAATTTGGTTCCTCTTGTTTTGATCGGGTGTCAGCCATCTGGCTTTGTGAATATTTTTATGTTGAGTCTGGTGCTACTAACTACTATGTTTTTTGCCGCGGCGAAATCTATCAGCCTCAACCCATTACAGGGCGTTATCTCGTGGAGGCTAAACTTTCCAACTGTTGGATACCTATATTTGCATTTAAATCTGCCAGAACGATTTAATATCATGGGCGGGGCAGCGGCCATATTCTCTCCCTAGGCATTCGTGGAAAATATCCTTGGTCTGCTCGCCCTTTTCTTCCGTCGGGTCATGGGCACAAATAAGGCTGATGTTGAAAAATTTGGCTTTTATGCGGATTGTGGCTAGCCTCTTATCCGCCGGAAAGCTGTAGACAAGGTGTTTCACCTGACTCCTCACTGAGACTCTCGAAAATCGGTGACTGCCCGCATTTGCAGCTACTCCGCATTAAAACGAAGCTTTCCACCATTAGCAAACTGCTTTCAGCGAAGCTTCCCGTGGTATCGATGGACACCACACAAGTAGGAGCTCAAAGTTTCAGCCTGTGTAGTGCTCATAGTTATTCAGTGTCGGCCGGGGATAGTTATCTAATGTCGCAAGCACTAGGAGCGGATAACCACTGCTGAAATTTTATGCTGATGTTCTTGCCAGGATTCGAACCCAGCTTTCTGAGTCATAATCGGACATGCTAATCTCTGCGCTACGGTGGCCTCCAAATATGATATATTTTTATAACCTCCACCAGAATCCAGGGACAGAGATCTGTTTTAGAATGCCTGACCATATTATGGTCCTACAGGCGGAGATCCGCGCGATCAAGGAATGCGTGAGGTATTGTGGTACTAACGCGAGGATGTCACAGTAAGGTGAAATTGTCCTTATGGCAATTTTACGGACAGTAAAATTCCCATAAGGGCAATAACAACCAGCCATAAGGGCTATGGACAACCCGAAGCCTTTCGGGTCGACGGAGTCCGAGTTAAGAACGTGGGCGATGAATGCGCATGCAACCCTGTGGAACAGCGAAACGATCGGTAGAACGGTGAAAATCCTATGTGAGGATCCAGATCGTGAGAAGACAAGGCTATTACTGAAAGAAAATAAGAAGGAGGTCAGTATAGCTATTGGAATCATAACGCGACACACAGGAATTCGAGCTCACTTATGTAAAATCGTTGCGGCAAGCGATAGCATGTGTAGAGCATGCGGGGAATATGATGAGACGTCTAACAGATACCGACACTTAGGTGGGGACACAAAATACCAGACATGAACCAACTTAGGGCCTTGTGGTGTGGAAAAAATTAAGGATTTTCTAAATAGCACGGAATTCCTCACGTAGATTTTCTTTTTCGAGGTTACTTTTTAGTTTTCAACGCGCACAATAAGCCGATTATTGTCTTATGTGTATGTATATAGTGGCATGCAAATTGCAAATTTTGGCCATGAACATTCCACTAAGAAACAGGGACAAACTTCTCACATATCAATGAGTGCGGTCCGATTCAAGTTTAAGCTCAATGATAAGGGGCCTCCTTTTTATAGTCGATTCTGAACGGCGTGCCGCAGTGCGACACCTCTTTGGATAGAAGTTTTACATGGCATAGTACCTCACAAATGTTGCCAGCATTAGGAGAGGAAAACCACAGCCGAAAATTTTTTCTGATGGTCTCGCCAGGATTCGAACCCAGGCGTTCAGCGTCATAGGCGGACATGCTAACCTCTGCGCTACGGTGGCCGCTAAAGTGGCAGGGGCAGATGAATATCTGCCCCCTCATTTCAACCTAACCTAACATATACCCTCCACCATAGGATGAAACACCTCGAAATATTCGTCTAAGACCCCATTTAAGCATATATATTCTGGATCGTCATGACATTTTAAATTGATCTAGCCATGTCCGTCCGTCTTCCTGTCCGTCCGTCTGTCCTTTCATCCGTCTGTCCTTCCGTCCGTCTGTCTGTCGAAGTAGGCTAACATTCGAAGGAGTAAAGGTAGGCGCTTAACATTTTGCCCAAATACTTCTTATCGGTGTAGGTCGGTTGGAATTGTAAATGGGTCATATTGGTCCATGTTTTGATATAGCTACCATTTAACCGATCTTGGATCTTGATTTCTTGAGCCACTAGAGGGCGCAATTCTCATTCGATTAGGTGGAAATTGTGTACAACGTCTCTCATGACCTTCAATACACGTATCAAATGTGGTCTGCATCGATATATAGCCTGATACGGCTCCCATATAAACCGATCTCCCTATATTACTTTTTAAGCCCCTATAGAGCACAATTCTTATTCTGCTATGGTCTTTTGCTGGCGTTCGAAAAGAGGTCGATGAGTACTTTGACAGGGGTCATAACCGGACCCCTGTCAAAGTACTCATGCCATAGGCGGCGTGGCGGTGCGCATGGGGATACCGCACAATGATTTCTGTAGGAGTTGCCTTGATGAGGATGAGGAGGAGGCTATTGAGCACTTGCTGTGTTCCCGTCCGGGTCTGCAGAGACGTAGGCTCTCCTTGCTGGGGAGCCGTCTCTTCTGTGATCTGGGTGAACTTGCAAACATACCTCTGGTATCTCTCCTGAGGTTTGTTGAGGGGACTGGATGGTTCCAACGAGAGGGTGCCAAAAGCTCCGGCGTAGGTAGATCCGTGCTTGCGTAGGGACAGGCGGATCTTTACCTCCCGCTCGGGTTTCTCCACTCCTCCTGCCTTTTTCTTTTATTCGTGTATAACCTCTAATACGAGGTCTTACATTTTCTTTTTCTTCCCTTTCTCTCTCTAGGGTACCACAATGGGCCAAACTGGCCTCCGAGTGAACTCACCTTTGGTAGACGACCCATTCAACCTTACATAACCTAACCTCTGCTATGGTCTTCAACATTCAATTCGTTTATGGTCCGAATCGGACTATAACTTGATATAGCTCCAATAGCATAACAATTCATATCCATTATTCGTTGTTTGCCTAAAAAGTGATACCGGGCAAAGAACCAGACAAATGCGATCAATTGAGGAGGGTATATAAGATTTGGCCCTGCCGAACTTGGCACGCTCTTACTTGTTTTAATTTACACCAAAGCTCTCATTTTTTTTCTCAGTGTACATGTATCTTTATGTGTGTTTAATAAATCATTTGCAAAAATGAAATGAAATAAAATAAAATAAACCTAAGTTTGAAATATACACTCATGGTACACCTGACATATGTTGGTTTCGGCCAACTTCAAACACTTTGTCTTTGTGGATGTTTGTGAATTGTAATAGGCCAATTAAAGAGCAGAAACTTCAAATCTCCCATAAACCCTTTCAATGTCAAGGGCGGAGTTGTATGTATTCGGTGAGTTTGAAAAAAGAAACGTTTAAAAAAACACGTGAAACGGAACTAGTTTTTTTATTGTCTTTCAAATAAATTCACCCAGAAAGAGAATAAAAATTTTTGAAATATTTTAAATCTGTATATAAGTTACATCTAATCAATTAACACATATTGGTATGTGAAATACATAAGGGAGTAACAAAAGAACAGTTTGTATGGAAGCCATAACAGGTTGTGGACCAATTCGAGCTCAACATGTCACATTTCAGCCAAATTGTGTACAATTTATAGTCTACAGAAGTTTAGGAAGTAAAATCTGAAGATCGGCCCATGTATAATCCCAAGCTATCACCGACAAATATAAGTATTTGTGCAAAATTTTGAGCGTCTAGCCTCAATAAGAAAACATTAGGGTATCCCAAAACCTTATGCTCATCTACGAGTGCTTCATCATGGCATACCAAACTGCTTTCAGGCAAACTTCCCGTTTCGTTTGTTTCATTTTCCAAAGTTAATCGATAAGCTGGAGCCACCGTAGCTAAGAGGAAAGCTTGTCCCCCTATGACGCTGAACGCCCTTATTCGAATCCTGGCGAGAACATTAGCAAAATTTCAGCAGTGTTTATTCTCTCCTAATGCAGGCGACATTTGTGAGATAACCGCCATGTAAAATTTTCTCCCAAGGAGGTGTCACACTAGGGAATTCAGTTCGAACTCGGCTATAAAAAGGTGGTCCCTTATAATTGAGCTTAAAATTGAATCGGACATCACTTATTGAAATGTGAAAAGTTTGCCCCCTGTTCCTTAATGCATGTAAAAAAGTGCAGATGTAAAACGTTCTTATACTCCCGGATAATAGTTCAGCGGGTAACCCGTTGGCTCCTGTTGCCTTGTTATTCTTTAGTCGGGTCACTGCTACTTTGACCTCATTCTGACTAGGAGGTAAACATTCTGTACCATCATCAGGGATTGGTTCTGCGGTATCCTCTTCGCCGCCAACGTCGTACACTAGCAGTTGGGTAAAATGTTCTTTCCATATCCTCAGCATGTTATCTGTGTCAGTTACCAGATTTCCTTCTTTGTCTCTGCAGGAGGATGTGCATGCACCAAAGCCATCGGTTTGATGTTTAATTCTTGGGTAGAATTTCCTTCATTCTGACTCCTGTACATCTCAATTTGCTCACACTCACGTCTTTCCATTTCCTTTTTCTTTCTGGCGCGTTGCTACTGATTGCAGAGTTGCTCTATATGTCGAAAATAAGTAAAAAGGCATTAACTTCGGCCGGGCCGAAATCCGTTAAAAACTTCAGTGGTCTAATAAATTTAAGTCACTTGTAGAACAAAATATTGGTCTTTTTTGCAGCTATATCCAAATATAAATCGATCTGAACCATTTTGGACATGGATGTCGACAAGCCTAACATAAGTCACTGCGTCAAATTTCAACGAAATCGGGTAATAAATGTGCTTTTTATAGGACCAAGATTTTAAATCGAGTGCTCATTCTATAGGACATCTATAACCAAATCTGACCGATCTGGACCAAATTTAACAAGGATATAGTAATCATCCTATTTTATTTTTATTTTAATGGGATTAAGACCCTAAATTGGAAGATCGGTCTATATGGCATCTATATCTAAATATAGTCCGATCTAAACCATATTTGGGTCTGATGTCAGGAGGCTTAAAATAACTCACTGTTTAAAATTTCAGCGAAATCGGGTAATAAATGCAGCTTTTATGGGCTTTAGACCCTTAATCAGCAGGTCGGTCTATATGGCAGCTTTATCTAAATATAGTCCGATCTGAACCGTATTTGGGCTAGATGTCGGGAAGCCTAAAACTTCTCACTGTTTCAAATTTCAGCGAAATCGGATAAAAAATAAAGCATGGGCGTTAGATCCTTAACCGGCAGATCGGTCTATATAGCAGCTATATTCAAATATGGTCCGATTTGGCCCATTCAAGAACTTTACCAGCATGCATCAGAAATACGTATCTGTTAAAAATTTTGAGCTCAATATCTCAAATTTTGAAGGCTGTAGAGTGATTACAATAGACGGACGGACAGACGGAGAACACACGGACATCGTTAAATCGTCTTAGAATTTTACGACGACCTGAAATACATATACTTTGTAGGGTCGGAAATTGATACTTCGATGTGTTGCAAACGGAATGACTAAATGAATATACCCCCTATCCTACGGTGGTGGGTATAAAAAAATATATCTTCTATCTCGGATAATGGAGGTTGTCGAATAATCGATTCCCGCATAATCGAGGTCCGACTGTATATTCAAATCTGAACCGATATGGCTCAATTGCAATCCCCAACGACCTGCATTAATAAGGACATAGCTAGATCGACTCAGAATGCCAATAAAACCAATAACACATGTACTTTATGGGGTCGCGGATCAATATTTCGAGCTCTTACAAAGGGATCGATTATATAAGTATGCCCCAGCCTTTGGCGGTGGGTATAGAAACAGGTCGATTTTGTTAGCTTAATAACTTTGAAATTTCGTATATCAGTTAATTCAAACCAGTCTCCCATAAAAAAGAGAATCGGAATGGACCTTCTTTGATTGCCAGTGCAGATCACAAAAACAGCCGTTGTTCTATAGTATCCTCTTTTTCGGCAAGTTTCCCAACGGCAATGGGTGAAACTTCTATTCTAGCCAAGGACTGTCTGGGCCACATCATATTGGAGCATTTTGGTTGTGCTGCACAGAGCATACGTGTTTTGCGGCAGCAATCGACTGGGCATTGAATAGTAGGTGGATTATTTATTGTAGGTAAAAATAAAACAAGTAAAAGCATACTTAGTTCGGCCGAATCTTGGGATTTTGCAAAAAATGTATACAAACAAAATTTACTTGAAGGGCAACATTTTATTCTACAATACAATTCTATCAAACCAGCAAAAATTAAAACTTCTAGGAACCGAATAAGGATAATCAAGAGGCCGGTTTATATGGGAGCTATATGAGGTTACTTTACTTAGCACAGTTGTTGGACGTCATAACAGAACACTATGTGCAAAATTTTAGCTAAATTGGACAAAAATTGGGGCTTGTAACGGCTCAAGAAGTCAAATAGAGAGTTCGCTGGGCCGCCCCAGCCCCAAAACCCCTTAAAATAGGTTTATTTGACTATCATGACAACATGGGACACAAATGAAAGATTTTCGGGAGTAGATTACGAATATGGTCAGGAAGGAGGAATAGGCTTTATCATTTATTGATAACGGAAGTGGGGGCGTACCCCCATCGTTACCCCAAAAACACCATCCAAAATCAAAAGTGGACCGATAAGGACAATATGGGTATCAAATGAAAAGTAGTAGATAAAGAGTAGATAACCAATCTGGCATACAAATTCATGTCGAAGTATAGGGGGTCACCCCACCCCCACAAAAACGCCCAAAATGGGCACATAAGCCAATAGCGGATATATGGGACTCGGTTTGTTTGTTCCATATATACTGAAAAATGGCATAACCAATTTTCTCGAAATTTTCGCATATTGTGCAGGTTGGCCTGGAAGGAAACATAGTCTATATAACATTTGAAGCTCTACGCCTTCGTCCGCTATCGTAATTTCTACAGACAGACGGACGGACATGACTAGATCGACTTAGAAAGTCGAGACGATCAAGAATATGTATACTTTATGGGATCTTAGACGAATATTTCGAGGTGTTACAAACGGAATGAGTAGATTAGTATACCTACCTCCTATGGTAGGGTATAAAAAGACCATGATTAGATATGTGTGAAATTCAAAAAAATCCTAAATACATATCTCCCAGACCTCGTTGTCATGAATGTGGAAGAGAATTTTGTACCGCATTTTTTCACGAAATGTTTATTTCTTGCATCCCATAAGGCACAAAACAAGAAACATTTATATAATATTTTTCAAATGTACATCATATAAAAAAACCGTTAAATTTCCCATTACCTCCTGGAATAGCCAAAAATGTGTACGTGCCAATCGAAGAAAACATTGCTGTCTTTTTATAATCAAAATGTGGTGTCTTTGGTTTTTTGTTATGGTGCCAATTTTATTTTTGTATATCTATGTATCTGCCCGAGAGATTCTTTCTAATTTGAAATGAAATTAAATTAAATCAAAAGACAAAACAAACGCACACAACAAACGCACACGCCAATAATGTGTGTGTGAGTGCAAATAATCTCAAAGATGCACAAGACAGAAGAGATGCCTTTAAATAAGTTGTGTAAATAAATAAAAAGATATATTTGTTTATTCAAAATAAAAAGTTAATAATTCAACCATTTGAATTTAACATTCTAAATTTTTATCACTAAACTGCGTCGTTAGAATTCCACCCAAAAATTGTATTCTAAAGTAAAACTAACTGACAACAAAATATTTGGGTGGTCTTAATGGTTTAGTTGTTCGAAAATTTAATGAAATTAAAAAAAAACAAAAACTTTGGGTAACCCCGGCGTGGTTGCTGCTATAAATATACCCAAAATGAATTCAGTTTATGTGTGGGTATGCACGAAATGAAATCAGCGAGGTATCTAGCGGTTCATGAACTCAATTCGGAGGTTAGTTTCATATGGGGGCCATATCTATGTTGGTGTAGTCAGGGCCATGTTCGTCTGAAGGGTATTTCAATAGCAAATTTCAGATAACATGGTAAAAAAATGCTTCTTGGGGGATTTAAGAGTCAAATAGGGGGCATATATCTATTTATGGACCTAACTGAGTATTATTAGGTGTAAAGCCTAGCTGATTAAATTTTCGCTCGATATGACCACCTTTTGCCTTGACTATTGCTTTGAGTCGTTCAAAGAATGAGTTGCAAACTACACGAGAGTAATTTGCCGGTATTTTTGCCATCGTATTTTTAAGTTTTTACCTTGCTCTCTAAAATGGCCCAAATAGAAAAGTCCATCAGGTGAATTGAACAGTCAGCAACTGTGTGGACGAAATGAAGTACGGAACATTATTTTTTAACCATGTTGCATCGTCATTTGGTTCCAAAATCATATAGCTATCATTTCTAGTTTGACAGATATACCACTGTGAACTTGGTAACACTACCTGTCAGCTACCCTATTTATAGCATGAGGACTGGGTACTAGAGCCCTCGTTCTTGCCCTAGCCATGCATGTCGTATAATCTTCTCCAGCAGGATTTTAAAAAGGGTCTCACAATGAGGTCTCGTGACATAGTACGCTGAGGTTCCATTCATCACATATGCGTTCTTCTAGCAAAATTATGTAGAAAAGCTGATGTACTAAAGGGTGCGCCAGAGAAACTTTCTTAATTAAAAAACTCCCAAGCGGTGAGTTGGGCTGCGAGAGGGTCGAGGCGGGGTGCATTTGAAGTGGGAAGTCCCCAAGTTTTTCTCCCTTCAGTCAGTTGCAGGGGCAGTTCATACCATTGCGCTATAATCGAGGCGAGGATAGCAACCCTGGAAGGAATGGAAGAGGTTTCCGATCGGATACCTTAGACAACATTTGAGGTCGAGTGCGAGGCACTGCTGCCATCGGTACAGTCTTGGATTGACAGAACTCTGGAATTGCCATCTGGAAGATCATGCTACACAGATGGATCAAAGCTAGAGGACAGAGTGGGCCTGGGGGTTCACATTGAGAACCCAGGGACTGAGATCTGTTTTCGATTGCCTGACCACACAATGGTCCTTAATGCGGAGATCCTGGCGATCACGGAATGCCTGGGGTGGTATGGTGTTAACGCGAGGACATCGAGTGTGAACATCATTACTAAATTTGCCATGAACATTCCATTTAGGGACAGTGGATACTTCTCTTATATCAATGAGTGCAGTTCGATTAATGTTTAATCTCTATGATAAGGGGCCTCCTTTTTTATGCCGATACCGAACGGCGTGCCGCATAGCGACACCACTTGGTAGAGAAGTTTAAACATGGCAGAATACCTTAAAAATGTAGCCAGCATTAATAAGCGGATAACCACAAATGCTGATATTCGCGCCGGGATTTGAACCCATGCTCTCGGCGTCATAGGCGGACATGCTCTGCGAACATCTTAACGGTGTGAACATCTTTACGGAAATTAAACTGGCCTTCAGGGTAATAACATCGAGGATGGTAAGGTCTTCAGCAGTCGTGGAGTGTATGAAGGAGATTGACGCCTTCTCTGAGAATGGCACGATCCGCATCGTTTGAATACCGGGCCATAGCGGAGTAGGGGGATTGAAAAAACAGACATTTGGCAGTGAAGGCCAGAGGGCTGCCGTCAATAAACTTGGTTAACCCGAAAATTTTCAAGTCGACGCAGTCCCAGTTAAGGGCTACGAACACCCATGTAACTGTGGAACACCGAATCTGTGGGGAAATCCGGATTGTGAGAAGACGAGGCTTTTAGTGAAAGAAAGTAAGCAGGAGGTCAGTATAGCTTTCGCTATCGTAAGAGGACACATACGACTACGAGCGGCAGGTGATAGCATGTGGGGAAGATAATGAGACGCGGGAGCATTTCATATGTCATTTCAACAGACACCGGCACTTAAGTGGGGACACAATACCAGACCTGAAACATTTTAGGGGCGTGGTTTGGAAAACAGTTAGGGATTTTGGGATAAGTAGCACCGAATTCTTACATTTTGACTTAAAATTAATTTACGAGTTTACTTTTTAGTATTTAAAGTGAACAAAAAGCTGATTATTGGCTTAGGTGAATGTCCATAGCGACATGGGGCGCTATTCGCACCCTCTAACAACCTGACCTAACCTAACGTGTAACTGAAGTTTATCTGGTGCACCTTGTATATGCCTTATCGGCGTCTCACCTTCTGTCTTAAAAAGTTCTGCTTGTAACCAATCGGCTCTTGCTGCCTTGTTATTTTTCACAAGAGTTTCTGACTAGACGAAACCTCGTCGAAACCATTGAACGTCTACAGTTGGTAAAAATGTTCTTCCATATCCTAAGTACACTATATGTATCTGTTACAAAGTTCCTTCTCTGTCTTTGCAGGGAGATTTGCCTATATCAAGGCCATCGTTTTGATATTTAATAGAATTTCGGGACTTCATTCTGACTTCTGTACATTTCGATTTGCTACTGCGATATTAAGTCTGCCACTTCTCTCTTCTTTCAGCGGAATACACTTCTCCCCCTTTTCTTCCGATGCCTCTTGTTCGCCTGGCATATTGTTACTGAGTGCTGGTTTGGTATGTATGCCACATTCTTGGCTTCAGTAGCATTTCGACACTTCTGGATGTTTTATAAGTTCTTTGGGGATGCTTTTGGTTCTTTCTTTTGGTTTTGGCATATTGTTACCGAGTGCAGGTTTGGTATATATGCCACATTCTTGGCTTCAGTAGCATTTCGAAACTTCTGGATGTATTATAAGTTCTTTGAGGATGCTTTTGGTTCTTTGGGGATGCTTTTGGTTATTTAGTATAGATTTTGCGGCATTTTTCATGGACTAAGCAATGGTCTACCATTGCGCCGCTATATTATCGTGATATGGGGAGCTTTCTTCACACAAATGGGTAAGTCGAATGGAGTATACCGTCGTCATTTGCCGAGTTTGAAGCTTTTCAGCCTCCAGGTTCCGTGCTGCTTTAGATTGTACATTTCTCGTCATGATTAGACGGGTGTGAACAAAGTAGTTATGCGAATCTTTGTTTGCTCCTCGTAAAAATCCTACGTCTTATCGTCACTCTCAATGAATGTCTTCCATCTATCACAACGTAATCAATTTTTAAATTTTATTTGCCAGTTAGGGTGAATTTTGTATGTTTGGGCACCTTAATCAATTTGACAAAGTTGTTGATGTAGATACATGGTGTATCAGAAATCATGATCCACTAACCAATGAAAGTGTTTTGAAAAATAACACACACTTGCTCAACTTTTATACATTCTTTGCTATGCTACTCTTTGAATAGATATTATTGAATATGATCTCGAGCTGGAATTCAAAGATTTTAAAAATCAAAATAAAAGAGCGCAAACAGACAAACCAAACGATCCGACCCTTCGCTGTGATGTAGGTCAATGCGGCCTAAGTACAAAAAAGCACTTTTAGCGGCATTCAAAGAATGTTCTGGGCTTAAACCCTTTGAATAACAATAAAATTAGAAAATGTTGCCGAAAACAATGACATTTTTAAAATTTTAGGCTTTTTGGTGGGTCCTTAGGCTACCCCCAGAGCCTTTCTACGCTTATGCATGACGTTTCAGAAATCATGATTCACAAACCAGTCAAAGTGTCGTGAATAATAACACACACTTGTTCAACTTTATAAATTCATTGCTATGCTATTCTTTGAATAATGCCTCCAACTGGAAGAAAAAAAAATTAAAGATCGACATAAAAGATCTTAAACAGGCAAATTTGACTTTTATCCGAATTGTGGCTAGCTTCGCATTCTTTGGAGTAAACATTGCATTGTAACAGACATTGTGTATTAGTCCGCCAGTGTGTATATTGGACCCATTCTGTATAGAGTTCGGGCATGCCAGGTCCAATTTAGCATATCATGGTCGTTAAATTACTTGCGGGGATCGTCGGAAGAAGAAGTCAGTTTTTCTATTATTTTGTTTTATCAAAGTATTCACTATTTTCTACAAAGGAGGTTACTGATCTAGCGCCTCAACCCTATTTTTATAGTTTGCTATCAAGCTTGTGGGTTTTTTTACCCATTAAAGTTACCTACCCTAAGTGACACCATGGGGATGTCGTTATCTAAAATTCAGATGAGAGAGAGAGAGCAAGATTGGCCTGGATTTTTCCTAGTTAACCGTTACTTGGTATTCCTCATTCATTACTGTACCCGACTTGTTGATGTATAATTTTCGATTAAGTTTTAATCTGCTCAAGCAAGCTTATTTCTCCTTTACAATCTTGTTGTTCAAATTTTTTTAATATCTTGATTTCAGCTAATTGTTTATTTATTATTGAAAGGTCGTTGACATTTAATACAAGTTGTTAATACCTAGCTATTAAAGTGGCCACAAGTTTCCATTATATACGTACGTACTTTAAGGTGTGCATTCACGTTCCCCTACAAAGTCATATTTTATTTAGTTAAATTGCTGATATTCGTATCAAGTACTTAGCACTGTCATAAACTTTCCGCAACCTTTTCCAGTTTTTCTTCTATTTCGAATACAATAGTACTGTTTTATATTTCCAGAAAATATCCAGAATATCGACGAACCCAAAAAATTAGCTTCGTCACTTAAGATTTTTAACGCTCGTAAAGTACCGGTGACCGATTTTTATACCCACCACCATAGAATGGGGTTATACTAACCTAGTCATTCCGTTTGTAACACCTCGAAGTATTGATCTGCGACCCCATAAAGTATATATATTCTGGATCGTCTTGACATTCTGATTCGATCTAGCCATGTCCGTCCGTCTGTCGAAATCACGATAGAGGTCGAACGTGTGAAGCTAACCGCTTGAAATTTTGCACAGATACTTAATGTCGATGTAGGTCGTTGGGGATTGTAAATGGGCCATATCGGTTCAGATTTAGATATAGCTCCCATATAAACCAATCGCCCGATTTGAGTTCTTGAGCCCTTACAAGACGCAATTTTTGTCCGATTTGGCTGAAATTTTGCATGTGGTGTTTTGTTATCAATTCCAACATCTTTTCAAAGTAACGTCTGAATCGGCCTATAACCTGATATAGCTCCCATATAAACCAATCGCCCGATTTGAGTTCTTGAGCCCTTACAAGCCGCAATTTCTGTCCGATTTGGCTGAAATTTTTCATGTAGTGTTATGTTTTGAAATCCAACAACTGTATCAAGTGCGGTCCAAATCGGATTTTAACCTGATATACCTGTCATATATACCGATCTCCCGATTTGACTTATTGAGTCCTTACAAGCCGCAATTTTTGTCCGATTAGGCTGAAATTTTGCATGCGATGTTCTGTTTCGACTTCCAACAACTATGCCAAATACGGCCAAAATCCGTCTATAACCTGATATAGCTCCCATGTACACCGGTCTACTTATCATCCTTGTTCGGTTCCTAGAAGCTTTAATTTTTGCTGGTTTGACAGAAGTTTGGTATGTAGAATAAAATTATGCCCTACAACTTAATTTATTTTCTATAAATTTTTAGCAGAATCCATGGTGGTGGGCTCCCAAGATACGATCCGGCCGAACTTAGCACGCTTTTACTAACCAACTTTTAAATTTTTATGATTTTCAAACGTCGTTCATTCGTGTACTTTACCATGATGAAAAAGTTGAGTTTACTGAATAATTTGACAGTGACAGATCGATGATTAGTGTAAAAGTACGTTCACAAATTAAATTCAAAATTGTCAAGCTCCTATTGGAAACCCTTTTACTTAGTTCTTTACTGCGTAGAAATTTGTCATTCACTACAAGCTTGTTTAGTAGAGCGGGCACGTTTTTTAACTTGTGCCAACATCACAAAAAATAGAATTTGTATCGCATTTTCTTCCATTGTTTTGCATAAAATAACAAAAGTTGCCGAATGTAGCTTTTGACAACTGGTCGGGTAACCCTTTTCGATGTCACTAGTCCTAGTTCTTCAGAGTATACCCCAAAACCCATCTAGTCGTCTAGTTTGAAACCATCCATATAAAAGCCTATGTAACTTCTATTACTATTACCAGGGATAGATAGTAGGATTGTAGATCCAATCGGTTGTATCAGGAATAGTGGAACATTACTTTTATCAAAAGCGCAATGTGTAATTCACACTGGCTGGAATATCGGACATTGTATAAAAGATAACACATTGTCCGTAGCCGCCGCATAACCAAAGAGAAGGCTCCCTCATAGCAGTGGTCGCATGAATTCGTCTGGCCACAATGTCGAGAGGCATAAGGTGTAGCATTAAATTCAGTGCATCAGATGGTGTCGTTCATAGTACGGTTCTCATGCACAAACAAGGCATCATATAAATCCAGTGCCGGTAAAGTGCCGTCCACCAGACTACAACTCCATACAGCATTATAGGTCTGACCCCCAACTTTTGTCAATGAACGTCTTGCAGGTGTATAGGGAAGGGGTTGCCTTTTTTGGCCTTTCCAAAATGTTCGATTTGAAGTTAAATTTCCTGTCCACCAAAACCCCCAGGTATCTTGCGCTTTCAGTAAATGGAACATTCTCTCCTTCCAAGTAGACATGTGTCACTATGAATATTTTGTTTGTTCCTGCTGAAAAAAATAACCTCCATCCTAGACAAATTTACACCTAGACCACTTACGGTAGCCCATTTCGCTGTCGTACATAGAGCTTTCTGAAGTACAATATATATCTAAGAGTGCCGGAAAAGTTTCCCTTAACCCTATCATTTGTTTATGATTTATTTTACTCTGATATAGTAGTATGTCTTGAACCTCCAGCTCCTCCATGATTGATGTCTGTTTTACATTATTGAAAGCACCTTCAATGTCAAGAAATGCTGTCATTGTACATTCCTTGAGAGCGAGAGAAGCCTCTTTGTAGGCGACTAGGTCGTAAAGGGCTGTTTCTGTAGACTTGCCCTCACTAAAAGGTGATTTTTTACCTATAATCTTTTTGGCAACACTGGTTTAAACAAAGCACGTTTCGTGTTTGTTTTACTGTCAAACATCTTCAATTTGGTCTATAATTTAACCATGAATCGTCTTACAAACGAACAAGGCTTGCAAATTATTGATTTTTTATTAAAAATGGGTGCTCTGTTAAGTAAGTTCATCGCGCGGCGATCTCCAGGAATATTTGCCTTAAGATATGTTTCTATAAACCTCTCTAGAGTCTTCAATATAAAGGATGACAGACTAATAGGACGAATATCTTTCGCCTTCGTGTGGTAAGGTTTTCCTGCTTTTAGAATGAAAACGACCTTTGTGTCCCTCCATCCACAAGTATAAATGACATACCAGCAGAGTATATCTCCCTAAGCTAAGGAACCAGTCTGTCGGACACAGCTTGTATTCAACCGGTGATGCATCGTCGAAACTTTTCATCGCCCAAAAGGATTTTCGACTCAGACACAATTTCCAAACAACGTCCGACCACTTCTGCAGTATTGTCTCCAAGGCTGAAACTTCTTTAAGCCCACCAACACTTCGCAGTCACATATCCTTCCACTGATATTCTCTGATAGAAAGGTAACATTTAGTTCCTCTTGCTTGTTCCTAGTAATAAAGGTCAGTTCTATAAGCAGATCAGTACGATAGAAAAGTTGATGCCAAAAGTTCTCATTTCAGTACCATACGGTATTGATGGTAAAGCTACACCGTTTGGCAACAAAATAATAGCGCTTGGTATGGATAAGATATAAAATGATTAGTAACGTTTGGTACTAGCTTTATTATCAAAGTGCTTGTCAATACCAATCGGTTCCTGGTTTTTCTACCAAATCGCTATTGGTTTCAGTACAAAAGCCTTATTGAATATACCACCTCCAAATGAACCAAAATGAAATACCATTTAATATAATTTTAATCTTGTTTTATTTCTATTATTTATGTTAATAATTAGAATTCAATAATTAAAAAATAATGTAACACCGCGACCAACCTCGATTTTTTGTACTCAGCAATTGATTCCATACCCATTGATTCCCAGAAGCAATTTCTATATGAATACACCTACACACCACCGTTGCCACACAAGAGCCTCTATCGTGTGTTTGATATAGATAACGTCCGTAAAGATTGTACCATTTGCAACGCTATAGAGTATTCAAACACGTTTTAACGCACACACATTGTACAAAAACTTTTATTGAATTAAAAAAAATATTTTATAAGGGAGTCAATATTTTAAGTACAATCTTAACAAAACTTTTGTCCTCCGGTGACAAGAATACAAATCTGCCACAATTCTTAAAAGCTTACTTCGTCTGGTATTAAATTTATACCAAATAGTAATAAAAATACTTGCCAATAACGCTAACAAAAGAATACCAGTTGGTATTGAAAAAGTACCTTGCCCACTATCAGTGCAGAAGGACCTTTAATGCTGCTGAAACTGCTTGACTATGGTGAATGGTTTATCTGCCGAATCCCGGACCATAGTCAATGTTCAGGTTTTCCACCACTGTTGGGTTAGCCTCATCATCTAGGTCTGCCAGGAGTTCATCTTCACAAGATTCGTTCGATCTAGTCATGATGAGTTCCGTTACGCATCCAGAAACAGTTGGGGAAGCAGTGGAACCGCTCTTCCTCAGGACACTGTATACTTGCAGCGTGGACGATTCCTCTTTAGATGCTTCACCTTTCCCGCAGGCGTCCACCTTGAGGCCAATTCATTCGGACGAACCATCCACACGACATTTTCCCCTCCTGTTGTGATCCTCGCAAGGGAATTGAGAGATGTGGTGGGAAATTCTTCAGACAAGTATTGAGCAGCAACTGCTGAGTCGTCTCTTGATTCCCTAACCACACCCCATCTATACACCTTCAGCTTCAACTTGTTGAAAACGTAGGATAAAATTACCTTAGACTTGATGAGGTTTGTGACACTGTCAGAGTTTAATACGAAAACTCAGAGATGGGTTTCTACCCGGTAAATACCCAACACATGTGTATTTATTGGATATATACCCATTAAATACCTTTTTAAGGTATTTATTTGGGTATTTATAATTTTGCAGATATCTTTGGTATAAAAATTCTTTCCAAACAATTTTTGATTATTTCGTATTCTTTGTATATAAACCTCACCTTTTGATCTCATAAAGTCGGATTTTAGTTGTATAAAGCCGCTATATAGACCGATCTCCAAACTTAAAGTTTTGAAGCAATAAATTGGTAATTTTTCATCCGATTTCGATGAAATTTGTACAATGAGTTGTGGTAGACCCCTATTCATTTCTGTGAAGTGCGGTTCAGATCGGACTATATTTGGATATAGCTGCCCTTAGACCGACCATCCGATCTCCCGAAATAAGGTACTGAGGCCATAATAAATCTATTTATTGCCCAAATTCGATGAAATTTGGCACAGTGTGTTCTGGGAGACCCCTATCCATTGCTGTCACATGTGGTACAGATCGTACCATATTTGGATATAGCTGCCATATATACCGATCTCCTTATATTGTGTAATGAGCCCATAAAAGGAGCATTTTTCATCCGATTTGAAATTTGAAACAGCGAGTTGCGGTACCCCTCTAAATCTTTTTGTTGAATATCGTCCAGATCGGACCATATTTGGATATAGCTGCCATATAGACCGATTTCCCAATATAGAGTATTGAGCCCATAAAAGGAGCATTTTTCATCTGATGAAAATTGCTCCTTCATAGGATGAAATTTGCTCCTTTTATAGGCTCATTAGACAATATCGGGAGATCGGTATATATGGCAACTATATCCAAATATGGTCCGGTATGTACCACATTTGATAGGAATAGATAGGGGCTACCAGAACATACTGTGCCAAATTTCATCGAATTCGGGTAATAAATGGATCTTTTATGGCCTCAATACCCTATATCGGGTATAAATGGGTAAATAACCGGGTATTTACTCAATTCACCGGGTAAATACCTTTTGGGTATTTACCCATCGCCCATCTCCACGAATACTCTCAAGTCTCCTTGGTAACCATGCGAGTGCCATTGGTTGAGTAGGAATATCTTCCTTCTTGATTAAATCCAGTACTACGTTTGGCCATATGTCGCCAATCTTGCTTAGGGCGCAACTATACGTTTCAATTGAGCGTCCCCGAAAGCAGTTAATTTCTATCATCCCCGACAACAGCCTGCATCATCACAAACTGGAGGAGGCCGATGCAATTCCGCAAGGACGTCGGAGTACGTAGATGACAATCCGTTGATCATTCACTCCACATGTTCCTAGGTATGCGGCATCCTTTTTGTCCCTTGTCAACAGTAACCAACACCAAGCTGTCCTTAGCGACATCATAGTAATATTGAAGATACTACTAAGTCCACAACAATCTATCAATAAAAATAGTGGTCAATTCAATGACATCTGGTGCCAACTTGTCTTTTGCTTGTTTTTGAACACAAAATCAGAAAATTTCATCGTGTACGAACTTAATGTCCATCTTTAGTTTGGAGAAAAATTTAGTTTATTGACAATTAAAAAAAAAAACACTGCTATTACTAAAACTAATATACGTTTTAAAAAATGAATTCACTATAGAAGTTCAAGAGAAATTATTTTCTTGATAAGAATATTTGCGTTGCAATTTTGTCAACTCTTTAATAGTTGTTATCGCTTGTATCCGGCATATTCAGATGGAAGTGATTCAGGCACTCTATAAATTTAAGTGTCTTTAGGGGATTCATTGGTTGCAATAAAAATAGATTATTTTTTTAATGATTTATAGTAAATTGTTATCGCAAAGTATGGATTACTTGAATCTCTCATTCCGAGAGTTGGATTATTTACTATTGATATCTTTATTAACATTAGTATAATAGTCATAAACTTTTAAACGAAATGTTAGAAATACTGTACTTCCTATGGATTTATTATAACATTGGTCAGCAAATCGATAGCTGTCGAGAAAAACTGCGATGTTGCGAAAAAGTGCTGCCCAAATCTGCCGATAGCAACCGGTATTCAATACATATGCAGTGTTGCATTTCAATTTCGAAGGAGATTTCTTTCAAATCTTCTCAAATAAGTAGATTTGCTCACACTTTAAAATGTACGGGAAACCGCATTGAAAAACACGAGATTTCCGAAATTTCGTCACAAATCTAGATTTGCTCAAAGTGTACAGTGTTATTATGGAATTTTTGCAAAACTTGCGAATGACCTAGAGACAACATAGTCGTTGTCCTTCAATGTACCTGTAGAGCAAATTCAGCCCCGTTTGGCTCTCTCCTCAACGGTTCTCCTCTAGTTCAATTTTTGTTCAAGAATAACGTCTAGAAATTTAACCTCCCAAGTGAGTGGCAGCTCTACTCCATCAAAGACCGGTATCTTGAACTCGCCATATCCCCTCTTTCTTGTGAACAACACCAGCTGGCTTTTTGGGGTTTATAACTCTCGCCCTGGCCCTCTAGACAGCTTCCTTAGCGCGCCCTGAAGGATATCCGTAATAACAGAAGAAAATGACCGCAGCGTCCCCCTCCTCATAATTTTCTCTCTCTCAGCCGGTGATGCTTTGATTATTCTACCCTTAGGCATAGCATCAATCCCGTTCAACCGAAGAAGGGAGGACTTTCATATCAATTAGGAAACGACGTATGGATCCTAACTTCACTTTACTGAAATCCTTTTCTATATCCAAAAAGGCCGCCAGTGAAGTGAAGTGAAGTTGCCTGTTCCCAAGTGTCCCTTTATAAAAGCCACCACGTCGTAAAGGGCACTATCCACCGACCGATCCTCGCTTTAGGCATGCTGGTAACCGTTTACCAACGATGGGTCAGGAAGATGCCGGGTTTTTGCGTCCAACATTCTCAGTGTCTCCAAGAGCAAAGACTGATTGGCCTAAAGTCCTTGGGCAGGGAGTGGTTCAGTTTTCCCGCCTTGGGAATGAAAACGACCCTCATCTCTGGCCACGTAGTCGGCACAAAGCCAAGCAAGACAAAAACTCTAAAATCCCATCTAGAAGCCGCATGGCATACGGTCCCATCTTCAGCAGCATGGCAGGCAATAAGCCATCCGGTGCGGTAGATTTTGTAGGGCTCAAACGAATTTTGAGCCTGGATTTTCTTCCTCTCTGTTATCATCCCCTTAGCAACGGACAGCGCCTCAGAACTGCTTTGTATCCGAGTGACATCTGTAACATGGGAAGTCACCGGTCCACTAGCCAAATTCGAGCACACCGGAAATTGCCTTGTAGCCAGGAGATTGGGAGTTGTAGAACTAGACTACGTCCAAATTCCGTCATCGCTCAGGACACTCCCAAGGGTCTTCGGGTCCTCAGATAATACTTTTCGAAACCTAAACGGCTCATTCACCACCTTCACCGATTCACAGAAGCTGAGGGCCATGAGGCCCTCTAAGACAATCTCACCTCGCCCTTGTATCGTTTCAGGGACTTTGCGTTGTAGCCAGGAGATCGAGAGTTGTGGAACTAGACTACGTCCAAATTCCGTCATCCCTTAGGACACTTCCGAGGGTCTTCGGGTCCTCAGATAATACTTTTCGAAATCTAAACGGCTCATTCACCGATTCACAGAAGCTGAGGGGCATGAGGCCCTCTAAGACGATCTCACCTCGCCCTTGTATCGTTTCGGGGACTTCTTATTGAGGTCCCAATCCCAATTCAGCCTGATACGACTGGCTTTACGGTATAACCTCCTTGTAGTCCGCCTAAGTTTCCTCAGCTCCTCTTTCTAACAAACAGGATGCGATCTCCAACCTGGGTAGATGAAGGGGCAGTTCTCCTCAAAGCTACTCACAAAGGCCACTTTCTACCAAACAGGATGTGATCTCTTACCTGGGTAGATGAAGGGGCAGTTCTCCTCAAAGCTACTCACCAAGGCCCCTGTTAACGCGTACGCCGCCAACTCAAGCTTAGTGGCTCCAGTCAATCATTTTAGGATTCCTGTACATACAATAGCACAGGTATATCTACATACTTTTTTCACAAAGAGCAGCTACATTAATTGGCACTAAATTAGGATAAAATTTTACTTCAAATATTTTAACTAGTTCTAGTACTGGGGACCATGGTAAACAATTTTAGCATCAATAGACATTTGGAAGAAAAACTTTAACGTACAAAAATTTAGTGTTGTGAAATGTGTTATTTAAGTGGGTATCTAGAAGGCGGGCGCCTCTGAGAGGGAGGCCCTCTTGGCCATAGTTATGCCTATCACCTCTGACCGATTTCTAATTTGAAAGGGAGGTATATTGCCAACATTGCAAATTCTCAATCCAGAATCTAGGAAAAATCATAAATCGGTCACCTCTTTTGTTGGTATCCAAACTTCCTGTGTTGTGTGTTCGCATCGCAACATAGATTAGCCGCGTCCTTCGGCTACACAAGCCTCGCGTGCTATACTCCGCATTTGACAGGTCTATGTCCTCATAGAGAAGGGATACCTTCAATATTCAATCTCAACGTCGTCAGATCACCATTGCTGTAATTTGATTGAAGGATTAGCTTCAAACTTCTCCTTTTTTTACAATACATGTCCTCACCTTGTCATCCGTTGACGGAGTGAAGATGGTTTTTTTTCGCATTGGTCTGGATTGACCTTATTTCTCATGATGCACAGTGGGAGAAAATCAAAAAAAAAACTAGTTAAAATATGCCGTGTGATAACGGGTAGAGTTATCTGTTTGAAATTTAGAGCTGATGTATTAGCGATATTGTGTGCAAAATTTCAAGGTCCTAGGTTGTCCGGGCGCCTTTTGGCAGGCCCCTAAAGTTTGTCACCTCTGTATTTCGAAAAATGTTCAGGGCTGCCAATCTTCGTTTGTAGTCCGATTTCCAAGATTGAAAAAAAATCTAAGTTAATCCCGAATTGGAATATCTAAGTGACTCTTTTTGAATTTTACATACAAAAGTGCCCTTAAAAAATAAAGAAATTCTGTACGATTTTTTTTCGAAAATGTCCAAAATACCCCTTTCGGGCAAAGATGGTTTCAAAATCGGAATTTTTTAGTTAATTTTCTGTGGAGGCTACAAATATTGATAGGTGCAAAACATTTTGCATTTTGCATGGGCGTAGAGATAATGTTGCACCCTACATGAGCCGCTTTTCGAAAAAAATTACTGTACCCCTATTCCTGATAGAACCGATTGCAACTACGATACCCCTGGTAACAGAAGTTACATAGACTTCTATATGGATGGTTGACCAGGTGGGCTTTAGGGTATACCCTAAAGATTTAGAACTGGTCATATTGAAGAAGTTACCCGACCACTGCAGTGTATATCAAGCAGACATCCTTGCAATTTAGAATGTGGTGGAATGGCTATAATGTCATGTCCCTGGAGAACGCATTTCTGAACACAAAAACCGCCCTCGACTGTCGCAAATCTCTCAACGAGATGGCTGAACAGTTCAAAATTCACCTCTTCTGGGTGCCGGGCTACAGAGATATCCCAGGGAAAACTAAAGCAGGCTAGCTTGCGAGACTAGGAAATACCTTACACATTCCAGGGTATGCCTCTAGCCACATTTAAGCTAAGTTTCAGGACCAGGCCCGAACCATCCTTGTCATGGCTGTTAGAAGTCATACAAAAAACCATGTTTATAAGTTCAACCGAATTGGATAGTATGTGCGATTTTTACCATACTTGGCACAGTTCTCAACTCCACTTGCAAAATTTCAATCAAATCGGCTTAAAAAGTCAAATCTGAAAATCTGGTTATATGGGAGCTATATCAGGTTGTGGACCGTTTTGGATCATACTTGAACCAGTTAAAAAAAAAAACAAAAAAAAAAACAAGTAAAAGCGTGCTAAGTTCGGCCGGGCCGAATCTTATATACCCTCCACCATGGATCGCATTTGTCGAGTTCTTTTCACGGCATCTCTACTTAGGCAAAAAAAGGATATAAGAAAAGATTTGCTCTGCGATATCAAGATATGGTCCGGTTTGGACCACAATTAAATTATATGTTGGAGACCTGTGTAAAATGTCAGCCAATTCGAATAAGAATTGCGCCCTTTGTGGGCTCAAGAAGTAAAATAGAGAGATCGATTTATATGAGAGCTGTATCGGGCTATAGACAGATTCAGACCATAATAAACACGTATGTTGATGGTCATGAGAGGATCCGTCGTACAAAATTTCAGGCAAATCGGATAATAATTGCGACCTCTAAAGGCCCAAGAAGTCAAGATCCCAGATCGGTTTATATGGCAGCTATATCAGGTTATGAACCGACTTGTACTTTATTTGACATAGTTGTTGAAAGTAACAATGAAAAACGTCTTGCGAAATTACAGCCAAATCGGATAGAAATTGAGCCCTCTAGAAGCTCAAGAAGTCAAGTCCCCAGATCGGTTTATATGACAGCTATATCAGGTTATGAACCGATTTCAACCATTTGGGCACAGTTGTTGGATATCATAACAAAATACTACGTGCCAAAATTCATTCAAATTGGATAAGAATTGCGCACTCTACAGGCTCAAGAAGTCAAGACCCAAGATCGGTTTATATTGCAGCTATATCAGGTTATGAACCGATTTGAACCATACTTGGCACAGTTGTTGGATATAATAACAAAACACGTCGTGCAAAATTTCATTCTAATCAGATAAGAATTGCGCACTCTAGAGGCTCAAGAAGTCAAGACCCAAGATCGGTTTATATGGCAGCTATATCAGGTTATAAACCGATTTGAACCATACTTGGCACAATTGTTGGATATCATAACAAAACACGTCGTGCAAAATTTCATCCCAATCGAATAAGAATTGCGCACTCTAGAGGCTCAAGAAGTCAAGACCCAAGATCGGTTTATATGGCAGCTATATCAAAACATGGACCGATATGGCCCATTTACAATACCAACCGACCTACACTAATAAGAAGTATTTGTGCAAAATTTCAAGCGGCTAGCTTTACTCCTTCGGAAGTTCGCGTGCTTTCGACAGACAGACGGACGGACGGACAGACGGACGGACATGGCTAGATCGACATAAAATTTCACGACGATCAAGGATATATATACTTTATGGGGTCTCAGACGAATATTTCGAGTAGTTACAATCAGAATGACGAAATTAGTATACCCCCCATCTTATGGTGGAGGGTATAAAAACCAGTCAAAACAAAACATCTCAGGAGAAATTTTAGCCAAATCGGATGATAATAGCACCCTCTATAGGCTCAAAAAGTCAAGGTCCGAGATCTATTTATATGACAGCTATATCAAAACATGAACTGACATGGTCCGTTCACATTGGCCACCGCTCTACCTTTATATTTGTGTAAAATATTAAGCGAAAGTTTGCGTGCTTTCGACAGAGAGATATATATATTTTCAATCTAAAACATGCTGGTGTTTAATTTAATAACACTTCGTGTCAGCTAACCTGTCCCTCTTATATCTTATATCAATACTTTGAGGTGTTAAAAAATGTACTACGTAGTAAGTGCACCGTTCTTTTAAAATTAAGTGTATAATTATAATATAGCCCTTTCAGGTGTAGCAAACCTTGGTGTAATAGCACCAATCGTTGAGCTTTGGAGGTTCGCCCAGTAGGTGCACACCAACTTGTAACAAGCGCATTAGATATTGGGTTGCATTGCATATATATTTTTTGCAATTCAAAGAATGAAGTAATAGTTTTTGATTGATTTAAATTCATTGAGTTTAGAGAGCGCGCATGTTGTTGAACTAAAAAGCAGGTGGATTTCATTACGTTTACTTTTTCCCGCTGCATTGTAGTATTGAATGAATGAATTGACTGACGATTGCTGGTTCTGTCAGTCCGTTAATGAATTTATTTTTTTTTTTTCTGATATTCTTGTTTGGTTTTTATTGTTCAACTTACGATTTGTATATAGAAGAATGTATCAAAGCGGCGCCGGTATGATAACATCTATGGGGACAAAAGTATTTTGAAGGCGTTTTATATACATCACCGCTAGATGGGGGTATATTCTTTTTGTCATTCCGTTTGCACACACATCGAAATATCAATGTTCGTCCCCATAAAGTATATATATTCTTGATCGTCGTAAAAATCTAAGACGATCTATCCATGTTCGCCCAGCCGTCTGTCCACCTGTCTGTTGAAATCAGGCTGCAGTCTTTAACAGAGAAGACATTGAGCTGAACCTTAGCATAGATTTTTTTTTGTCCCATAGGCAGGTTATGTTAGAATATGAGCTACATCGGACTATTTCTTGATATAGCCCCCATATAGACCGATCTGCCGATTTAAGGTCTTAGGTTTATGGGTCAGCGAAATCGGATAACAAATTTATTCGATTTCGCTACAATTTGAGGCAGTGAGTTGTATTTAGCTCTCGACTCCCGTGTTCAATACGGCCTAGATCGGTCAATGTTTGGATTACTAAATTTCCCATGAACATTCCATTAAGGAACAGAGGATACTTCTCTCCTATCAATGAGTGCAGTGCGATTAATGTTAAACTCAATGATAGGGGGCCTCCTTTTTATTGCCGAGCCTCAACGGCGTGCCGCACTGCGACACCATTAGGTAGAGAAGTTTTATCATGGTAGAATACCTGACAAATGTAGCCAGCATTAGTAGGAGAAAACCACCTCCGAACATTTTTCTGATGTTCACGCAGGAATTTGAAGCCAGACTTTCGGCGCCATAGGCGCATATGCTTAGCTCTGCGCCACGATGGCCTCCTATGTTTGGATATAGGTGCCATATATACCGATCTCCTGTTTTAAAGTCTTGGGCCTGTAAAAGGCGCATTTATTATCTGATTGCGTTGAAATTTTACACAATGAGTTGAGTTAGGTCTCTATACAATCGTACCGAGTATGGTAAAGATCGGACTATATGTGGATATACCTGTCATATATACCGGTCTCCCGATTTAAGGTCTTGGTCCCATAAAGGCCTCATTTATTGTCCGATTTCGTTGAAATTGAGCACAATGAGTTGTATTAGGCCTCTCGACATTCGTATAGAGTACGGTCAAGATCGGTTTATATTTAGTTTACTACTACTACTACTAACTGGAGAATAAGTTAACTGTCACAGAACACATCCTACAGGGACTGAAGTAATAGTTTTCAAAGAATAAAAAGTTTCAATTGTATGACTTATGATTCTTCATTATTTTTTAATAAGTAAAAGCGTGCTAAGTTCGGCCGGGCCGAATCTTAAATACCCTCCAGCGTTGTACAAAATTTCAGCCAAATCGGAAAATTTACCGATTTAAACCATACTTGGCACAGTTGTTTATAGTCGAAACAAAACACCTCAAGCCTCAAATTTCAGCCAAATCGGATGAGAATTGTGCCCTTGTAAATTATTTCCAGCCGCCACACCCTCTATGGGCTCAAAAACAAGATTCAAGATCGATTTATATGGCAGCTATAACAGTTTATGGACCGATTGAAACTTTTCTTAGCACAGTTGTTGGAAGTCGTAACGAAACACGTCATGCATAATTTGAGCTAAATCGGATAGGAATTGCGCCCTCTAGAGCCTCAAGAAGTCAAGACCCCAGATCGATTTATATGACAGCTATATCAGGTTATAGACTGATTTCAACCATAATTAGTATAGATATTGGAAATCATAACAAAGCACCTCATGCAAAATTTCAGCCAAATCGGATAAGAATTCCGCCCTCTAATGGCTCAAGAAGTCAATATCCATGATCGGTTTATATGGCAGCTTCATCAAAACATGGACCGATATAGCCCATTTACAATCCCAACTGACCTACACTAGTATTTGTGCAAAATTTCAAGCGGCCAGCTTTACTCCTTCGAAAGTTGGCGTGCTTTCGACAGACAGACGGACGGACATGGCTAGAACGACATAAAATGTCATGACGATCAAGAATATATATACTTTATGGGGTCTTAGACGAATAATTCGAGGAGTTACAAACAAAATGACGAAATTAGTATGCCCCCACCCTATGGTAGAGGGTATAAAAAATCGCTTAATTATTGTTAAAAATTGCTTTTCTGTTAAATATATTTGCTTACTAATGTTATCTCCCTTAAAAATACTTGCAAAGTATACTCATCCTTTTCGAACTGACCCAGGACCTATCCTACGGTGCTAGAATGGTGGCAATTCGTCACCTCGAGTGACAAACCCTTATAAAAGTGATAGGTATTTTCCATGTAAGGGGACGAGAACTGAGACTGGTCCCTATCACCAGAGAACCTATTCCGTGACAGGTTTCGGACCTGTCCCATTTCCCGTAGGATGGATATACAATAGGTGCCGTATATATATTCCGATCTCCCGTTTTAAGGTTTTCCACACAAAAAAAACCACATTTATAAGCCGATTCCATGAAATGTGATACCGTAAGCTATCTTTGGCTTTTCGACATCCGTGCTATATATGGTTTAGATCGGTCTGTGTTTTGGATATAGCTGCCATAAAAAGGAGTTTTTTTTCTGTTTTACCGTCTTAAACAGTGAATTGTATTGGGTTGCCCAAAAAGTAATTGTCGGTAATATAGTAGTAATATAGTCGGCGTTGATAAATTTTTTCAACGGCTTGTGACTCTGTAATTGCATTCTTTCTTCTGTCAGTTATCAACTGTTGCTTTTAGCTTGCTTTAGAAAAAAGTGCGCGAAATTTTGTTTACATTTGTTTGTTTGGCGTCAATTTTAATATGGGTACCACATGTATTGAAAGAAATTCATTTAACAAACCGAATCAACGCTTGTGATATGCACCTTAAACGCAATGAATTCGATCCGTTTTTAAAACGAATCATAACTGGAGATGAAAAATGGATTGTTTACAACAACGTTAGTCGAAAACGATCATGGTCCAAGCATGGTGAACCAGCTCAAACCACTTCAAAGGCTGATATCCACCAAAAGAAGGTTATGCTGTCTGTTTGGTGGGATTGGAAGGGTGTGGTATATTTTGAGCTGCTTCCAAGGAGCCAAACGATTAATTCGGATGTTTACTGTCAACAATTGGACAAATTGAATACAGCCATCAAGGAGAAGCGACCAGAATTGGTCAATCGTAAAGGTGTCATATTCCACCAGGACAACGCTAGACCGCACACATCTTTGGTCACTCGCCATAAACTGAGTGAGCTTGGCTGGGAACTTTTGATGCATCCACCATATAGCCCTGACCTTGCACCATCAGACTACCATTTATTTCGATCTTTGCAGAACTCCTTAAATGGTAAAACTTTCGGCAATGATAAGACTATAAAATCGCACTTGGTTCAGTTTTTTGCAGATAAAGGCCAGAAGTTCTATGAGCGTGGAATACTAAATTTGCCAGGAAGATGGCAAAAGGTTATCGAACAAAATGGCAATTATATATTTGATTAAAGTTCATTCTAAGTTTTATTAAAAATGCATTTACTTTCTTTAAAAAATCCGCAATTACTTTTTAGGCAACCCAATATGATATAAGACCCTTTGACGAGCCATCGGGATGCATAGCGTGGCCGCCGCCTGGGTTCATATCCCGCCAACGAGAACACCTTAAAAATATTTTAAACGGTAGTTATCTCCTCACCAAATGCTAGCAACATTTGTGAATATTTCAGTCATGTAGAACTTCTCAACAAAGAGGTGTTACTTTTCAGTGACATGCCGTTCGGACTCGGCATAAAACAGGAGATCCCCTTTTCATTGAGCTCAAATTTGAATCGGGCAGCACTCAGTAGATATTGTGAGAACTTAGGTTTCCTCTGATTTGTTCCAAAACGGAATGTTTGGGAAACATTAAACCAGATCCCTCGACGTCCCCCAGTTTGGGTTCATAAAGGCAACAAAAGGTGGTTAACATTGTATGGCGGTGGGTATCCAAAGTTCGGCCTGGCCGAACTTATGCCAATTGTCAATTGTTGCTGGGTTTTATCATCATCACTCACAGTGCAAAAAAGGCCTTGAGCTGCGGCAGACATATTTTTTGATTAAGATTTAAGAATTTTGTGTGTTTTTTTTCTTTTTTTATAGTACATACATATTTTGATAAGACACCAACACCACTACCACCTGCTTGTTATATCTCAAAAGATTGCAACACAGTTTTATTGTCAAATATATTATCAAGTCACTTATTATCAAATAATATTGTGTTGCTCACAATATTTGTTGAGCTATAATAAATGCCGCACCTTTTTGACTGTGCCGGACCACTTTGACTCTGATCACAAGAAAAAAGTCAATTGTTAGAATGCTTCCACATTATCTGTCGTTCCATAATGACTGACTAAACATTTAATTTGTTTACCTATTGGGCAATATCAACATTTCATTTCAACATAAACATGATGATTTGGCGACGCAGTAAAAAATGTCAATTTTTTTCTTTTACGAACAAAAAAAATTAAAAACAAATTAAGAAAAGCAATTGTTAAAGTTCTAACAGTGGCTACAAAAAAAAATTCTAAAAATAGCACACTATATTGCGTTTTATTCAAATTCAGTGTTACGATCAAATTTTATGGTAATTTTATTGTTATAATATCGTTGAAGAACATTTTATGAAACTTTGTTTTTCAAGATAATTAAATTTAAATGTGTTTTTGGAGAGATTTTTCAGAGATTTTGGTTTTAAGGAGCACCTTCTTCTGTTATATAAAAACGAAAGTGTTGCGCTTTGTTTGTTCCGAATAGACTCAAAAACCGATTATGATATTTCACAGATGATGGAGTTTAGCCCCTCCCGGAGATAATAGGGTACTTCATTTTGTGATATCCGCGACGGGGGCGAACACTCTTCCTCCTAACCCCAAATTTTGAAAAACGTCAGATCTCGAAGATGGGTGCATCGATTTAAGTGCAATTTTGTATGGTAATCAAAACACACAAAATTTGCAAAACCTTGGGGTCAAATAACAGAGGGGGATGCGCTACCCTAAAACCCACCCAAACGGACATGCTTCTCGATTGGGACAAAATGGGTTTTAAATTAAAGGTATTTAAGAGTAGAGTACGAATTTGTTATAAGAATTCGACCTCTGGTGTTGGGAGGACCGCCCCACACCAAAAAAACGGCCAAAAATGATATGTTAACCCGTCAACCGGGTCAATATGGAACTTATATAAAAATTAGGGCTCAAGTCCCCAGAGGGCCTCCGCACACCAAAAACCACTCGCAAACGTTCATGTAGTCCGATCGGGACAATATGGGACTCAAACTAAAGGTACTCGAGAGTAGAGTACGAAACTTATTTAAAGGTTTAGGATCTATTCCCAGGCGGGTCACCCTACCTAAAAATAATGCACCAAATGGACATGTAAACAAAATTATATAAAAATTTGGCTCAATTCCCGGGAGTCTCCCCATCCCAAAATTATGCCCCAAATGACGATGTATACCTACGGGACAATATGGGATTCTATAGAAAGGTATTTGAGAGTTAAATACGAATATAAATAATTTTCAAATTTGAACCGCGTTAAAAGGTGGCCGCAAAAACTAATGGGTGTAGCGAAGCACACCGGTTCAGCTATTTTTTTTATAAATTTTGTGTCAGAAATATTTATGGAAGATTTCTGAAAATTTTATCGTAGAGATGAATTCTTAAGAGTTTTAACTTTAGAAATTTTTTTTAGAAGGTTGCTCTAATTAAAGCACACAACAAGTCGATTACTGGCTTGGGCGTATGTCCATAGTGGAATGGGGCGGATTAATATCTGCACCCTCTTCTCAACCTAACCCTTTTAAGCTCTTTTAAGGCAAATTACCCAGTTTAGCCATTCAATTCAGGCATCTACAGAACTCTAGAATGCCAAGAGGACCAAGTGCCCATCGTCCTGTGTCCATCCTGACGTTTTAATGACCATTAATGACTCTTATCAGCAGCCCGAATCTGGGCTGTGGAGTCGAAATCGAGCAATTTTTCCTGACCTAGGAGTCGAAAAAATTACCTCGACTCCGAATTTGGGCAAATCAAAAAAAAAAAAAAAAAATTATATTAAAAAAAAGATTTTAGTCTTTAGAAAAATTTCATTAAACTTTTGTAATTAAATTTTGTCATTGAAATTTTAGCTCTAGAAAATTTTTTTTGTTTGTTTCTTTTTCGAGACGAGCTCAATGATCGGAGATTGCAAATGGAAAAGGAAAGCCAAAGATAGCAACACACACCAACCACTATATGATGCGTTTTGTCTTTGGTTAAAAGACTTTTCAACCATATTAGGTGTGATGGCTTCAAAGGCCGTGCGTTGGTTAGTTGTATTTGAAACGTATTAATTGCGAAAACGCATCTATGATACAATAACCACATTAACCACGCTTGACAACCTTGTCTATTAGCTGTACATTTTCCCAATGCATGTGTTTTTGTGTAATGCCCCGGAGCCCGGCCGGGATTCAAATCGGTCCACGTTTTGATAAAGTTCCCCTATAAACCGATCTCCCGATTATACTTCTCTTGAGGGCGTAATTCACATCCGATTTGGATGAAATATACGAATGTTGGAGGTCATAGGAGAAGTCGTTGTGCAAAATTTCAATTAAATCAGACAAGAACTACGCCCTCTAGGGCTCAAAAAGTATAATCGGGAGATGGGTTTATATGGGATTTATATCAAGTTTTAGACCGAGTTGAAGTTGATGAAAGAAGTGGATGTGCAAAACTTTAGTAAAATCGGATAACAAATCGGGATACCCCCTCTATAGGCTCAAGAAGTATAATCGAGAGATCGGTTACAGAGGTGCTATATCAAAACATGTACTAATATGGCCCATTTACAATCCCAATCGACCTGTACTAATAGGAAGTATTTTTAAAAATTTCAAAGGCCTAGCTTTACTGCTTCAAGAGTAAGAGTGTTTTCGATATAAATACAGACGTACAGACAGACAGGCGGACGTACATACGGACGGACATGGCTAAATCGACTCAGAATGTCAGATCAATATTTCGCCTCAGATCAATATTTCGCTGTGTTACAAAAGAAATGCACAGTGTTGCCTCTTAATGTATTCGTTGGACAAAAATAGTTAGAGTTAGAATAGGTCTCTTAAATTTTACACCGAGTTATATTTGTTTGTAATATAGATAAAGATTTAGTATGGTCCAAAACGGTCCATAACCTGATACAGCTCCCATATAAACCGATCTCTCGATTTCACTACTTGAGCCTCCAGAGGTAGCAATTATTACCTCATTTATCTGAAATTTTGCATAAAGACATCTGTTAAGAGTCTCAACAACTACCACAAGGATGGTCCAAATCGGTCTATAAGCTGAAATAGCGATCGGGAGATCGGTTTATATGGAAGCCTCCAGAGGGTGCAATTATTATTCGATTTCGCAGATATTTTGCACAATTACTTCTCCTATAGTACAATTTTGTGACTCTCAAAAACTCCTGTAATTATAATCCAAATAATTAATATAATCGATATAGCTCTTATATAAACCAATCTCTGGATTTGAGTTTTTAAGCCTATAGATGGCGTTTACTTTAATTTACGATTTTATCCCTGAATGGTATTTTCCGTTTTACCGATTTCCGGGGACTTTAGTACAATTTTACGACGACCATTGTTGTAGAATATTTTGATATGCTATAATCCCAATTTAAAAGTTTTTAACCCCGTTTCCAGAAAGGGGCCGATAAATCATTATTTAAAAAAATAATCCAAAATATTCAATTGGTTCAAGTTTGTGTATCTGAAATTTCGATTTGTCCATTTTTGTCCACCAGGGCAACACTGTGCGGCGGAGGGTATAATAAAATACGAAGCCTGTCTCGGCCAACATTCCAAGAGCACTGTACAGAAAAAATATGTTGGAAATCGGCCTGAAAATTTTTTCGAAAAGCCGAGTTGACCAAGTTTCGGGGCCTGTCAAGAGGCGCCCGGAACCCCTAGGCCCTTTTTTCAAAGAAATATCTCAAAGGGCAATTTTTTCCATTTTGTTTTTGTTCTTCCCAACTGTTCGTCTTGTCATTTCTGCTTATGGCTTCAGCAGCACTAATGGCCACTCCTGGTGGACCATGCACTAATGAAGCAATTGGGCCAGTCGAGTGGAGTATGGCGTTGTCATCTTTTATTTAGAGAAGATTTCTTAAAATTTTTTCTCTTGAGAAAATATTTTTTTAGAAATTTTATTTTAAGAGAAAATTTAAAAAAATTGTTTAACGAATATTTCTAAAAATTTAGTTTTTAATGAAAATTTCATTCAATTTTTTTTTAAGAAAAAAATTTTCTTTTTTTATTTTACTTTTGTCGATTATTCCTTATTCCACAACAATTCGTGTGCTTTAACTACTTCGACGTAGCTTTAGGTAATCTGGTATTGCTTGGCTTAAGCAAAAGGTAAGTCGTAATGTCAAACCAAAGCCAAAGATTATCAAATGTTCTAAACTGTTTTGGTTCTGACCTTTCAAACTTTTATAAATAATTAGAAATTTAATTAATTTTTTAATTCAATTTTTATGACGAATTAAACATTTTACGAACATAGTAATCAAACATTTCTAAAACTTGGTTTGAATTTAGGTAATAAAACCATTGACAATTCAAAATTTTGTTGTGCCATCAATTCACTTGAGATGAAATTGTCTGACTTTTGGATTTGTAATCATGCATCCATTAAATTAGTCTGTGCAAAGGTTTATTATCAACTACATCGAGGCTGTTAACCCTTGAGTAAAACTGTAATGTTTGATATGGTAAATTTGTGTTTGCTTTCCATTCCCACCCCGGTGTGAGACATCATGCTTAAGTCAATATATTTATGAAGATAAGCCACCCTCATCCAGGGTTTATACAGATTTTGTGTTATACAGAGTCTATAATATTTTCTTTTCTACATTTTAAACTAAATTTTGATTTTCTTTTGCCAACCATTGATCTTTTCTTTTAAAATAATTATTACTATAAAAATTTTAATATTTACTAATTAATGTTAATTATACGCACCTGCGTTTCGCTTATTTATATAACTCATTCGCCACAAGAGCTTTAGTTGCTTATCTAAAACCCTTCTGATAGAAATCTTCCGTTCAAAAATAAATCAATCAAACCACACTTGCTCACTTCTGGATTGGTAATTAGTCATACGCCAAGTGAATCAGTTCAGAGATTAACATGGCGTATGACAGTATATATATCACTGGACATTGCTGCCTTTAAGCTGTTACACCTGATTAAAACTGAACAATTTGCAACGGAAAATTTGTATTCCATTCTTACCTTGATATTAGATATCAGTTGTAGTGACATAACGATTTTTCCTTGTAATGAAATCTCTCAGATAATACCATCATACGATGAGGCATTACGTTGGAATCTTAAATATCTTGTTAAACGTATTATCAAACAGAATTTTTATTGTATTGTATTTGCATGTTTGAAACCACACATCATCGACTTTCATAATATTTTTTGCATCTCACATTCATTCTGGTTTTTTGCTTGGTTGATTTTAATAGTTTAATAAAAATGTATGTCCTTCACTTGTAATGAATAGAAGAATATATATACACATAGAAACTAAAAAACGTTTCTAATAGAGAAACTAAATGGTTATTTTGCATTTTCAGTGCCATGTATATAAATTGTAATTGTTTTTGAAAAATGAGAAAGTGAAGAGTACACGTGTAAATACTTAGTCATATAACCAATCCCTTCCAAATGTCAACCTCTTAAACACGAAATATTTCCCGTTTCCCACTTATAAAGTTTAGAAGACCTACCATAGACAGAAGACGTGTACGTGTAAATACGTACGCCCATCCTATCTAGATTAGAGGAATTATTGGCAGTGCCTATGTGAGGTTGAGACAGTAGATGGGCAGGACCCTACAACCTTGTCAACTTCAAAAAATAACCAATTGTCCTGAGGTTAACCACTCCCGAATGCATTTTAATAACCATGAATTGTGAATCGCCGCCAATATTACGAGGGTTCTTTATTAGAGATACATTAACAAATAAGCTAGTGACCACGGACAGCGTTCACTGGGCACTATTTCCCTTTGAGCCTTACAAGTCTCCCTAAGATGTGTCAGGAGTCTTTTGAGTGTTTGTCAGACTGATATGTTTGTTTGTTTTGGGTATGTCTAAGGCTATCCTATGTGACCCAGTCTTGGAAGAGTCCAAGGCGGAGATGCTGTTATATAGTGAGGCCAAGGATTTCAGGTCTACAAGTCTTTCTTCCTCTTTCGTTAAGACGTTGGACAGGATTTAGGATTTGCATATTACGAACAAGCTGGGTGTTTCATACTTCTCCGGATATCAGCATCCTTTCATCAAGGGAAGAATAGCTGTGTTCATCACCCGGAGACGCTTACAAGGATTTTACCTTGGCAGTTTTTTTAGTCATTGAGGGGGCCTTCAATAACGTTCATTCGTTTGCCATAGAGGTGAGCTTGATAAACGCGGAAATAGAGGAGGGAGCGCCGACTTGAATAATGAACATGCTTCTGAATAGGACTATCACCGCGAGCATAAGAGACAGGTCGGGGGGACAGGTCGCGAGCAAAGGCGCCCGCCATGAGGGGTGCTCCTCAGGTTGTGTCATTTCACCGCTCTTATAGATAGACCGGATATAGGTAGACCGGATTCTTGTGTAACTTACGACAAAAGTGGTCAAGGAAATGCGCGTATGACCTAGTTAATCTTGCAACGGGCAAATTGTGTCTACAGGTACTGTAACGTAGTTCACCCTAGGTGCTAAAATGTCGTTCACCCTAGGTTGAAAAGTGTGGATTGAGCGTGAACGTTAGGAAGACGGAGGTGGTATTGTTCACACGGAGAAGGAGAGTTACCGAGATTAGTCTTCCCTCTCTGCAGGGTGTGGCACTGGAACTGTTAGGATCAGCCAAATTCTTTGGTGTGGTTCTGGACAGCAGAACATGCGACACATGTGAGGCATATTGATAGGATTAACTGAAATTCATAAACTGAAATTCATATCCAGTGCCATGATCTAGAGCGTTGAAGGTATTACTGGAAATCCTATACATTAGGGAACAGGCTGAGAGAACATTGTTTAGACTACTGCAGCTAGACCCACTTAGCGGGCTGTCATCGAGACACACTCGTATATTAGATAGTGCCATGATAGATCGTCGGAATGATTTCCAGGTAGAGAAAGTAAATGTTAATGGAAGATTGGTGGTTCAAGTGCCTACTATAGAAAAAGGGGCAGAAAGGAAGTATTAGGTTTATTTATTTTAATTTATTTACAAGTCAAACGAAGATGAAGAACGGCACTGAATGTAGTGTCTACCCCGAGCTCGGTATTGATGTATCTCTATGCATGCGCAACGAGTACAGCATTTTCCAAGCGAAATCTATGCAATGACAAGGTCAGCCGATATCTTTTTGTCGATGAACACCGACCGAAGCAATATCTATATATTCAGCAGCAGTCAGGCGGCACTGAAGGTTAGCACTCGTACGGGTTCAAGCTGCAAGGGCGTGGACCGATGTAGAGATAGTCTACTGCGGCTACAAGGGAACCATTATCTGTCTCTATGCTGGGTATCAGGACCAATCTCTCTCTCGGAAATCTTCTATGTGCTTGAGGTGCGATCAGAAATGATCATATCTGTCGATGTGCCCCGATAGAGTCGCTAAATGTCATTCTCGATATTATGCCTTTGCACCTATATATTGTGTGAGTGGTGAAGGCTCTGGCACAGCGTGAGGTCAAAATTGTTAAGAAGATGCTTTAAAGCATGGATAATGCTGTGAGGTTCTGCTGGGTCTCAGGCCATCAAGGTGTGGCGGGATACGAAGCCGCCAACGAGCACACCAGGTATGGCTCGCTGGTTGCCGCAGATCTAGCTACGGAATCAGTGAGCACTCCACTGTTAGAGATTCTTGATAGGGCGAACGTCTTCTAATATGACTGCGTGAATAAGGCGCGGGCTGGTGCTTTGGGTGTCAAGGGTCGCTTATCCTGTGACTGAGAAAGCATGACTTCAGACTGCTGACAGGAGTGCTAACTCGTCATTTTAATGTCATGTCCATGACGTAGAGCTGGGCGCAAGCAGCGGTAAATTTCCGAGGAGTTGGATATAGTCGAGCACTGTTGTGTCACTGCCCCGCAATTGGGAGGAGAAAATACAGGGTAATAGGTGAACACCTCTTTTCTTGCCTGGATTCCCTCCAGGCACTTAGTCCTTGTTCTGTGGTTGCCTCAATGGCTGGACTGGATCATACCCTCGCCAATGATAATTGTTATATCTCACCATAGGATGGTGTGCCTTAAGAGTGAAGAGGTTAGAGCTGGCAAACTATCGATATTTCTCTTAATATCGATAGTATCGATGCTATCATTTATTTCCCATCACCTATATTTCAAACGAAAATGAGAGGTAAAAATCAAGAGATCGATTTATATAGAAGCAATATCAATGCACAGACTGAATGAAACCAAATGTAATAAAGTCAGTTGGAAGTCATGAAAGAAATCATTGTACAAAATTTAAGCCCAATCGGATTAAAATAGCGCCCTCTATAGGCGGAATATGTCTTATAGGATTCATTTAGTGTCGGATCGCTTATTTTTGCTCAATTTTGCAAAAAAAAATAACTTTGCCGATAGTATCGATATGAAAAATATCAATTGATATTCAGACAAAAAAAAAAAAAAATATCGATAGTGCCATCGATATTTTGCCAGCTCTACTCTGCACCCACTAGAGCTGGCAAACTATCGATATTCGCAACATTCGATATTTTTAGTAAAAAATCAAAAACGATAGTAACTTAAAAATTAATTTTCTATCGTTAATTTTCCATCACCTATATTTCAAACGAAAATGAGAAGTAAAAATCAAGAGATCGATTTATATAGAAGCTATATCAATGCACACACCGAATAAAACCAAATTTAATAAAGTTAGTTGGAAGTCATGAGAGAAATCATTTTAAAAAATTTAAGCCTATAGGATGAAAATAGCTACCTCTATAGGCGCAATGTGTCTTATAGAATACACTCATGATACACTCCTCTTTCTGGAAGACGATTTCTTTCAGACTAAGCGTAGTACTACATTCCGAATAAAGGCTGCACTCAGAGAAATTTTTAAGTAAACCCAGCAAAAACGTTTGCTGTAATAACAAAAAGCCTGCTGAAAATGAGACAACAGTAATTTTGTATGCCTTACAACTTCTTCCTTTTGTTTACCTTTTGCGAGACAACTTCAAATCGAGGATAAGGCCCAGGTATTTCGCCTCCTTTGGTAATTCTCCATAAAGAGACAGGACATAAAATTCCGTAAATTTCCTCAGAGTGAATAGGTGTAACTATTTGCCGATTTGATATCATAAGCCCCTTGTTAGATGGCATTCTTTCCGATTTTGATGACATGTGGTACTGTGAGTGCTGTCGGATTCAAGTATTTTAGTTGACAGATAGGTTAATAGTCTGACATCAAACTCATTTAGAAGTTTTCGTCCATTGTGGGACCACAGGAACAGGCGAAGAAAAATACCTTTTAGTTCCTATTGTTGAACCATCCAGATAGTTCTAAAAAGCCCTACAAATTACGAATGTTCATATCCGCTAATTCGGAAAAGTTCTCAAAGAATTCGGACAAGTTATCAAGTTCCCAGAAGGAGTTCTTAAATGGAACTCCTTCTGGCTGCCGGTGCCGGACACACATAAAAGCTATTCTATAGCCTCATTTTTCTCAACTTCCTCACAGCTTCTGCAGAAGACGTTACATGAAACCTTCAGTCTGTCAGCATGTTTGCCGATCAGACAGTGATAGGGACCACTTTGTTAAAACCGATTTTGAAGGAAGTTCCGCTGTGCTAAGCCTATTCGGTTAGAAATTTTACTAACATGGCTAATAGCCTCACAAATTTTGCTAAGCAACAACAACCGATGAAATATGTTTCAGCAATTAAACCCAGACATTAAGCGTAATAGGCGGAATTGTTAACCTATAGGCCAAGTTGTTCAATATTAATAGAACACACACCCATTATTCGAAATTTTAGGAATTTCTTATTGTTTTTATGAAATTTAAATTTTTCATTTCAAAATGTGTTTTTTTACATTAACGAAAATACTTAGTCTAGTTCCACTGTACTTTCTGCTTATCTCAACTTCTCGTATACCATATCTAAGAAAATAATTTAATTCACACTCCCGTGTAGATCACGTGATCTTAGAAAACTTGTGGGCTATGAAGGCACTGCTGCTCGTGCTTGCCGTAAATAAATTTAGAAACATGAGCTGGCAATGATTCGAAGCAAACTAATGTTGATGACGACGATGATGTTCGTGACTCATCCGTAATGGTTGCCGGCGGCTACAACACAATGTTCTAAATTTTCAAAAAGCACCACCCTTCCAAATTGAAAACTAATATTCCCCCATTAAACAAAAAAAAACAGAATGCAGTCACTAAAAGCCTCATTGCCACCAGCATAAATAACAACAACAATAAATTCTTTCATAATTCAATTTGTTTATAAAATTAAGTCTTCGCTTAAAAAGTCATTAGGGGTTTTTTGTTGTTTCTTTTCACAAATAAAGTGTTTTAAATGAGCCTTAAGAGACGATTAAGAATTTCATAAATTTTCAGTAAATAACAACATAACATAAAGCATCTGAGTTTGTAAATTTTGGGTAATTTCAATGATGCGCATGTAGGAGGAGAGTTTTTTTTTTTTTTTTTTTGAACAGAGAAATAAATTTTTTGTTAAAAGAATCGAATACCACACCGATGGCTTTGGTGCAGGCACCTACTTCTGCAGAAGCAAAGAAGGAAATGTGGTAACTGATACAGGTAGTGTGCTTTGGATATGGAAAAAAATGTTTCCCAGCTGCTAGAGTCCGACGTAGCGGCAATGGGGTTACCGCTGAACCAATCCCTGATGATAGTACAGAATGTTGACCTCCTAGTTGGAATGAGGTCCAAGTATAAGTGACCCAACTGAAAAACAACAAGGCAGCAGAAGCCGATGTGTTGACCGCTGAGCTATTTAAAAACGGAGGAGGCACGCTGATAAGGCGCATTCATCAGCTCGTCAGCGCCATTTGACTGGAAGAATGCATACCCGATGATTGGAACCTCAGCATACTTTGTCTCGTACACAGGAAAGGAGACAAGCCGGAATGGGCCAACTAGAGATGTGCAAGTGAGTTGTCGTGTCACACCTAAGTCAAGTGATTCGTGAGTGAGATCTAAATCCAATCGCGTGATCGTGCGTGACCGTGATTGAATTAAAATTTGTTAGTGAAATCCTGCTCACGACACTAATCATGACTCACGAGTAAATCACGATTCACAAAACACCCACGACTCATGAGACACTCACGACTCACGAGATACTTACGACTCACGACACACTCACGAAACACAAATCGCGTAACGGTCACGACTCAATAGAAAATCACGGCTAACCCTAAATACTCTCGAGCGTACTGTGTAAAAGATTATAACATAAAGTCAATGAGATAATAGGGTCCTATCAATGCAGAGGCCACCGCAGCTCAGAGTTTAGCATATCCGCCTATGACGCTGAATACCTAGGTTGGTTAATCCCCATCCTAATGCTGGCGACATTTGTGAGGATCCATGCCATTTGAAAGAATGGTATGGCAGCCATGTAAACACTTTTCCCCAAAGAGGTGTCGCACTGCGGCACTGCTATAAAAAGAAAGGTCCCTATTATTGAGCTTAAATTTGAATCGGACAGCACTCATTGATATGTGAGAAGTTTGCCCCTGTTCCTTAATGGAAGGGCAAATTTGTATTTTTATCAATGCCGCTTTAGACCTTCCAAATTCTGAAAAAGACTCGAGAAGCATATGTCAACTGTTACCATCCTTCGTTGACTACAAAGCCGCCATCGACAACCTGAACGAATAAGGCTGTCCAAGCCATGTCTGAGTTTAATAAGACTCTGCGGGATGACACTTTCTGATACACGTTCCTCAGTAAGAATAGGAAAGAATCTCTTCGAATCTTTCAATACCAAACGAGGTTTCAGACAAGAAGACAGCTTATCGTGTGATCTTTTCTGGAATCTTCTCCAGCGAGATGCAAATGTAAATAGATATGGCACACTACTCACAAGAGAACACATGCATTCGCCTACGCAGACGACATCGATATCATGAGTCGGTCATCGGAATCGAAAGAGAATCAGTGAAAGTGGGTCTGGCAGTAAGGGGAGATAAGACAAAATGGATGGTATCAAATCGCACACCACCTTTAACACCCGACCAATAATGATAATGAAGAAAGTTGGTAGTAACAACTTTGAGATAGTCAGCAACTTTATCTATCTCGGCACCACCGTAACCGAAACGAATGACACCAGTTTTGAAATAAAGCTAAGAATAATACTGGCAAACAGATGCTACTTTGGATTAAGCAAGCAGTTTAGAAACAATGCCACCTTTCGACAGACGAAGTTTACACTATACAAGACACTGATACTATCCATGCTGTTATATGGTTCCGAGGCATGTGTACCTGTGATAGCAGACGAGGCAGTGCTAAGAGTGTTTGAGAATAAGATTCTTCGTAAAATTTATGTATCAGTTTGCATTTATGGAGTGTAACGGTGACGTATGAACTGTCCTTTCACGGGATATTTGCCATATGATTGTCACCACGGCGAGAATTTCATTGAATTCAAGACTTCACTCGCCGAAATCTTTTTGGCGCTGGCGTTTGGGAATGCTAACAGTATCATTATAACGATTTATGATGCGATGCGGAAAACATTTTGTTCATTTTGAGGTGTTTGAGTTCGCCAACAATAGCCGGTTGTGATTTTCCAGCCAAATATAACGCAATCACAGAATTAGACTAGAACTCCATCACAAATAACTATTTGTTTAAACAAACTCAGAAGAAAAAGCTTTTGATGGCTTGTAAATAATATAATGTGCTGTCTATAAATCAAATATCATGTAGCTGTCATTGCTAGTTCGAACTTATTAACGCTTCATGCCTGTAGATGTTTCCGAACCCTAGATAGCCTAGAGCCTATTGGTGGGCTTTAATCTCATATCAAATTTTAAGCCTAACTTTAACAAGTAGAAAGGCATTAAGGTAGGCCGAGCCGAACTTTGGATACCCACAACCTCGGGTACATATGTAAACCACCTTTCGTCATAAACCGGTGGCAAATGCATAATTTATGCCCCCATAGCAGCTATATCGAAATATCATCCATTTTGGACCAAAATCGACACGGATATTGAACGGTCTAATAATATAAGTCATTAATCAACAAAATATTGGTCTTTTTGTAGCCATATCAAAATATAGACCGATCTGAACCATATGTACACGGATGTGGAAAACATAAGTCACTGTATCGAATTTCAGCGAAATCGGATAATAAATGTGCCTTTTATGGGGCTAAGACATTAAATCGAGAGATCGGTCTATATGGCAGCTATATCCAAATCTAGACCGATCTGAACAAAATTGAAGAAGGATGTCGAAGAGCCTAACACAACTTACTGTCCCAAATTTCGACGACATGGGATAATAAATGCGCCTTTTATGGGTCCAAAACCTTAAATCGAGAGATCGGTCTATATGCCAGCTATATCCAAATCTGGACCGGTCTGAACCAAATTGAAGAAGGATGTCTAAGGGCCTAACACAACTTACTGTCCCAAATTTTGGCAAAATCGGACAATAAATGCGCCTTTTATGGGTCTAAAACCTTAAATCGAGAGATCAGTCTATATGGCAGCTATATTCAAATCAGGACCGATCTGAGCCAAATTGAAGAAGAATATCGAATGGCCTAACGCAACTCACTGTCCTGAATTTCAGCGAAATCGGATAATAAATGTGGCTTTTATGGGCCTTAAACCCTAAATCGGCTAATCGGTCTATATGGGGCTATATCAAGATATAGTCCGATATAGCCCATCTTCAAACTAACTTAGGGAGAAAATAAGAATCTGTGCAAAGTTTCAACTCAATATCTCTATTTTTAAATACTGTAGTGTGATTTCAACAGACAGACGGACGGACATGTCTAGATCGTTTTAGATTTTTACGGTGGTCAAGAATATATGTACTGTATAGGGTCGGAAATGGATATTTCGAGGTGTTGCAAACGGAATGACAAAATGAATATAAAATGGGATTTTTTATTGTTTCTATTTGTAATAGAAATAGAGAAACCTACAGTCTGCAGCCGGACAAAATCCGATTGTATCACTTCAAATAACTTACAAATATCTCTATCCGTTCAAAAATGACAGATGTTTCCTTTTTCCACAAAAAACTGGGTACACTTTGCTTGAGGGATTTTTTAACAAAAATATTAGATTACAACTGTGCCATTGTTCTTACACCCTTTCCTGTACAAGTAGTGATTGTGGATTTGAAACAGTGGTAAAATTGCGGCATTCTAGTACAGCTCTTTCCCAAAACCCCTTAATTTTTCTCATTTATTTTTGCTTTTGAATTTGGCAAATGCAGTTAGTGAACAGTGATTTCCGCTTGCAATTCTAAGAAACTACAATACGAGGTGATTGTTTATCAACACAAAATATTGGCAAAGGATCAACAGGTCCTATACATTTCGCAATAAGTACATGATGTGACAGTGATCTGCATCTGTATTTCAATCAACATTGGATGTACCAACAACAAATATCACTATAATTACTTCGTTTTATACGTATTTTATGCACTCAACGTTTTTCGATCAGAGAAGTAAACAAAGACAGTGCGTCAAATAGAGCGGGGTTGGGAGAGCAACAGATATAAGAGAGCATTAACAAATCGAAAATAATAAAAATTTTATCGATACAAGACTAATAACAATGGATTTCTCTGGCATTTGTGTGTTGTAGTAGTGACTATGGTGACGGTGGCTGGTACCACCAAGCAGCCATCTATCTGAATGCAAACGGAAAAAGTGGGTGTAGAATAAACAATGCTCAGATAATTGCAGCTGGTGCTGCTGCATACTCAATAGTCAGCAACAACAACAATAACAACAACTAGTTGCATTAGTGCCAAAGCTGTTGAGGAGATATGAAAGAAAAACGATGAGCCGACGTATGCACACCGACGTCATAGACTTGCATGCAGCCAGCAAGCAACACACCCCGAATATCCGTCGACAGCCAGAATGACAGATGTACGACGGACATTGTACCTATAGATAGACAGACAGGCAGGCAAGCAGAGATACGGGCTTGAAAATCTCACGCCAAACCCCACCGTCATTCCAACTAAGAAACAATTGTGGCACATATAAAGAAAACAAGAAAAATGTAAGCACAACAAAAGAAAAATAATCAAGCAAAACAAAATTCCAAAGAAAAAAAACACAGAAAACAAGATCTGTCAAAAAGTGTGGCTAAGTGATTTCGTTTTTCTAGAATTTTTTTCTAAGCCAGTAATCGGCTTGTGTGCGCTCTAAAAACTATGAAGTAACCTCTATAAAGAGAATTTTGAGCTAGGAATTCCGTGCTACTTACAAAATCCTCAATTATTTTCAATACCACTTCCCTAAGTTGGTTCATGTGTCCCCACCAAAGTGCCGGTATCTGTTAGACGCGAAAGCAGGGCAAAGACAAAGGAAATGCTCCAACGTCCCATCATCTTCCCCGCATACCCTACACATGCTATCACTTGCCGCACCGATTTTACAAAAGTGATATCGAAGTCCTATGTGTCCCGTTATGATACCAATAGCTATACTGACCTACTTCTTACTTACTTTCAGTAATGACCACGTCTTCTCACGATCTGGATCCCCCATAGGATTTTCGCTGTCCTACCGACTGTTTCGCTGTTCCACAGGGTTGCATGCGCATTCGTCGCCCCCTCCCTTATATCGGACTGTGTCGACCAGAAAGACTTCGGGTTAACCAAGTTTATTGACGGCAGTCCTCTGGCCTTCACCGCCATATTGTCTGCCCTTTCATTCCCTCTCACTCCGTTATAGCCCGGCATCCAAAGGACAAGGACAGAGAAGGCGTTGATCTCCTTACACTGCAAGACTGTTCGTGACCTTACCGTCCTGGTTGTAATAGCCCTTATGGCAATTTTACTGTCGGTAGAGATGTTCATACTCGACGTCGTCGCGTTAGCACCACATCACTTCACGCATTCCGTGCTCGCCCGGATCTCCGCCTGCAGGACCTTATTATGGTCAGGCAGTCTAAAACAGATCTCAATCCCTGGGTTCTCAATGTAAACCCACATGCCCACTCTGTCCTCTAGCTTTGATTCATCCGTGTAACATGATTTTCCATATGGCAATACTAGGGTTCGGTCAATCCAAGACTGTGTCGATGGCAGCAGTGCCTCGCACTCGACTTCAAGGCTCATCTCAGGTATCATCTCGAAAATATATATGAAAAAAATATTACGTTGATGGTCGACTTAGGGGTAACCGTGATACCTAGGATGGGGCTCAAATCCGAGTGCAAATGTTTAAAACTTTTTCAGCGATCATTTTCACACGTTGTTATACTTATAACAATATATTTGGTCGTTTTTCATTTGACAATCTAGCGGAATCGCTAGTTTATGGGCAAATTAAACGCTTTTCCTCTAAAAGACTTTTAAAGGGTTTTCCAATAGGGACTTGACAACTTTGAATTTGATTTGCGAATGCACTCTTACACTAATCATCGAACCATCAGTGTGATTTTATTCAGTAAACTCAACATTTTCATTATGGTAAAATACACGATCGAACAACGTCTGCAAATTATAAAAGTTTACTACCGAAACTCGAAGTCGGTGACCGCTACTTTAAGAACTTCGATGTCGCAAAATCATCTTCAGTAACGAAGCCCATTTTTGGTTTAATGGGCTCCTTAATAAGCAATATATGAGTTATAAGTGAGGTGAAAATCCACGCGTGCTTCACGATTCAACACTTCATCCACATAAAAATGTTTTGTGCGGTTTGCATGCCGGCGGCGTCATTGGGCCATACTTTTTTGTCGACGATGCCGATCGTCACGTTGTCCTGAATGGACCTACCCAAGCTCACTGATTATTTTAGGCCTAAATTGGAAGATATAGACCTGGGCGACATGTGGTTTCAACATGACTGTACCACATGCCCAACAATGGATATATTGAGGGGCGCGTAGCAATGGACATATTGAGAGGCGAGTTCGGTGAACATATTATTTCACGTTCGGGACCTGTTAATTGACCTAGATCGTGCGATTTAATGTCCTTAGATTTGTTTTTGTGGGGCTATGTAAAAGCTCATGTCTAAACAGACAAGCCAGCTTCAATTGACGCATTAGAAGACAACATTGAAGCATTTATTCGTGAGATACCGGCCGAAATGTTGGAAAGAGTATGTTAAAAATGGACTAAGCGGATGGACCAATTGAGGCGCAGTTACGGTCAACATTTGCATAAAAAAATCTTCAAATATATAATTAAATTCGACGAAATTTTCTTTAAAGATTAATTTTTTTCTAAAAAAAAAAATCGATCAAATGTTCTCCAAAGAAAAATTGTCGAAAATATGTTCACAAAAGACAGAATTTCAATAAAATGTTTTCTTAAGACAAAATTTCAATAAAGTGTTTCTAAAAACAAAATTTTAACTAAACTTTTTTTAAAGACAAAAATTCAATCAAAATTTATCCGAAAAAAAATTAAAAGAAATTTGTTTTAAAACAATGAAATTGTTTTTAATGACATAACTACAAAGACATTTTTTTCTAAAGACAAATTTTCAATGAAATTTTTGTTGAGCTAAAATTTTAAAGATAAAATTGAAAGAAAAATTTTAAATGAAATCTTTTCTATAGACAAGATTTCAAATAATTTTTTTTTATTGGCGTTGTTTCAGCGTTCGAAGCCATCAATACAACTTCAAACAGATGAACAAAATCATGTGTAGTACGGAAGAAGTGTAATTTGACACAGATAGAATATCTGTCATTACACGAAAATACATGCATTGGGAAAAGTATAGCTAATAATCAGGGTTGTCGAGCTCGAGCAAATAAGCACAGTATAGTCATTTCAGCGGAATTACTGTACCAATCACTGGTATAGATCCACAATGATTCCAATGATTGCATTAGAATCAAACCATATTCCTTGATTTCGATGTATGTTTGACAACCATTTTTTGCGTTTTTCCCAAATATGTTTCTTTTTCTAAACGTCTGTTACACAAAGTTGACAACATTGTTTTCAACTCAAATGAATGAATGCATCCATCGAGCCCGCTGCCACCAGCAAAGAGTCATCGCTTGGAATTCCAAAATAAATCCGTACAACAAGCGGTAGCATTGGAATGCAGACGACCTAGCCGATCGAGTGCATGGGCTAAGTATGCGAGAGTGCATGTTCTTTGTGTATGCATGTATGTATGTGTAAGCACACTGCAAGTAACTATGATTTTGTATCTATCTATCTGTTGCTGTTGCAGTTGTTGTATGTAAAGTGTGTATGACACAGCTGCCGCAGCAATATCTATTTTTATGTGTTTTTAAGTATTTCTGTTAGCTGTTGTGCTTGTTGTTGTTGTTGTCGTTGTCGTTGTCTTTCGGCAATGTTATGTTAATACCATTTCCTCCAACTCTCCCTCGACTTCCTTTGAAATACAGTCTCTGTCAATCCATCCATCATTCATTCATTCATTCATCTTAAGAGTAGAGACTTACCCCTGACGACTGTGTATACATACACAAATATTTATAGATACGTTTTTGATCACCACGGCATTTACAACCACATTACGAGGAGGCATTGTATTTAAACTCACAACATTTTTAGATCAGTTTCAAATTACGAGTGCATTGTACTTGAAATATGATGAAAAATTGAAAATAGGGACTAAGGAACAAGGATTGAGGGAAAGTGATAGAGGTTATTGACCAAGGCCTGTGGAGTGGTAAATTTTTTTTACAATAAAAAAATGTTCATCAACATTTTAAGATAAAGCCTAATTTTAATAACAACTACATAAGTACAAAAATGTATTTCTCTAGAAAATGTTATCAAATTGTTATTTCTATGAAAATTTTCCAACATTTTATTTTTTAAGAAATTATTGTGTATTGAAAATTTTGTCAAAATTTTATATCCATAACAATTTTTTAATGTGCTACTTCTGTGGTAAATTTGGTCAGAATTTTACTAAAGAAAATTTGGTTAAAATTAATTTTCTACTAAAAATTTTATTTCTATAGTAGGATAGGATAGGCAGAAATTTTCATTCTGCGACATCAGGCCGTGAAGTGGCAGGTGACTCAACACCGCTCAACAAACAGGGGACCGACAATGTGACAATCACGGCATCTCTCAATATTGGAAAGGCTAGGAGAAGCAATGATTCTTATACTAAAATATCAGGCAGTGCAGTGGCGAGAGACCCAACACAGCCTAACAAACAGGAACCCGACAACGGACCCATCACCGACTTAAAGATTCGGAATACTGGAATAGGTAAAGAACCTAATAGTGAAACATTATGGTACCATCACCTACCCCCAAGAAGCCCATTTTTTCTTGAGATTTGGAAGGCTAAGATAGGCAAAGATCCTAGTATTGAAACACCAGGCAGTACAGGGAATGGAAACCCCATAAAACTTAACGAACAGGGACCCCACGATGGAAACATTACGGACTTTATAAAAACGATTACATCAGACAGTGCAGTGACAGGAAAGTCAATGCAGTCTAAAGAACAGGGAGCAGATGATGAGATCATCACCTACTCCCAAGATGCCCATTTACTGGAGGATCAATGATTGGGGTAATCCAGATAAACCTCCACCGGAGCGAGACTTCTACACACGCTCTGATGGAGAAAATCAGCAAGGGCAAAATTCATATTGTCTTAATTCAGGAGCCATGGACGACAAGGAATAAAGTCTCTATACTGAACCATATCAACTGCCAATTATTCTATCCTAACACTGGTACTCGGCCTAGGACCTGCGTTATTGCGTCATAAAATTTTGAAGTATATATTTTCCCCAGAGTTGTCAACGTCGGATGCAACAGTGGTGAGACCGGGAGACGGTGGAGCATACCTGGCCTATATCTGCCTTTCGACTCTCCGACACCGGCCGTTGCAGCTCCCACGTCGGAGCTGCAACGGCTGGTGAGGAAAACAAAACAGACAGGAAACGAGGTACTAATAGGGTGCGATGCGAACTCTCACCACATTTCGTGGGGTAGCACCAACACTAATAAGCGTGGCCAATAGAGTTTTTGAATACTAACGACCTAATAACACTTAATATTGGTAACATCTCTACCTTTGTTAATAGGATTAGGGAGGAGGTGTTAGATGTGACGATATGTTCGGGAAATCTAATCGATGAGGTTCAGGATTGGAGGACCTCCATGAACACTCATTCTCTAACCATCGCTACATAAGGTTTGGAATAGCACATCCAGCGCCGAATCTGATAAGCTTCTGGAATAAGTAAAAAAATCAAATAGACAAAATTCGGAAGGCTCCTCAGAAGAAGGCAAGACAATTTTGATTGTCCAAGCATAGAAGACATTGACGAAAATGTCAACAGGATTACGACTGCACTGGTGAGGTCTTTCGAAGATAGTTTTCCCTTTCGGGAAAGGAAATCAGCCCAAGAAAAACAACGGATGACATTGGTAGTATTAGATGTGACGATATGTTCGGAAAATCTAATCGATAAGGTCCAGGATTGAAGGGTCTCCCTGAAATACTGTTTCTCTGATCATGACTACATTAGGTTTGGAATAGCACGGCCAGCACCGAATCCGATAAGCTTCCGGAATAAGTTGAAAACCAACTGGACAAAATTCGGAAGGCCACTCAGAAGAAGACTTGGGCAAGTAAATTTAGATTATCCAAGCATAGAAGACATTGACGAAAATGTCAACAGGATTACGACTGCACTGGTGGGGTACTTCAAAGAAAGGAAATCAGCCCAAGAAAAACCCTGGATGACCGGGGAGATTCGCAATATTGGGATAAAGGTCCGCAGGCTTTTTAACAGAGCACGTCGTAAACAGGCGGAAGTTTATTGAGATGTGTATTACACACATTGCTCAAGGAGTACAATAAGATTACCAGAGCGGCAAAACGTGCCTCCTGGAAGCTTTTCTGCGAACAGGTCGAAAGCGTTAATGACGCCGCTAAGATAAAAAAAATTTTTTAAAAACCCAACTGAACTGAAACTTTAGTAGACGACATGGGAGTGAGAGCAGAGACAACGGAAGACATGTTGAGGCTTTTGATTAAAAAAACCCATTTTCCACAGGATACGAAGGGACTCGCGGAGACACCGGAATCTTGGAATAATGACGTTGATCGAAGGTTTATAATAATGGAATTTATGGTGGAGGAATCCTTGAGGAGCTTCAAACCATTTAAGTCACCCGGACCTGATGGAATATTTCCGGCGTTGCTACAGAAAGAGGCAGACTATCTAGCGCCTCGTCTGGCCAAAATTTTCACAGCATGCCTAGGACTTGCATATACTTCGAAAGCCTGGCAGGAGGCAAATGTGGTGCTTATACCAAGCCCGGCAAGGCAAAGTTATGCGACACCAAAGGCCTATAGACCCATACGCCTTACGTCCTTTCTACTCCAAACCATGGAACGTATTGTGGACACCATGATAAAGAGTATGACATCCAGCGAACTGCCCAAATACAAACAACTTGCCTAATTCAAGGGAAGGTCGGTGGAGACTGCACTGCAGGTTATGCATAAAATAGAAAAATCCTTCGATGTCAAAACGTACACACTGGCGGTATGCATTGACATCCTTAGACCAGTACCGGGTGGTCACGGTCCTTAGAGACTGGATAAACCATATGCTAAGGAACAGGTAGATAAATAAGGGCATAAAAATAAGGGAGAAAGTGGCACAGGGCACGTCACAGCACTCCTATGGGTGAACACCATAAATGACCTAATACGAATGCTGACTGAGGAGGGATATGAACTCGTAGCCGATGTTATAATACTTCTAAGGGGTAAGGATCCGAACGAGCTAAGCAGAGGAGCCGAAAGGGTCTTGCACATGGCATATGACTGGACTAGACCCAGAGGTCTCAATATTAACCCAGACAAGACTGAAATATGCCTGTTCACGAGGAAGACCAAGGTGGGCCAATTTAACGCACCACGTTTCCTCGATAAGACTATTTCGATATCTGACAAGGTCAATATATCTTGACACTTCCAATTCAGTTTACGCTCACTTTCACATTCAGGAGCGTACTGAGAAGGCTCAAAGATGTTGGGCACTATGTAGACGGGTTGTAGGCTCGAAATGGGGCCTAAATCCGAGGATAGCCCACTGGCTCTACAGGAGCGTGATTAGACCAATACTAACTTACACCTCAGTAGTTTGGTGGACTGCTATGGAGAAAAAGTGCAACATAAGGACCATATAACATGTACAGAGAACATGTTGTCTTGGCATAGGCTGAGCGATAAGGACAACGCCCACTAGGGCACTGGAGACTGTTCTAGATATCCGACCCATTGACATACAAATTAATTGTGAGACAGCCATTGCGGCTATGAGACTTAAGGCGATGGAAGAATGGATTGAGGTTGGGAGCAGCTCATACCATCGCGGTATAATCGAGGCGACAATAGGAAACCTGGAAGGAAGGGAAGAGGTTTCCGATCGGATACCTGAGATGAACCTTGAAGTCGAGTGCGAGGAACCCTAGTATTGCCATCTGGAAGATCATATTGCACGGATGGATCAAAGCTCGAGGTCAGAGTGGGCCTGGGGGTTTACATTGAGAACCCAAAGACTGAGATCTGTTTTAGACTGCCTGACCGTAATACTGTCTTGCAGGCGGAGATCCGGGCGATCACAGAATGCGTGAAGTGGTGTGGTACTAACGCGAGGACGTCGAGTGTGAACATCTTTACCGACAGTAAAATTGCCATAAGGGCAATAACAACCAGGACGGTAAGGTCACGAACAGTCTTGCAGTGTAAGAAGGAGATTAACGCTTTCTCTGAGGATGGGAAACCGCATCGTTTGGGTGCCGGGCCATAACGGAGTAAGGGGAAATGAAAGGGCAGACGATTTGGCGGTGAAGGTCAGAGGACTCCCGTCAATAAACTTGGTTAACCCGAAGCCTTTCGGGTCGACGCAGTCCGAATTATGGGAGTGGGCGACGAATGCGAATGCAACATTGTGGAACCGCGAAACGGTGGGTAGGACGGCGAAAATCCTATGGATCCAGATCGTGAGAAGACGAGGCTATTACTGAAAGGAAGTAAGAAGGAGGTCAGTAGAGCTATTTGTATCATAACGAAACACATAGGACTACGAGCTCACTTATGTAAAATCAGTGCGGCATGTGATGGCATGTGTAGGGGATACAAGGAAGATGATGAGACGTTGGAGCATTTTCTTTGTCATTGCCCGGCTTTCGCTTCTAACAGATACCAGCTTTTAGGTGGAGACACAACACCACACATGAACTTAGGGGAATGGTACTGAAAACAGTTAAGGATTTTGTAAGTAGCAGGGAATTTCTAACTTAAAATTTTCTTTTTAGAGGTTGCCTTATAGTTATTACAGCGCACAACAAGTTGATTACTGGCTTAGATGTATGTCCATAGTGCCATGGGGCAGATTAATATCTGCACCCTCTTTTCGACCTAACCTTACCTAACCTAGGCCTCTAGAGAGACCCAAAGGCAACGGTGTCATATGGTTGCATATTAGGGACTGTGAAAGCTACAAGATTATATAGTCCAATCTACACTTGAAGACATTTATCGCTTTGATGTGGTGTTGGGTAGAACAAAAGTCTCACTCATTGTTTCTGTCATGATAGGTAACAGGACATGTCTGATTGAAAAACTGTTGATCGATTAAAGCTAGAAACGAACTATTTTTGCAAATGATGTGAAGGCGTCCATGAAGAGAAAATTATAAAACACGAGTTCATCTCTAAGTTCTCATTTCTTTGAAGATTTTACTGAATTAAGTGTTGTTTGGTTAATAGGCATCTTTCATCTCTTGTTTCTTAGAAGTCACAATGGACTATAATATCGTAAGTTCGATTGCAGAACGCCACTATAGCCTTACATTAGATTACTTTATATTCCTATAGAGAACAACTTGTCAGACCCACCTCGTATTATGTGTGGGCCCCCAAAAATTTATGAATTTTGTTTTGGGGCCAATACGCCATATGAAACTGTTACAATAGCAATAAAAAGTAAATAAATGCCACGACAACTACAACAGTCTTTGGCTGCCACAGCGCCATATGCAACTAAAACCAATCAAGCCGCCAGCCAACTACGGAAAATGAATATCGTTTTTTTGTTTTATTTCTTCTGTGGCTGTGAGCGTTTGTCGTTTGAAACTATTTTTAAAATATTGACTTCCTTCTTGTTATTGAGTGCACCATGGGCAACCATCATTGAGCATTTGAACACTTAATCACAATGGGCGTATGTCATTCATCCCAAATTGAAAATCAAAGAAAAAGGATGGGGCCGGCTGTACAACTTGTAATGGCAAGACTCACAAAAATGCTGTCACATCTGGGTGCACCAGTTTTCGTGGGAATTTGATTAACATTAAATGTATTTTCTCTTTTTTTTTTTTGCTTGGTTTGAATAATAGAGTTGTTTGATGTTTATTTGGTTTTTATGGGAGGTCTTCCTACGTACAATGTTTGTGGTGTATTTACAGCGATTATTGGTAGTGCTACAATTTGGATTTAAGTATAATTTCCCAGGTGTTACTACATAATTGTTTCAAGTCTCTGTTCAACTCGTTTAAGCGGAAATTACTTAATTTATCGTAACGCCCTCTTAAAGTGAATGATGTTGTAAACGGAAAATTTCAATTGACATAAACTGCGTTGCTAATGGAAATTTTGGTAAAGAAACAGTTGCAGTACAAATATTGTAGTTAACAATGTTAAAAATGATTGAAAGGTGCTAATAATTCCATAAACACTCAAAAAAGTGCTAAGTTCGGCCGGCCGAATATTGATATGGCACAACCATGGATTTTGCAAAAAATTTATACATACCAAATTTCTGTCAAAGAAGGCAAAAAATTAAAGCTTCTAGGGGATGTAGAAGTCTAATCGGAGGATCGGTTTTTATGAGATCTATAACAGATTATAGACCGATTCAGACCATACTTGGCACGATTGTTGGAAACCGTGCAAAATTTCAGAATAAACGAAAGTAAATAAAATAAAACTAGTAAAAAGGCGTTAAGTTCGGCCGGCCAGAACTTTGAATACCCACCACCTCGGGTATATATGTAAACCAGCTTTCATCAAAATCCAGTTAAAATTACATACCTTATGTCCCATAACATTTCGATCCAGATCCGATTTGGACCAAATACTAATAAGTACAAGTCATTGTTCGATTATGTATAACAAAATATTGGTCTTTCTAGTAGCTATATCTAAAAATAAACCGATCTGAACCATATACAACATGGCCTTACATAAGTCAATGTGTCAAATTTCAGTTAAATCGGATTATAAATGCGTCTTTTTTGGGGCCAAGACTTTAAATCGAGAAATCGGTCTATATGGCAGCTATATCCAAATCTTGATCGATCTAAGTGAAATTGAAGAAGGATGTCGAAGGGCCCAACACAACTCACTGTCCCAAATTGCGGCGACATCGGACAATAAATGCGTTTTTTCTGGCCCCAAAACCTAAAACTGAGAGATCGGTCTATATGGCAGCTATATCCAAATCTTGACCGATCTGTGCCATAATGCAGAACTATGTCAAGGGGTTTAACCTAACTCAATGTCCCAAATTTCGGCGACATCGGATAATAAATGCGCCTTTATAGGCCTAAGGCCCTAAATCGGAGCATCGGTCTATATGATAGCTATATCCAAATCTGGACCGATCGGAGCCAAATTGAAGAAGGATGTCGAAGGGCCAAATATAACTCAATATCCCAAATTTCGGCGACATCGGATAATAAATTCGCCTTTTATGAGCAAAAAACCTTAAATCGAGAGATCGGTCTATATTGCAGCTATATCCAAATCTGGACCGATCTGAACCAAATTGATGAAGGATGCCGAAGGGCCTAACACAATTTACTGTCCCAAATTTCAGACAAATCGGATAATAAATGTGGCTTTTATGGGCCAAAGACCCTAAATCGGAGGATCGGTCTATATTGCAGCTATATCCAAATCTGGACCGATCTGAACCAAATTGATGAAGGATGCCGAAGGGCCTAACACAATTTACTGTCCCAAATTTCAGACAAATCGGATAATAAATGTGGCTTTTATGGGCCAAAGACCCTAAATCGGAGGATCGGTCTATATGGCAGCTATATCCAAATCTGGACCGATCTGGCCCAAATTGATGAAAAATGTCGAAGGGCCTAACGCAACTCACTATCCCGAATTTCAGCAAGATCGGATAATAAATGTGGCTTTTATGGGCCAAAGACCCTAAATCGGCCGATCGGTCTATATGGGGGCTATATCAAGATATAATCCGATATAGCTCATCTTCGAACTTAACCTGCTTATGGACAAAAAAAGCAAAATGCAAAATTTCAGTTCAATATCTCTATTTTTGAAGACTGTAGCATGATTTCAACAGACAGACGAACAGACGGACGGACATGCCTAGATCGTCTTAGATTTTTACGCTGATCAAGAATATACATACTTTATATTCTTGATCGCCCTCAAAGCAGTGCAATTCATTTGCTATGGTACAAACCAGGATCCGGAGCGGGTACCTTTTTCCGCTCCTGCACCGGCAAAGTTTTTTTCAAGAATATATATACTTTATGGGATCTCAGAGGAATATTTCGAGGAGTTACAAACAGAATGACGAAATTAGTATACCCCATCCTATGGTGGAGGGTATAAAAAGCCGGAATCAGTTAATAAAAGATTAATTCAATTAATTTTTTAATTGAAAACGTTATTTTCAATTACAATTTTAATTGAAAAAAATCCGTGATATTTTTTTCTATGCATGTTGATTTGTTAGTAAGCTAAGACCAGGTTTGAACAAAACTATTGCTGCGATGACAAGACTCCCGCCAACTCCTAATAATCTTCTTCATCTGGTATTGAATTAATACCAAATGACATTAAAAATATAAATAAAATGCTGAAACATGCCTAAAGCGATATTGGCAAAGGTTCTTGTACCCACAATATTGTTAAACATCTTTGTTCTTTTTGGGGGATGGTGTGATCAGCAGGCGACCGCAATCTTATTGATGATTATCGTACAGTTATAGACGCCCTGCAGCTAGTAAGCTCCGAACCCAATTGTGGGTGAGCGATTCAAGAACGACAGCAACTATGAAGCCTGGTGCCTGTTATTATTCGTCGTCTGCGAGGGCTAGTGCATGTTTCTAAAATGGTAAGGGTCCTGTATAAGTTCGCCCGGTATGGTATGGAACACAAAAGAACTTTTTTTATTCCACAATTACCCAACGAACAAGCGATGTGCGCTCTTTTTGGCCTTGTCACCAGGTTTTAGTTTTAGATCAATTGCCAGCATGCTGGATCTATTTTTATTGTTGCTAATCTTCATAGCTTCAACAGGTGCATCTTCGTCCATTGAGATTATAACTTGTTTACGATTTTTTACATTTACCTTTACTTTCTCTGCTCATTTCCATAAACGTCATTGGTCACTATTGTAATAACTAAGCTAAGTTTTTGGTAGCAACAAATCATTATCATTGAAAATCGCTGCGGTAGCATTTTTGTCTCCGCATTAAAATTAACAAAATAGTTTAATGCGACTCATTTATGTAATTTTGCTTCGCGTGCAACTTGTTATTCTCTACGAAGAATTGACGACTTGCCGTGCTAAAAAAGATTTATGACATGGAGAAGGGACAACCGGCATGTCTCTTTTTTTATTGATTTGTGCATTTGCCCGATGGGATTTTATTTGGAACTCTAAAAATAGCTTCAGTAATAAAGCCTTGCCGCAAAGTGACCCGCTAGGCCACAGGCTTGTCCTACCGGCATGGGTGCATTGGTGCATTTTTATTGCAAGTGGTTGGCGTTTTTATCAGCAGCAGCAGCACTTGGTGAGCTTAGCTAACTGGGCGTTGTTGTATTTCTCTTTTTATTAGTTTCTGTGTTGGTTTTTGTTTTGGTTTTGCAAAACTTTGTTGTAAACGCAGCGTACCGGTTTTCACCGATATTCACAATCTGACACTTGGTTAGATTGCGAAGTACGTTCGTTGAACGTTTTATGTTGATGAGTGAGTGCTTTAGCAGCAGGCACGAGTTGAGTTTCGCAACAACTTTCAAAATGAGCAAAAAAACAAAACAACAACAACAACAAGCAAACTATCAGAAGTGAAGATTCTGGTTACATTGAAAAAGGAAAAACTTGAAATTTTTTCGGTTTGGTATTAATTTTGTGAGAATTGTCAGGTTAATAATCGGGTTTTCATTGAACTGGGTAGACGAAGGGAATTAACCGCTTAGGATTGAGAAAGAAATTTGAGCTTTTGCGTTTTTTTTTCTTATCAGCATAGCTTAATGTAGAAACTTGCTGTGATCCATTGAGTTGCAATGGCAACACTGGTTTAAACAGGTGTGAAACATCTTCAGTTTGGTCTAACCAAAAATCATCTTACACACGAAAAACGCTTGCAAATTATTGAATTTTATTATCAAATGCGTGCTTTGTTAAGAAAGTTCACCGCGGGCTTCTTCGACGATATAAACGTAATTGTCGATTTTGGTATGAAGATCAGCCAGAAGCATTACAAGAGCTGCCAATGCATCCAGAAAAAGTCACAGTTTGGTGCGGTTTATGGGCTGGTAGCATCATTGGACCGTACTTCTTCAAAGATGATGCGAATCGTAATGTTGCTGTGAATGGTGAGTGCAACCGTGAGATGATATCCAATTTTTTTTCCCCCAAAATGTGGTTTCGACAAGGCGATGTCACATGCCATACAGCACGCGTAACAATTAATTTGTTGAGAGGCGAGTTCGGTGCAGAGGCAAGTTCGGGACCGGTCAATTGGCCGCCCAGATCGTGCGATTTGACGCCTTCAGACTACTTTTTTTAGGGCTATATTATAGCTCATGTCTCTACAGAGAAACCAGCTTTAATTGAAGCATTGGAAGATTCGTTTTATTCGTGAGATACCGACCGAAATGTTGGAAAGGGTAAAATAGGACTAAGCGGATGGACCATTTGAGGCGCATTCACGGTCAACATTTGCACGAAATAATCTTCAAACATTAAATTATATGGACCGTACTATCGATTCAAATTAAAATTTCATGCATTTTTCTTAATTTTTTATATTTTTTTCAAAATTTCTTATATCTCTTAAAAAATCACCCTTTATAAATCATTACATCAATATTCACATAATTTACTTTTAAAAACAAATATTTTCATTCCTACACTGAATTAGTATTTGACAGATCAAGTGGGATTTCAGACATGGTGTCAAAGAGAAAGATGCTCAGTATGCTTTGACATTTCATCATGAATAGACTTACTAACGAGCAACGCTTGCAAATCATTGAATTTTATTACCAAAATCAGTGTTCGGTTCGATATGTGTTCAAATTTTGACAAATTTTGTTCAGCGATGAGGCTCATTTCTGGTTGAATGGCTACGTAAATAAGCAAAATTGCCGCATTTGGAGTGAAGAGCAACCAGAAGCCGTTCAAGAACTGCCCATGCATCCCGAAAAATGCACTGTTTGGTGTGGTTTGTACGCTGGTGGAATCATTGGACCGTATTTTTTCAAAGATGCTGTTGGACGCAACGTTACGGTGAATGAACACATTTCGAACCGAACACTGATTTTGGTAATAAAATTCAATGATTTGCAAGCGTTGCTCGTTAGTAAGTCTATTCATGATGAAATGTCAAAGCATACTGAGCATCTTTCTCTTTGACACCATGTCTGAAATCCCACGTGATCTGTCAAATACTAATGCATGAAAATCCTAACCTCAAAAAAATCACCCTTTATTTATGAAAATTTTCATTGAATTTATGAAAACATACTTATGAAACGCATCATTGATGCGATGAAGCATTATCCTTTTTGTATGTGGACCTATAACTTGAAGATCTAATCATCTTTGTGAATTTTATGTGTTTTTTTTTGAAGAGCTTTCCTATAGCTCTTAAAAAATTACCCTTTCTATATCATTATTGCAAAATTCACATAATTTACTTTTATTTTACAAAAAAAATATTTTCATTCCAACAATGAATTCCATTTCATTCATTCAATGAAACCATGAAATGACAAAAATTATAGTAATGAAACTTTTCATTGCACTAATTGAAAATTTCTTTGTATTTATGAAAATTTTCATTGAATTTATGAAAACACACTAATGACGAGCGCCATTGATGCGATGAAGCGTTTTCCTTTCAGTATGTGGAGCTATAACTTGTAGATCTAATGTACATATTCGGGCGGCGGGCGCTTTTCTTGGTGGTTGGGACGGCTGCTAGTGCTGCCGATAAGTGACTTGGGTATCCATCACCATGGATTCCGCTAAAAATATACCCTTATTAACTGAGTTTGTATTTGAATTCTTTTGGACTCAAGAAGTCATATCGGGATATCGGTATTTAGGGGCCTATATCACCATATTGACCGATTCGGATAAAACTTGGCACTGATGTTATAAGTCATAAACCAGGGTCCAAACCATGTTAAAAGGGCTGAAGAAGTATAATCCGGGAATCGGTTAATATGGGGGCTATGCCTGTTTATAGACTGATTCAGATCATACTTTGCATAGATGTTGTAAGTCACATGCCTTTGTCCTAAATTTCAGTCAAATCGAATGAAACTTGAGGCTTCTAGGGGCTCAATAAGTCAAATCCGGGGATCGGTTTATATGGGAGCTATATCTGTTTACATACCGATTCGCATCATACTTAGCATGGATGTTGGAACTCATAACACAAGTCTTTGTTCTAAATTTCAGTCAAATCGAATGAAAATTTAGGCTTCTAGGGGCTCAAGAAGTCAAATCCAGGGATCGGTTTATATGGGAGCTATATATGTTTACAGACCGATTCGGATTATACTTGGCCTGTATGTTCAAAGTCACGACAAAAGTCTTTGCTCAAAATTTCATCCGAATCGGATGAAAATTGAGGCCTCTAGGGGCTCAAGCGGTCAAATCCGGGGATCGGTTTATATGGGGGCTATATTTGTTTATAGACCGGATCATACTTGACATGGATGTTGAAAGTTATGACACAAATCTTTGTTCCAAGTTTCAGCCAAATAGGATGAAAACTGAAGCTTCTAAGGACTCAAATCCGGTGATCGGTTATAAGGGGGCTATATCCAAGTCTGAACCGATATAACCTATTTGCAATCCCCAACGACCTACATCAATAAGAAATTTCTGTGCAAATTTTCAAGCAGCTAGCTTTACGCGTTCGACCGCAATCCCCAACGACCAAAATTAATAAGAAGTATCTGTGCAAATTTTCAAGCAGCTAGCTTTACGCGTTCGACCGCTATCGTGATTTCAAAAGACGGACGGACATGGCTAGTTCGATTTAGAATGTTGAGAAGATCCAGAATATATATACTTGATGGACCGACCATATAGACCGATCTCTCGACTTAAGGTCTTGGATCCATAAAATGTGCATTTATAGTCCGATTTCGCTGAAATTTGGTACAGCAAGTTATGTTAGGCCCCTCGACATCCTTGTTTTATTTGGCCCAGATCGGTACAAATTTGGATATAGCAACCGATCTATCGATTTTAGGTCTTAGGTCCATACTAGGCGCATTTATTGCCCGATTTCGCAAAAATTTGGTACAGCGAATTGTGTAGCTCCTCGGCATCACTGTTCAATACAGCTCAGATCGGTTCAGATTTGGATATAGCTGCCTTATATACCTTTCTCCCGATTTAAGTTTTTAGGCCGTCGACATTCGTACCGAATACGTTTAAGATCGGTCGTATTCAGAATAGGGCTATTTAATTTTGTTTTATTTTAGTTTAGTAGCCTTCTAACAACTCCACATAAATTGAGCAGCAGTCATTTTCAGCAATCAGCCTGCTGAAATTGCAAATATTTAGCTTTAATACCAAAACTGCTGCTAGCTAGCAATAGTGGCGAAATTAGCTACAAACAGTCAGCAGACAGTGTTTGCTATTATCCTTTACTTTACTTGAATTAGCTATGACAGAACATTTGACCCATCAGCCACTTAGAACTTAGAATAGCGTTCCAAGTAACTTCCACACCCCTTCTTAAATCTCTGACACAAAGTTTCGAGATGTCTTTCATCACTTGATCTTTCCATCGGGCTTTTGGTCCTCCCAGTGATTGCTTTCAAAAGACTTTTTTGCTAGAGCTTCTTTATTCATTCCGCCAACATCACCTAGCCAAAGCAACCGTTGTATTTTGATACGTTTAACTAAGCTAACGTCTTCATAGAGTTCATGGTTTGCTATTATCAGCAGACTTTTTTCTATGAGTGTAGGTCAAGTTGGAAACGAGAAACATCAACATAGTCATTGAAATATATTTTGGCTCAATTCCCATTCGCTTAAATTGAATATGAAGATTTATACTATCTGGAACATTAATAGCTTTCCATTCCATCATTTGAATCTTCATATTTACACCTTACTACATAAATCGTATAACAAAATTGATAAGCTTTTAAAAATGTTGTTGTTTTCATTATTGCTCTATTCGCCTAGTGTGACAATCGCCATTTGCCACGCTTAAAGAATTGCAACGTGACATTCCACTACTACCACAACGGCTTTGTCAACATTACCAATATTAGGGTGTTTAACAAATCAATATACAGTCGAACCTTCCTATAATGAATCTTGACGGGACCGGTAAATCACTTCATTATACAGAAATTATATTTTTCCCCACGTTTTATAAAAAAAATAATATTCTGAACTCCACGAGTTTCTAGAACACTGTTTAAAATATCCTCATCGGACGGGATGCCCATGGTCTGCACATCAACATCAACATTGACATAATCTTCAAATGATGCATCAACGTCCGTTACTTGCCTAAATGAAGCCTGTAGAGCAGCCAAATCAGCTAACGGAAGAAAATCTTCTCATTCCAATGAGCCACCATTCCATCATGCGAAAATCTTGCCTTTTTGAAACAATGGGCAATTGTTTCTTGTCTTACAACGGCATTCCGCTCTGTGCTTAAATTTCGAATAGCTTGAAGCAAATCTATGGCCGGAATAGGTTTGCGGTCCTCCATTTGTGACAGTATGCTCATCAAAATGCGTTTTCTGCGAAGTTGTTTAATATTGTGAACAATGTTTTGGTCCGTTGATTTAAGTAAGGACATCATGTTGGAAGGAAACATGATGTCCTTACTTCATGATGTCCATTTTGCAGCTTATCACTTCAACCTCTTTAGGTTGAGCTGTGCAATTATCAATAAAAACTAAAACCTTTCATTTTTGAGAAACGGTTTTTGCTATAATACCATGCCGCTTTTTGAACTTGTCTAACCATACTTTGATCGCTTCAAGATTTTCATGACCCAATGCATTAGCAAACTCTTTGGTTTTTTGCTTTATTAATGGCCCAGAAATAGGAAGATTTTTACCACATGCAGCAATGACCCATTTAAGCATTGCTTCATCAATATCCTCAAAGGGGCAGATGCGAAGCCTTTTCCGTTTACTGCTAAATTGTTCATCTTCTAAATTTTCACGAATTACAGCTTTGTTTTTTTTTTTTTAAATAGTTGATAACATAGTAGACAGAATTCCAAACTGCTTAGCAACGTCTTTTGTTTACTCCTTCTTCACCTTTTTTTTCTGTCAACCAACACGCAGGGGATGTCCCCTATGAATGCAGTGCATTGTGTTGGCGAGAGGAAATTAGTAATTGGAGGGGTGGGAAAAGGATGTAGTGCTTATTGACATTTGTCTTAAATCTTTGGATGTCAAAGTGGGTGGGAAAAACATTAGCCGGAAGTCGATTCCACATACGAACGGTTCGGGCGAAATAAGAATTCTCTCTATAATGCATTGTGCGGTCTGCTGGCCAATCAATTACAAACGGGTGTGAGGTCCTGGAATGTCTAGTATCCCTGACATACATCCTTACATCAGGAATAAAAAGAGGAATATCAGACGAACACACACCATGAATGTACCGATAGAACAGCGCCAAACAACCCACATTGCGACTATGATGAAGGGAGGCAATAGAGTCCCCACTGTGCCCAATCAACGCCATCGCTCTCCTCTGTACACGGTCCAGTAACTCCAGGGATGATCTTGAAGCTCCAGCCCATACATGTGAGTTGTACCTCATTTTTGGCCTTATGAAAGTGGTGTAGATGTTAAGAAGATCAGACGGAGTGAAGTAATTCTTACACCGTTTAAGGAAGCCTAAACACTTGAATGCTTCTTTCGACACTTCGATTACATGTTTAGCCCAACGGACATCACTTTGTATTTTCATGCCCAGAACATCAAGAGCTTCTGATTGCTCATCATCCACACCGTTGATAGACAAAGATGATCGTAATGGGTCAGCGAATCGTTTGTGTGGCCAGCAAATCCTGGCAGAGTGTATCGTCCATAACCCGCCTCTTGTCCTCAATCTCTCGAAGACTTGGCCTATGGTCGAATGACAGAGATTACTGTCATCCGCAAATGAGTAGATCGGATTCGATGTCTGACCCAACAGATCGCTGATGAAAATTAGAAAAAGAGAAGGAGAAAGAACAGAGCCCTGAGGTACACCTGCGGTCAATTTGCGCGCATTGGATGAGAACCCATCTCAAACGACTCGAATAGTGCAATCTCTGAGAAAGCTCGAAATAAATCGCACGAAGCCATTACCGACACCAAATGCAACAGGCTTTGATAGTAGTGCACCGTGCTAGACCCTATTTAATGCCTTGGACATATCCAGAGCCACAACCTTACTCTTACCAAACTGGTGGATTGAGCGACTCCAACGTTCTAACAGAAGTGCCATGAGGTCACCCGTAGGGCGATTTCTGCGGAACCCATCCCGTTGGTCGCTAAGAAGGCCATTAGACTCTAAATACCTCACAAGATGGCGATTAACCATGCTCTCCATGACCTTGGAGAGAGCGGAGCATATCGCAATTGGCCGATAATTCGCAGGATTGCTTGCCTCACCCTTCTTGGGTATTGGCTGAACGTTCGCAACCTTCCAACGCACCGGGAAGACTCCCACATGGTAAACAAGATTGAAAAGGTTACGAGCGAGCGTCGAAGAACACTTGCGTAAGACAAGTGTTGATATGCCATCCGGGCCCGGGGATTTATTTACGTCTAGATTTTCAAGAACCCTTTTAACTCCACGAGTTCGAAAAAATATTTGGGGCATGATGACAGATACATTTTCGATTGAGGCTTGATTGCTATCCGGCAGGGATATTATTTTTTCTCCAGAGAAATGCTACTGCGCTGCGTCATTATCGTTGCACTGAACACCACTAACTGATGCCAAAATTGTTATTGATATGACTTTCTTCTTTTGTTTGTTATGGTTTTTTATGTGTGGGAATCTCCTCATTATATGTAACTTTACTCTCGGTACACAGAGCTGTTAGTGTGCGTAACAGAAAATTGTTTGAAAAATTCATCATAAGGAGACAGAAACGCACATAAGTCAAATTTACACATGCAAAATAGTTTCATTGTATAGAAAACTTCACTGTATAGAAATTCATTATAAGCAGATCGGAATACACGAAAATGGGAAGGAAGAAACAGTGTTTTTGAAATTTGTTCATTATAGAGAGAGAGCTTAATTGTAAAGAAGTTCAATGTAGAGAAGTTTGACTGTAGTTCATCGCCAGTACAAAACCTCAGCGACCAGGTTGAGTGCTCTTATTTAAATCAAAAACGATTTGTTTAGCTTGCAATTTGTTTGGTGCGAGGAATTTTTGTTGAATTTTTTTTTTGATTTTTTGCGCACATTGCACCATTTGTTATCAGTTCATTAAAATTGTAAATTGTTTTGGAAATACTTTTTACTAGAGACGTCATTTGCCAAAAAATTTTGAAATACGCTTGACTTGTTGGGTCGTTCATTCATAAATATGTATGGGATGCTCCAATATCAGCCGGAAAAGCAGCACCGAGGACAAGTAATCATCGATATTTTGCAATTGATGAGACAATTTTACTTGTTTTGACTCTGCTATAGATGATTAACGCTTCCATCGATCATTTTTGTATGTTAATCAAATTCCAATGATTTTTTCCCCAAAATGTTTATATTCTGTCACTTATCTAACTGAGTGCACAAGTCCTCAATACGAACCTCTTTTCGGTGGCTGTTACTCTTTGGTGGTAAGAATTTTTCTAAACCAATGAACCTGATTGAAAGTCAATATTTTTCTTTTTTGAATGTAAACAACGAATATTGCGATAAGTGATCGTTGACATGTTTTTTCCTGAAGAGTTTAAAATTTTGTGGTACATTGAGCTGGAAATAATTTGTTTTATTCATTAACAGCACAACCATTAATTTTTTTGTTATTTATGTAGTGCTGAACCATAAAGTGGCGAAGCTTGAAAAATTCTATTAAAAGAGGGTGAGTATTCATATTAAAAAAAATTTTGAGATGGATGATCAAAGGTTTGGATTTCTAAGGTTGGTATTTAATTCGATCTTCACTTTAATTTACATAACACTATAATTTTTCTATTATATTGCAAATTGCATATTTTGCCCATGAACATATCACTAAGGAACAGGGGCAAACTTCTCACATATCAATGAGTGCAGTCCGATTCAAGTTTAAGCTCAATGATAAGGGGCCTCCATTTTATAACCGAGTGCGACACCTCTTTTGAGAATTTTACATGGCATAGTACCTCACAAATGTCGCCAGCATTAGGAGGGGAAAACCACCAATGAAAATTTTTTCTGATGGTCTCGCCAGGATTCGAACCCAGGCGTTCAACGTCATAGGCGGACATGCAAACCTCTGCGCTACGGTGGCCTCTCTATGATATAAAGTAAAGAAATGTGAAGTACATGATGTAGGGTAGTGTTTGTGGAAACCTGTAGTATTTGCAATGCACATGACATATCATTGAAGCCTATTTGAAGCAGATCAACTGAATAATATAAATAAATTTGAATTTATCAACAGTTTGCTGGCGTCAGCAAAGAATTGTATTACAAAAAGGAGGTTTGTCCACGTCATTGGTAAAGTAGGACTAATTAGAAATCAGTACGGTTCGTAAATTATTCTATGCATAATACAAAAACTTTTTTGGTTTTATGTTAGTTGGAAAAAAGACTTTTAAATAAAAATTATTATATTTAAATGTAAATTAGGGGACTTTAGATAGGACTATCTGGCCCGGCTTATTGAGATTTCCTTAAATATTTTCAAGATGCTGGCCAGTGCATGTCATCTTATGTATAACAAGTGAAAATGCGGTCGGGCCGAATTTTGGATACCCACCACCTCGGGTATAATCCAGTGAAAAATGCATAATTATTCCCCCATAGCAGCTATATCGAAATATGGTTCGATTTGGACCAAATTCGATAAGGACATTGAGTGGTCTAATAAGTAGAAGTCATTGTTCAACTTGTAGAACATTGTTCAACTTGTAGACCAAAATATTGGTTTTTTGGTAGCTACATACAAATATAGACCGATCTGAACCGACAATATAGACGACACGGATGTCGACAAACCTAACATAAGTCACTGTTTCAAATTTCGGAAATGGAGCCAAGACTTTAAACAAGAGATCGGTCTAAATGGCAGCTATATTCAAATCTAAAGGCTCTAACACAACTCACTGTCCCAAATTTCGGCGACATCGTACAATATACGCACCTTTTATGGGCCCAAGACATTAAATCGGGAGATCGATCTGTATGGCAGCTATATCCAAATCTGAACCGATCTGGGCCGAATTGCAGAAGGATCCCGAATTTCGGCGAAATCTAATAATAAATGCGCCTTTTATGGCCCCAAAACATTAAATCGAGAGATCGGTCTAAATGGCAGCTATATTCAAATCTGAAGGCGTTAAAACAACTCACTGTCCCAAATTTCGGCGACATCGTACAACAAATGCACCTTTTATGAGCCCAAAACCTTAAACCGAGAGATCGGTCTTTATGGCAGCTATTGGGTTGCCCAAAAAGAAATTGCGGATTTTTTAAAAGAAAGTAAATGCATTTTTAATAAAACTTAGAATGAACTTTAATCAAATATACTTTTTTTACACTTTTTTTCTAAAGCAAGCTAAAAGTAACAGCTGATAACTAACAGAAGAAAGAATGCAATTACAGAGTCACAAGCTGTGAAAACATTTGTCAACGCCGACTATATGAAAAATCCGCAATTACTTTTTGGGCAACCCAATATATTGAAATCTGGACCGATCAGGGCCAAATCGAAGAAGGATGTCACTTTCCCGAATTTCAGCAAAATTGGATCGGTCTATATGGTGGCTATATCAAGATATAGTCCGATGTAGCCCATCTTGGCACTTAACCTGCCTATGGGCAAAGAAAGAATCTGTGCAAAGTTTCAGCTCAATGTCTCTATTTTTAAAGACTGTAATGTAATTTCAAAAGACAGACGGTCATTCGAACGGACATGGCTAGATCGTCTTAGATTTTTACGACGATCAAGAATATATATGCTCTTTAGGGTCGGAAATGGATATTTGGATGTGTTGCAAACGGAATGACAAAATACCCACCATCCTTCGGTGGTGGGTATAAAAATCAACACCGATGCAGGTCGATAGAAAATTCAAAGCTTTCTTTTTACCGCATTCAATGACCTTCCCACCCTTCTGCAATTTAGCGTCATCGAAAGCCGCGAAGGAGTCATCCTTTTTCAATGGCTTCCGATAGAGCTCGGAGAATCTCCTCTTCGATTAACCACCATCTTACATCTTTAGGATTGCTCCTGATAACAAACTGGTCAATTTCTTGGACATCAGGCGCCTGTTGGGACATGCAGATATTGTGTCCCTGCCGAACCTGCTGGTTCGGGTGGATTCACGGTACTGGACCGTTGACCACATGCAAAGTTACTCATGTTTGTATATTTGGAAAAACTTTTAGTTCAGGTTGAATCCGAAGTCATTGCATTCACCTAGGAAACCATGGCGCCATAGGGCATTATAATTTCCCAAGTGAATGCACCGACCCCAGATTCAGCCTTTAATAACCACACGCGGGGAGGAAAAAAGTTGCTTTAATAACTTTACTTTTTCTTCTTCTTTTGTAAAGGGAACATATTGTAGATGTTTTTTAAATGAAGCTTAAAAAAGATTTATCGACTTAGACGAGTGCAATATGCACTTCAGAATAGGCAACTTTTTATTAAAAAACTGGAAAAATCCAACAATTTCACAAAATGCAAAGCCCAGATTCCCCATTCGGGCTAATGTTTTTTATACCCTCCACCATTCTGTTTGTAACTACTCGAAATATTCGTCTGAGACCCCATAAAGTATATATATTCTTGATCGTCGTGACATTTTATGTCGATCTAGCCATGTCCGTCCGTCTGTCTGTCGAAAGCACGCTAACTTCCGAGGGAGTAAACCTAGCCGCTTGAAATTTTGCCCAAATACTTCTTATTAGTGTAGGTCGGTTGGTATTGTAAATGGGCCATATCGGTCCATGTTTTGATATAGCTGCCATATAAACTGATCTTGGGTCTTGACTTCTTGAGCCTCTAGAGTGCACAATTCTTATCCGATTGGAATGAAATTTTGCACGACGTGTTTTGTTATGATATTCAACAACTGTGCAAAGAATGGTTCAAATCGGTCCATAACCTGATATAGCTGTCATATAAACCGATCTTGGGTCTTGACTTCTTGAGCCTCTAGAGTACATAATTCTTATCCGATTGGAATGAAATTTTGCACGACGTGTTTTGTTATGATATCCAACAACCGTGCCAAGTATGGTTAAAATCGGTCCATAACCTGATATAGCTGTCATATAAACTGATCTTGGGTCTTGACTTCTTGAGCCTCTAGAGTGCACAATTCTTATCCGATTGAAATGAAATTTTGCACGACGTGTTTTGTTATGATATCCAACAACTGTGCAAAATGTGGTTCATAACCTGATATAGCTGCCATATACACCGATCTGGGATCTTGACTTCTTGAGCCTCTAGAGGTCGCAATTATTATCCGATTTGATAATATCGATTGAAATTTTGTACGACGGATCCTCTCATGACCATCAACATACTTGTTTATTATGGTCTGAATCGGTCTATATCCCGATACAGCTCCCATATAAATCGATCTCTCTATTTGACTTCTTGAGCCCCCAAAGGGCGCAATTCTTATTCGAATTGGCTGACATTTTACACCGGTCTCCAACATATAATTTAACTGTGGTCCAAACCGGACCATATCTTGATATCGCTCTAATAGCAGAGCAAATCTTTTCTTTTATCCTTTTTTGCCTAAGAAGAGATGCCAGGAAAAGAACTCGACAGATGTGATCCATGGTGGAGGGTATATAAGATTCGGCACGGCCGAACTTAACACGCTTTTACTTGTTCTAATTCATACCTTTGTCCCCTAAATACATGCAAAAAATCTTTAGCCTCCACAGCAAATTTAGTAAAAAATTTCGATTTTGCAATCATCTTTACCCAAATTGGGTATATTGGAGATTTTTGTAAAAAAAAGTGGGGCAAAATTTACTTTTGGTTGTTAAAAGACACTCTTATGTGCAAAATTCAATATTCAATTAAGATATCTCTATTCGTTTTTTTTTCTTAAAGTTTTTCTATAGTGGTGGGGATCAAAGATTCGGCCCGGCCGAACTTAGAACACTTCTCCTTTTTTAAAAACCATTTTTTACATGAACCGCTCAATATTAATTACAGTCACAATATGCAGTTTTATGTAATACTCAGCATTCGTTATTTAAAATTCTCTACCTCTCTCTCATTGGTTACAAATTAATTTAATATTCAATTGTCGACTTTTAGCTGCTTGACAATTAACTTCAGACTTTGTACAACTTCAATTCCATTTCTTTTTACAAGGTAGGCATTTTTATTTGCAATTTGCTAAATGCTGTTACTTTGTTTCTGTTCCCAATTCTGAACTTTGGACCAAAACACCACGTACTTTTACTTGGGAGCACTCAGCAGTTGTACCTGCTGTTGTTGGGCTGTTATTCTTATTTTCTTTATTTAATTTTTCTGCCTCTTATTATTATTATTTATTGTTCTGTCAAATTTTCAAGATAACCACAACAACAATTGTATCCGTAACCAAACTGTTTCAGTAATTTCAATACAATTTTGGCAGTAGAAAAAAAAAAACTCAATATTATCAGCATAAATATAAATATTAAACAGACGCCAACTACGTTGTGTGCATTCGCCACAAACACGTGAATTATAACTGCAAATAGACACAAAAGATAGATACACGTTCCCAAATGCATTCAGCGAGGCTAGGTCGAATATTATCGGCACTTCCGTTGTGATAATCAACATTTCAAAGCCATAAATTGTTAACGAAATTTCTAAAAAAATGAAATTTCTACGAAATTTTTATATACATAAATTTTTATCAAATTCAAATTTGAAAAATCTTTTATATAAAAATTAAAATGTTGCGCGCTTTGTTTGTTATTTTGTTTGTCTGTTCCGTATAAAATCAAAAACGGCTGAACCGATTTTCATGAAATGTTAGAGTTTGAACTCTCGGTGAAAATAGGATACTAAAATTTTTGATATCCTCGATTCGAAACTGTCCTGGAAGAGGAACACCGAGCAAAGAAGTTGTAAGGCACTGTGCGCTTTTTACTGGGGGTGACTCCCAGGATGATTTATTGGATGTATACGGCCATCGTGAGGCCAGTACTGGCCTATGGAGCACTGGTATGGTGGGACGCCGTTGGAAGGAGTTCGAGAAAGTCTAGAGACTGACCTGCGTCGGGATCACAAGGGCGCTGAGATCCGCACCGCATGCAGGCCTGCAGCCGATGCTGGATATGCAGCCCATTGGGACCTATATTTGGAACTGCGTCGCCAGAGTCGCCCTTAGGCTGAGAGAGCTCGGCATGCTGAAGGAGGATGGTTGTGACCACAGTTGGATTGTGGGTGTTATGGATACGTAGGGTAGACTGAGAAGGATTTCTGACTACCTGGCACCAGTGCCGGCTGGAGTGAGGGAATTCGCGATTCGTTTTTCCGAGAACGACAAATGGAGGGCGAATGGTGTAATTGAGGAGGATGAGACCTCGATCTACACAGATGGCTCCAAGATGGAGTCAGGCACTGGATTGGGGGTCTACTCTGATGCACTCAATATAAGTATGTCTCTGAGACTGCCGGACGAGTGTACGGTCTTTCAGGCTGAAGTCTGTGCCATTGCAGTAGCCGCAAGAGAAATTCTGGCAAAGGGCCTACCGCCCTCGAAACTCAGAATTTATGTGGACAGTATGGCGGTGAAGGCCAGAGGACTGCCGTCAATAAACTTGGTTAACCCGAAGCCTTTCCGGTCGACGCAGTCCGAGTTAAGGGAGTGGGCGACGAATGCGCATGCAACATTGTGGAACAGCGAAACGTTCGGTAGGACGGCGAAAATGCTATGGGGGGATCCAGATCGTGAGAAGATGGGGCTATTACTGAAAGGAAGCAAGAAGAAGGTCAGTATAGCTATTGGTATCATAAAGGGACACATAGGACTACGTGCTCACTTATGTAAAATCGGTGCGGCAAGTGATAGCATGTGTAGGCCATGCGGGGAAGATGATGAGACGTTGGAGCATTTCCTTAGTAATTGCCAGGCTTTCGCATCCAACAGATACCGGTACTTAGGTGGAGACACTTAGGGGGAGTGGCATTGAAAACAATTAAGGATTTTGTTAGTAGCACGTAATTCCTAACTTAAAATTATCATTTTAGAGGTTACTTTATAGATTTTAGAGCGCACAACAAGCCGATTACTGGCTTAGGTGTAACTCCGTAGTGGCATGGGGCTGATTAATATCTGCATCCTCTTTTCAACCTAACCTAACCTATGGCGGCGCTCAAGGCCTTGGGGTTGAGGATGGTAAGGTCGAGATGCGTGGCGGACTGTTTGGAATCCCTGGATAGGCTCCGGGCCCACGATGTGACGCTGACATGGATTCCTGGGCATGAGGGGATCCCAGAAAATGAGAGCGCGGACGAGTGCGCAAGGGGGGTTCGTCTCCGCTGGGCAAACCAATCATCGGTCTTGCCTAAGTGCCATTTGTCGAGCTATCGAAAACAGTAGAGGGGATGGCCAAGGCAGCATCGGTGACAAGGTGAGACACGGTAGATGGTTTCCGGACTGCGAAGGCGCTATGGCCGGTCATCGACCGGAGCAGAACGAGGGAGTTGCTGGCGTTCGATAAGAGGTCGATGAGAACTTTGACAGGGATCATAACCCGACACTGTGCCATAGGCCGCATGGTGGCGCGCATGGGGATACCGCACAATGACTTCTGTAGGAGTTGCCTCGATGAGAATGAGGAGGAGACTATTAAGCATTTGCTATGTTACTGCCCGGTGCGCAGAGACGTAGGCTATCCTTTCTGGGGAGCCGTTTCTTCCGAGATCTGGGTGAACTTGCGAACGTACCTCTGGTATCTCTCCTGAGGTTTGTTGAGGGAACAGGATGGTTCCTATGGCGATGTGACACAGGCTCCGGGGTAGGTAGATCCGTGCTTGCGTAGGAAAGGGCGGTTCTTCACCTCCCGCTCGGATTTCTCCACCCCTCGTGTCTTTTTCTTTTTATTCGTATATATCCTCTAATACGAGGTCTCACATTTTCGTTTTTCTTCCCTTTCTCTCTCTCTCTAGGGTACCACAATGGGCCAAACTGGCCTCCGAGTGAACTCACCTTTGGTGGGCGACCCATTCAACCTAACCTTACATAAGGTATAATAGTAATCTGACATAAAAAGTTATTCCTTGGTGTCTGAAGGTCCTACAGGACATATTTACCGATGTTGAGTACACATCTGTTATAAGAATTTGGCCAAGGTGTCTACGGTGCCTCCCCAAGCCCAAAAACCCCCGGGCATCACAAAATGGGTGTCTTTGGGAGTTGACTACGAATCTGGTATACACATTTGGGACAGAGTCTGGGACCGGCGCACCCACTAAATACCCTTCAATAGGACGTGTAGTTCGAGCAGGATAATATGTGAATTAAAAGAAATATCTATGTTAGTAGAGTTCGAATCTAATGTTGATATAGGGATTCAAGTATCTTGGTCACGTCCTGCCGTTCAGCAGTACATGCAAATCGCGGCAATAAAGGACTGAAATAAATGGTCTTTTGGGTCTTAACATCGGGGGGACCGACCCTCTCCTCCCAATAAAAACAAAACCAAACTGTCATGTAGGACGACCGAGAATATATTGTACTCAAATGAAGTATGTGTCAGAGGGCAATCCCCCTCCCTCTCCTCCGTCCGAGAATATATTGTACCCCTATCCTACCCAAAAAAGGAATTAAAAATATTATTAGAAGGCCGATCAGGATAGACAGCAAAAAAATGTCTTTGATTGTACACTAAACTATACATCATTTTTTTAATAATCGTTTACACGACCTCGAACAAAAAAACTAAAAATTTCTACAAAACTTCTTTCCAATTAAAATTTCGCTAAATTTTTTATAGACCAAAAATTTCCATAAAATTTTTGTAGACCAAAAATTTTGATAAATTTTTTATAGACCCAAAATTTCAATAAATTTTTTATAGACCAAAAATTTTGATAAATGTTTTATAGACCAAAAATTTCGATAAATTTTTTATAGACCAGAATTTTTAATAAATTTTTTATAGACCAAAATTTTTTATAAATTTTTTTTAGACCAAACATTTTTATAAATTTTTTTATAGACCAAATTTCGATAAATATTTTATAGACCAAAAATTTCGATAAATTTTTTATAGAACAAAATTTACGAATTCATTTCGAAAAACGTTTTCATAAATTGTTAAACATTTTCGGTTTGATCGAATTTCCAGTCTTCCAATTAATAGAATAACCAAAAACTACCACATCACAATTATTTCGAGTCTGCGCTTTATGCATGACCAATGACCAAATATGTCATTGGTATTTGCATATAATTTTGGAAAATTGACTCATAAGACTGGTAAGTAAGTAAGCATGTAACCTTAGCAAGTACGTGGTCGTCGTTGTATCAGGCCAGACTGCAAATGCCTCATCGCTAATGCACGTGTCTATGTTACCAAATATGGTGGTGGCCAACAATGCTGAGTGCGAACTGCACTAAGAAATCTCAAACGGCTCAGTCAAGCATACAGCCAACCAGCCAGCCACATACGCAACAAGTTGGCAATTAACCTAAATTAGGTGTTTGCATAAAAATCTGGAGGTTGTTGCCTGTGGTTTTGGTTATCTGTTCGATGCTTGGGTATGCAAAATATTTCGCTGCCAATGATTTTGTGTTTTATCGTATTTGGTTTTCAATTGAATGAGAATTATTGCAGGAAGTCATAGTGTGGGTTGAAAAGATTTCGCTTAAGTGAAAACTTTGAACAGATGTTTATATGAAGTGGAAAATTGTTGTCGTTAGTTTTGTTTGTATCACCAACTTGGTAGTTATACAGGCAAATTAAAAAGAAGTGGTTATGCAGGAAAATCAAGGAAAACTATTTATAATATTTCTTTGTGGAGAAATTTAATAATAATAATAAATAGAGGTTCTTAACCCTTTGTGCTTATAAAAATTTTACATTACTTCTTACTGATGTACACTGAAAAAATTTTTGTCTTAATATAAAGGATTTTTTTCGTAATATTGAGGAAGTGAAATGCTCCTAATTTTTAGGATTTTATGCTTGATTTTAAAATTTAGCTTTTAAACACAAAGATTTATTAACCTTAAAAAAAGTATATTTAATCTTTTAAATCTCGTCCTTGACATAAGAGCTATATATAGCTTTAAGCTAAATTTAGTTAAATTTAGGGGCATTAGTTTTAAGCTAAATTTAGGGGCATTATATTGCAGTATATTAACTTTAAGATAACTTGAAATTGAAGCAGACAACACGACTTTGATAAAAAGTCAAAAATAACATTGAAGATTAAAAAACACTTCACAAAAGTCAAGTTTTTATTAAATTTGAAGATATTATCCTTATTATGAAGCATATTTCCAAATTTAATAAACATGGGTATTCGGAGTGCTATCCCAATTTTGATCAAAAGAAATTTTGTTGTGTTCACGAGTTTAAATATGGAGATAAGTTTCCATAACTTTTATATCAAAACATTTTAAGTTGATGGGCACAGCGCACCTTATTTAGGCTTCTAGGAGCTTAAGAAGTTAACACTGTAGATCGATGTGGTCAAACCGACTCAGACGGATACGTGCATAATAATCAAAAGGTGATTTGTATGACACGATACATCAGTCACTTCGCTACGCTGTAGAAATTGCAAAATGACGCAAACCACTGCCCATGGTGCCAAAAATACATTGACTGACGGTCAATTGTCGAATTTGGTGAATCAAAGTAATCAAATTGGAAACATTGGGGAGACACAGAGAAAAGTATGAAGGCATCATGTCTTGTGCTTTGATGTCTTAGCGAATTTCATATGTAAGAGAGTTTAGCAACTAAACATTTCGGAAGTATAGAAAAAGTAAAAGTGTGCTAAGTTCGGTCGGATCGAAGCTTATATACCCTTCACCATGGATCGCGTTTGTCGAGTTCTTTTCCCGGTATCTCTTTTTAGGCAAACAAAGGATAAAAGATAAAAATTGCTATGCCATAAGAGCTATATCACGCTTTGGTCCGATTCCGACCATAATTGAATTGAATGTTGGAGACCATAGTAGAAGTCATTGTGTAAAATTTCAGCCAATTCGAATAAGAATTACGCCCGGTTTATATATAGAATTGCGATCGTTTTATATGCAAGCTGTATCTGGCTATAGGCCGATTCAGACCCTATTCGACACGTACGTTGCAGGTCATAAGAGAAGCCGTTGCGCCCTCTAGAGTCTCAAGAAGTCAAGATCCCAGATCGTTTTATATGGCAACTATATCAGGTTATGTACCGATTTAAACATACTTGGCACAGTTGTTAGAAATCATAACAGAACACCTTATGTAAAATTTGAGCCAAATCGGATAATAATTGCGCCCTCTAGAGTCTCAAGAAGTCAAATTCCGAGTTCGGTTTATATGGCAGCTATATCAGGTTATGGACCGATTTAAACCATACTTGGCACAGTAGTTGTAAGTCATAACTAAACACGTGGTGCAAAAATCGGCCAAATCGGATATTAAATGCGGCCTCTAGAGGCTCAAGAAGTCAAGACTCCAGATCGTTTTATATGGCAGATATATCGGGTTATGGAGCGACTTCAACCATACTTAGCACAGTTGTTGGAAATCATAACAGAACACCTTATGCAAACATTTCATCTAAATCGGATAAGAATTGCGCCCTCCAGTGGCTCAAGAACTATTTTATTTGTAGTTGTAAGCCTTTATAACTTTTTGTTGCAATCTTCAAACCATTTGAAGTAGAGGATATAAGCTTTCAGAAAAAGCTTGTTTTGGTCACACTGTTTATAATATAGGGTATACTATTTTGTTATAGTTGACCTCTAGTGATTTCTTTAATACTTAAATGCACATAACTTTCAGTTTACCGAACCGATGTAATTGAATTTTTTTTTTAACGAAAACACTTCGAGATTGACAACACTTTGAATCGCCAAAGCATATGAACGATTACAATAGTTAATAAAAAATGTTTTTTTTTTCAGTGCCAAAGTTTTTAAAACATACACTTTCTAAAAATTTTCTTTCACATTTAAATAATAAGATATTAATGATGTTCTTATTTAAATATTATTAAAAAAAATTTTTTTTCTTTGGATATACGCACCATGGCTGAAAGAAATATATTATTTTTTTCGGATGTATTAGAGCAATATCCACGTGTGTCACCAATTAGTTAGCAACTTAATTGTATACGGTTGTATAACTGTTAATTTCTTTTCGCACCAAAAATCACTAAATTGACCTGACTACGTCACTTCGACTTATACCAGCCTTGAATCTAGGTTGTTACACGTAGTAACAATATCAAGACAACCTTGGTTGGTATTTCATTGGGTACTTACTGTAAGGGTTACCATATGGATAATTGAACATTAAACACCTAATTTACAGCACAACTGCAACTAAACTCAAGTCTAGAGTGACGTACCTTTATTAAAATAGATATTCCAATTACTGAAAAATCAGTAGTTAAATAGGTTACGTTAGGTTGAAAGGGTGCGGTTATTAATCCGCCGCATGCATTGGCGTAGCTAGTCGAGTCCAGGGGGGGGGGGGGACTTAGTCACCCCCAGAGAAGCGGTAGCTCCCCAGAATTTTCGTCAACACATGTATTTGTATACCCTCCACCATATGATGGGGGTATAATAATTTCGTCATTCCGTTTGCAAAAATGCAAATTTTGCCCATGAACATTCCAATAAGGAACAGGGGCAAACTTCTCACATATCAATAAGTGCAGTCCGATTCAAGTTTAAGCTCAATGATAAGGGGCCTCCTTTTTATAGCAGAGTCCGAACAGCGTGCCGCAGTGCGACACCTCTTTGTAGAGAAGTTGTACATGGCACATGATATGTTGCCAGCATTAGGAAGTGAAAACCACCGCTGAAAATTTTTTCTAATGGTCTCGCCAGGATTCGTACCCAGGCGTTCAGCGTCATGGGCGTACATGCTAACCTCTGCGCTACTGTGGCCTCCTTCCTCCGTTTCTAATACCTCAAAATATTCGTCTAAGACCCCATAAAGTATATGTATTCTTGATCGTCTAGCCCTGTTGGTCGATCCGTCCGTCCGTCTAACGAAAACACGCTGACTTTCGAAGGAGTAAAGGTAGGCGCATGAAATTTTACACATATACTTCTTATTAGTGTTCTTATTGGCATTGTAAATGAGCCAAGTTCTTGAGCTTCTAGAGGGAGCAATTCTTATTCGATTTGGCTAAAATTTTGCATGACTTCCAACAACTGTGCTCAACGCAGAGATTAAAATATCCGTCTATGACGCTGAACGCCCAGGTTCGAATCGTGGCGAGAGAAACAATTTTTCGTGGTTGTTATCCCTTTTTAATGCTGGATACATCAGATTAGTCCAGATTTGGATAAAGCTTCTTTATACAACGATCTGCCGATTTAAGGTTTTGGGCCCATAAATGGCGCATTTATTGTCCGATTTCGCTGACATTTGGAACAGTGAGTTCCGTTAAGCCATTTGAAATCCTTTTATAATTTAGCCCAGATCGCTCCATATTTGGACATAGCTGCTATATATACCGATCTGCCGATTTAAGGTTTTGGACCCATAAATGGCGAATTTATTGTTCGATTTCGCTAAAATTTGGAACAGTGAGTTGTGGTAAGCCATTCGACATCCTTCTATAACTAAGCCCACATCGCTATAGCCCACATGGATATGGCTGCCATATAGAGCGATATCACGATTTTGAGTCTTAACACCATAAAAGGCGCATTTTTTGACACAGTGACTTATTCTATGCTTTTCGACATCCGTGTCCTACATGGCGGCTCATCTATATTTTGATATAGCTGCCAAAAAAAAACAATATTTTGTACTACAAAATTGAACAGTGACTTCTATATATGAGACTACTCAATGTCTGTGCCGAATTTGGTCCAAATCCAATCCAAACCATATTTCTATGGATGCACAAATTATACATTTTTCACCGGATTATTACGAAAGGTTAACATATACACCCGAGGTGGTGGGTATCCAAAGATCGGCTCGGCTGAGCTAAATGCCTTTTTACTTGTTTCTGTTCATCCGAGTGAACATTTCAGCACTATTTTCTACAAGGCTGCAACTAAGCTGGGTGGCATCCAATACTTCCCAGTCCCATATCCTTCCGTTGATATTCACTGATACAAAGGTAGCATCTAATACCTCCTGTCTGTTCCTGGTAGTAAATGGGGCCCTATTTCCTTATTACAAATCTCTAGATTGCAACTTATAATATACTCTATAAGAAGCTCGGCTTATTCGCTGATATGCGAACTTCCCCATATCTGGTGATATGCACTTTTGACAACGAGGCTCTTTTTCAACCGGCAACTTCAGGCTTGAAGGCGGCATCTCTGACTCGTGTGCCATATAGGCAAGCCAACCTGTAATGAGACATTAATATCCAGGCTAGTTACCACAGAATCTTCAGTGAATCTTCAGCAACAGAATGAGAAAACCGTTTAGACTACTCTTTGCAAGAATACAGGCTATGTGTCTCCCATTCCCAGTAACCTGGATTTATACTACAATCCAGGAATTTTTAGTCCACAAACTACTTTTTTACACACCCTTGGTTCTTTGAAAAGAATAACGTCAAATCCTCATGCCATCATAATAACCTTAATACCGCCGTTGCGGCTTTACCATGTTAGAAATTTGTCTGCGGAAACCGAACCAAAGTCCGTCCTTCCCCGCTTGCGCATACGTTTAACCCAATCCCACCGTATAACCCACCAATCCATTCCCCTCCTCTGCTGATGGTGGCAGGGAGATTTTTAGTCTCCTGCCATTTGCCAGACTTTAGAGGTATGGTCGATAGTTCCTTAGATAAGTGTTCAGCAACAACTGTTGAATCGTCTTTTGATTACCCATCCCCACCGCTTCTATACACTTCAGCCTCAACTTGTTGAATCCGTAGGATACAACCCCTACATACTTTTCAGACTTGTTGAGCACAGTCGGAGTTCAGTACGAATACTGCATGTCTCATCCCATCTTCTATTACTATGGACAAAAATGTCTAAGGCGTACTTTCCTATGTTTGACAAGGGCGTTATTTATAATTTTTATTTTTTTGTTATTAATTTTGCGCTTCTTCTGTTTGGTCATAAAATTATTTCATTTTGTTATTGGATTCATCCAGCTTAGACCAATAGACTTTATTTTTTGCATCTATTTTATGTAGAAAAGCAAAACAACAAAACCCCTTCAAAAAGTCTCAGCCATGTGGTGTGTTAAAGGTTTTGGGGGCAGGCTGCATTGATCGCGATTTCGCCCTTTACCAGAGGGCTCATCAGATTGCTATGCCACCAAAAGATTACATGCTGCCACCTACTCAAAAATTAGTGAGCATGCCCTTCGGATGAAACGTTGGGTCTTACTAGTCAATCCTTTCTTATGCGCAGTAAGAAAAAATCAAATCCCAACAGCCAACATCTTTTCAAAAAGACATCTGACATCAAGAACACACACAAAGCCAAAACTTTTTATCCAGACAATCATTGAGTGTCATATAAAAATTTTTCATAGGAGCATATTGCAAGTACATATTTGTCGACGTACTGTTCCATTCATTAATTTTGCGCTTATTTTTTTTGGCCACAAAATTATTTCATTTTGTTATTGGATTCATCCAGCTTAGACCAATAGTCTTTATTTTTTGCATCTATTTTATGTAGAAAAGCAAAACATCAAAACCCCTTCAGAAAGTCTCAGCCATGTGTTGTATTAAATGTATTGATTGCGATTTCGCCCTTTGCCGGAGAGCTCATCAGATTGCTATGCCACCAAAAGATTACATGCTGCCACCTACTCAATAATTTAGAAAAAATCAAATCCCAACAGCCAACATCTTTTCAAAAAGACATCTAACATCAAGAACACACACAAAGCCAAAACTTTTTATCCAGACAATCATTGAGTGTCATATAAAAATTTTTCATAGCATATTGCAGTTACATATTTGTCGACGTACTGTTCCATTCATTCATTTTGCGCTTATTTTGTTTGGTCACAAAATTATTTCATTTTGTTGTTGGATCCATCAAGCTTAGAGCAATGGTCTTTATTGTTGGCATTTATTTCAAATAGAAAAGTAAAACAACAAAAACTCTTAAAAGAGTCTCAGCCATATGTTGGGTTAAATGTATTAGGGGCAGGCTGCTTCTACCATTGCACTGCTTACTAATTAGGGAGTAGGTGGAAGCAAGTAATCTTTTGGTGGCATAGCAATCTGATGAGACCTCTGACAAAGGCCGAAAAATCGCCATCATTGCAGCCCACCCCAATACATTTAACACACCACATGGCTGAGACTCTTTGAAGGTTTTTTGTTGTGTTACTTTTCTATTTGAAATAGATGCAAAAAAAAATAAAGACCATTGGTCTAAGCTGGATGAATGCAACAACATAATGAAAATTTTTAAGTATATTTTCCATAAAATTTTATGCACATTTTTTATTGTATGTAATAATTTTTTTTAGTTTCATTACAGTTAGTAATTCATGAGGGCAATCCCAAAAATTGTTCCACGTGTAAACATTTTTTGTCAAAAATTTATAAATAAAAGATGTATGGAGAAATTTAAAAACAAATTTATTGTTTATATGGTATATATTTCATATTATTTAATTTTAGCAGTCTGTTTTGTTCGGTTAATATGAAACAAAAATAAAAATTAGCAGAGAATTAGCAAATGGAATACCCAAGGCTTTTGTTCCACGTTGTTGGTCTACACAATGCTTTTGTATTATTATCTAATATTCACAATTTATCAATAATATACATGAAATATATACATATACATTTTGTTGTGTATTTTTGTCAACGCTTTTTGTTGTTTTAAGAAAAATTGTGTTCTTTTTTAAATTAAATGCAGCTCTAGAATGGCTATTTTTGCCATTTCGACTTATGGCTGTATATATGGCTGTATTTTTGCATGTTTTGTCAACATGAACAAAGCAAAGTATCTGTATACTATATTATGCCGATTAGCAACAAATAAAAAATAAGGAACTTTTAATGTTACCAACAGATTATTGGATTTAAACAATTTGTATAAGTTTATTTATTTTTCTTTAATTTTTCCGTGAAAAATTTCCCAAAAAATATTTTCAAACAAAACAAATGTGGTAATTTGCTATCACTTTGTGTAAGCTACCCTTTACAAAATTGTATCGCTTTGTGGCGCGCGGTACGAAATCGGGAAATAAATTCCCTTATCATTGAGCTTAAACTTATATCGGATAAAATAAAATGATATTGAAGAAGTAGAATCAAAAAAAAGGTGACCCAATGGTTGAGTTAAAATTAACTACTTTCGAATAAATTATTCTTTACTCCGTGCATATAATAAACAATCGTGAAAGATATGTTGAACTGAAATCAACACAATTGATGGAATAAAATATACGAAATATTTACTGTGTGGTAATATATCTGAACAAAATTTTGGCAAAATCTCGTCTTCCATTCCGTTTATCAAAGGTGTACGTCTGTTAGTAGTATAAATCCTTTGCGAAATCATTTGAGTTCAAATATTCCATCGCTGCATAAATTGTAGATCGCATTTCATTTTTAAAAGTTCCTGGAAACAACAGTTAAATAAAGATCAGTAAAACAACAGGCCACCCTAGCGCAGAGATTTGCATGTCCGCCTATGACGCTAAACGCCTGGGTTCGAATCGTGGCAGGACCATCAGAAAAATTTCAAGCGGTGATTAACCCCTCTGAATGCTGGCGACATTTGTGAGCTACTTTGCCATATAAAAACTTCTCCCCAAAGAGGTGTCGCTCTGCGGCACGCGGTTCGAACTCGGCTATAAAAAGGAGGAGATAAGGGTATCATTGTGCTTAAAATTGAATCGGACAGCACTCAATGATTTGTGAGAAGTTTGTCCCCGTTCCTTAATGGAATGTTCATGGGCAAATTTGCATTTGCAAAACAACAGAATAATGTTTGTTTTTATACCCTCCACCATAGGATGGGGGTATAATAATTTCGTCATTCTGTTTGTAACTACTCGAAATATTCGTCTGAGACCCCATGAAGTATATATATTCTTGATCGTCATGAGATTTGATGTCGATCTATCCATGCCCGTCCGTCCGTCTGTCTGTCGAAAGCACGCTAACTTTCGAAGGAGTAAAGCTTGCCGCTTGAATTTTTGCACAAATACTTTTTATTAGTGTAGGTCAGTTGGGATTGTAAATGGGCCATATCGGTCCATGTTTTGATATTGCTGCCATATAAACCGATCTTGGATCTTGACTTATTGAGCCACCAGAGGGCGCAATTCTTATCGGATTTGGCTGAAATTTTGCACGACGTGTTTTGTTATATTTCCAACAACTGTTCGAAGTATGGTTCAAATCGGTCCATAACCAGATATAGCTGTCATATAAACCCATCTGGGGTCTTATGTTTATGCGTCACGGGAATAGTTTGCACGGTTTTCAGCTGTTAACTGTGTGTGTTGCTGACGCCTTTTGTTGTCGGCACATGTGCATGATGCATAATTTTTATATCCTATTTTTTTCATTTTTTTTTTCTTGCTACCGTCCACGACCTTTCTTGAAAAAGCCGTACATCAGACTGAGCGTTGTCATATGTTTATGCGTCACGGGAATAATTTGCACGGTTTTCAGCTGTTAACTGTGTGTTGGTTTGCTAACGCCTTTTTGTTGGCGGCACATGCGCATGATCCTTAACAGCACACCCTACGTATATAGAGGAGGCGGATTTTCCTTTTTATATAAGAATTTGTGTCAGTAATAAACCTTTTAAGGTTTCTAAGGGCATTTTATATAGGGTTTCTAACATGGATCTATTTATCCTATAAAAAGTAAAGTCACAAATCAAACGTTCTTGTATTATGATATTCTAAGTTTTTAATCATGTGATTATTGTATGACTGGCAAACAACGCGTTTTCAAAACACCTTTATAATTACCTTAAAGCTATGTTTGGTATTACTGACAACAATGAATTTAATCATCTCTGTTACAAAATCTGTCAACCTAAGTTTATTTTAAACAAAATTTTAAGTTAAAACTTGTAATTGAATTAAATTTATTCTATATACTCAAACTTGAGAAATTCGTAAACTATTTTGAACGAATATTTATTCAAATTGAAAATATAGATTTATAGGAAGCGTTGAACTCAACATAATAATATGTTTATATTGGGTAAATAAAAACGTTGTTTGGTATAGGATTCTTTAACTTGTTGAGAAGAAACTTGGTTAAGTAAAATGACAAAACCAAGTCTATGAACTCTTTGCGACTAATTGCAGATGAGTAAACTTACTAAAAATTTGCATTTTTTCTTTGTTTTAATAAAAATTTAACCAAATTAGATTAAATTTTGCTAACTTATTTGGAATAAGTGTTTTAGTTTATTTTATGCGCACCATTTTTCTGAGTGTAGTACCGCCTAATGGAATGATAATGGACAAATTTTCACTTTTATAAAGTAAGATTCAAATTTTGTGTTTCTTATTTATTTCTCATTTCTTTATTTCTCTTTATTTCTCATTTTCTTAAAAGCCTCTTTTCTTTTCAACGAGTGCCTAGAAAAGTTGGCTTAAAAGTGCAAAATTATGGTACCAATTTGTATGCACAATACATTACATTGTAATGCTCTTCAATACAATGACCCTTCACTGTATTGATGACATCGCATTCTGTCATATTAAACAACATTTGCATATATGCACAGATCTCGGAATCAAAAGTGAAACAAAACAAGTGACTGTGCGGGTATTGTTGTCAACCGACAACCACTAAGCATTATGTCTTTTTGCTCTTCTTTGTATTCATCACTCGATGAAATTATTGCACTGCTCGAAATACGGCACTCTGCGGCAAAATATTGCAAGACCACCGACCGGCGACCGCAGACCTGGGAACAAGACCGGCGACGACACAACGGTGGCGTGTGACGACAGTCTGATGTGATGATATAAATTGACCAACCAGACAAAAATCGCACACAAAGCAATGCAAGCGAACCCGTCAATAATTCTTACCTAGACCAGACTACGACCTGTTCATTGTTTCCATGGGTTTGGGCGTGGGGTGAATTATGTATTATGTATAAATAGCCAATTGATTGTAAAACAAAATGGATGTTTTTTCTTCCTATTTTGTTGTTCCCCTGAAGAAAGGTATTCGAATATGTTTTTTATGTCTGGCATAAAAATTAAAAATCAATCATAAAAAATTGTTTCCCAGATATGTATGTGCACTAATTATGAAGTCAACGAATTCTGAAATGGCAAGGTTAATGGAACTTTTTATTTTTAAACTTGTACATATTATTATGTGTCAGCCTGTAGTGGTGGGGGTTTCTCGACAATCTTCCCACGATCTTTAAACCAAACAATCATTGGATAGAATTAGTGAAAACAGAGCAGTTTTTAAGTCGTTTTCACAGTTTCATTGATGATATGGTAGAATAGGAAATTTTTACTAGTTTTTTAAAGATATTTATACCGTTTACTTTACGTAAGTTAACTAGCACTAAAGTCCGGATTTTTATACAAAATCCAAATTTTTCTTCATATTAGTAGACAAATGCGATAGCATCTTGCAATATAATTTAATTTGATAAATATATAATGATGAGCTGAATGACAGGAGATTTTTCTTTGCAAATGGAAAAGGAAAGCCTTAGATAGCACCCACCAATCACTATGGGACGCGTTTCGTCTTTGGTTAGAAGACTTTTCAACCATAATAGGTGTGATGGCTTCAAGGACCGTTCAATGTAATGTTGTATTTGAATCGTATTAATTGTGCAAAACGCCTCCATGACATAAACACCATATTAACCACGCTCGACAACCTTGTCTATTAGATGTACTTTTTCCCAATGCATGTGTTTTTGTGTAATGACAGACTTTTTTTTTTGTGACGATTACATTACTTCCGTGGTACATATGATTCTGTGCATCTGCTGGAAATTGTATTGATGGTTTCGAACGCTAGACAACGGTAACGGCTCTCGCTGTTGCTCCGTGTGCCCACGTTCGAATCCCGGCTGGGCTCTGCCGAATATTTTCATTTTCAACTTTTTTGTCTGTTAGGGCGAAGATCATTAAATTTTACAATTTTTGTTTGTTTACGTTTCGAGACGAGCTCAAACTAGATCTCCACGCAACTCGATCTACTGCGCTCCTCCAATTTCTGACACCTCGTTGCAATATGTCCTTCTCCACTTGGAATTGCCATTGCAGTTTTGGTTTTCCTTATTCGTTTATCATCAGGTTTATTTTCAAAAGACTTATTAGCTAGAGTTTCTGACCACATGACCTAGCCAACACCATCCTTGTATTTTAATGAAATTAACTAAAGCTCATGCAGTTCGTGGTTCATACATCGCCAATATTCTCCATCAACACCAACTGGTCCATAAATATAAAGAGGCGCTTTTCTCTCAAACACTCCATCGAAATTCACCTGTTCTGGGTAGATCAGAGGAGCTTGCGAGAATTGGAACACATGTCAGGCGAACTCCTCCAGCTATATCTTCAGGATGAGGCTCGAAGCACAATGAACGACTAAAAGTCACAAAGTGCAATTGGTGAATTTGTATTATTCCCCAATCTGGACTTGGCTTGAGGACTTGTTTGAACTAGCGGTTATGAACATTCGCAAGTTGTTGGGCTTTAAAAGCGGTCTGAATGGTGCATATCGAGAAGGTTATCTGATATCTGTATTTTGTGTAAGAAGCAGATATTTGAATTCCGCTAACTGACTGAATATCATTTTACATCGCTAATGAGTCTCACATTCAGCTTTAAGTTAGGTAAGATTAACACGTCCACCGCAGCAGGAGAAAAAATAAAAGCCTATGTTGAATATTCTTTGTTTTCATATATTCTTCAATGCTCTTCAATTCTATGCCTCTGAATTGGCTCATGTCTGTTAAGAGGGACGATCTCAAACGGCGCTCTCTTTCTTTTTTATTAGCTTTGGAAATGCTCTCATACACGTGTCACAAACCTATGTGACCCGTATAGACTTCAAAGAATTATGTAGCGTCCTCTCCCAAAACCAGTCTTGCTAATGTTTTCGACTGCCTGACCAGGCGGAGATCCGGGCGATCACGTGAGGTAGTGTGGTATTGACGCGATGACGTCGAGTATGAAATCTTTACGGACAGTAAACTAACCATCAGGGCAATAACAACCAGGACGGTATGGTGATGGAGTGTAAGAAGGAGATTAACGTCTTTTCTGGGTCCACATGTCCACAGGTCCGCGAGTGTGTGGTCGTCCCATTGTGGACTGTAGAAAATAGCTGTTCACCAAAAGCATAATACCCTGCAAAGTGTTTGCTTTTTCCGAAGTAGCCTACGAATCTCTTAGTTTGGATATGAGTTTTCAAGTGAGTGACTTTTGTTCATCCTAGAAGCATCTTTAAAGCTGTCGACTTGTTCGCTGAAAAGCCTCCTGGAGATACACTCTAGTTATTTTTTAGTGTTCCGGGCGAGAACATCAGAAAATAAGTTTCAATATAAAACAATATTTCTTAAATATCAAGTAAAAAATCTTTCCCCCAAGGAAATTGTTTTTAAGTAAGTTTTGCCCATGAACATTCCACTAAGGAACAGGGGCAAACTTCTCACATATCAATGAGTGCAGTCCAATTCAAATTTTTTAAGCTCAATGAGAAGGGACCACCTTTTTATAGCCGAGTCCGAACGGCGTGCCGCAGTTTTACATGGCATAGTACTTCAGAAATGTTGCCAGCATTAGGAGGGCAAAACCACCGTCGAAAAATTTTTCTGATGGTCTCGCCAGAATTCGAACCCAGGCGTTCGGCGTCAATGGCAGACATGCTAACCTCTGCGCTACGGTGGCCTCCTGTTTTTGTGTTGTTTTCCTTAATTTGTTCATCAATAAATTTCTAGTAACAAATTATAAAACTAGGTAAAATTTTTTCAGTGTATGCGTTGTCCCAAAATGTTAATGCGTTAAATTAAAATTTCCCGCTAAATCGCAATTATTTGCATTGATTCTAAACAAAACCAGATCTGTGGTGATAAGCTCTGAATAAGTCGTATGTTTTTTTTTGTACAGAGTGAATTCCTATTGAGTCGAGTGTTTATAAGACTGATAGGTCACGTGAAAAATTAGTTTAACATGTATTTTTCCTGTCAAAAGGTTGACGGCTAATCCTAGGCACGTGGTTTAATTAATTCAAATGATTTTTTGTTTTATATACACAAACCTTTTTAATTTGTAGCTTGAGCGTTCATTCAAAACTTAGAGATTTAGTTTTTTTGCGCAAAATAGTGATTGTGCCGTTTTATAAGTTTACGCTGAAAGCGATAATTTTCGTAAATAACCAATCAATCTACCTACCGGCATAATACCGGTTTTACTTAACCCAAAGACCAAGTTTGATTTTATTTAGTCAAGAGCTTTGTTGGGGATTTTTTTTGTATTATTTTGTATTTATTATGGTTTGCCCCCATTGTTGTTTAGAGCAGACAAACAAACTAATTCAGCCTGTTCATGTAGTGGCTGTCTTGCCCCAATGTTGTTTGAGGTCGAAGTCTAAGTATGATTGCAATTGAATAATAGTAGCTGTATTCGTACTCCCTCAGTTTGTTATGCCATATGAAATCGCATCTTTGTATGATGACTCGAGTATTATTTACACGAACCCTGAGTGCTGTCAAAAACACTTGAGGAGGAGACACCGCATCAGTGACCTGGGTCTATGTTTAAAGACGAGGAGGCACAATTTTTTAATTTACTTTAAAATTTCATAAGAGAAGAAAGTGAAGAGCACATCTCAAAACTTAAATTGCAATTTGTTTACTTTCCCAGAGTGGGGGCTAAGGAGCATTTGCTGCAGGATGTGTGGGCACATGAAGTAGGTACATACTTGTATGGTGTTTACTTAAACTGGAAATTTAAAATCAGATAACAAGAGGAGAGTAACTAGAGTTTCATCCGAATTTGGATGCAATAGATCTTATAGCACTTTGAGTGTATAAAAACTTATTCTTCTTATATATAAAATTCAATTTGTGTTTATTTGTTGGTTTGTCTGTTCCGCATAGACTCAAAAACGGCTGAACCGATTTTCTTGAAATTTTCACAGATGATGCATAATGAACCCTTTGTTTTTTTGATATCTGAAGGGGGGCGGCCCTTCCCCCTTACCCTAATTTTCAGTAACGCCGGATCTCGAATTTTGTGTGATCTCTTATAGTAACCTAAAAACAAAAATGTGGCATGCAAATTCCGGATGGGGTACCTAGCGGGACGCCCCACCCCCAAAACCTACCAAATACATATATAGACCAATCACGACAATATGGGGCTTAAATGAAAGGTATTTAGGATTAGAAAACATATCTGATATCTAATTTTCGGGCCAAGTGTTTGGGGGACCACCCCAACCCCCAAAACACTCCTAAATTGGACATATTTATCGACCATGACAATATGGGTCTCCGATGAAAGCTTTTGAGAGTAGAATACGAATCTGACATCCAAATGTGGGACCAAGTTTCTGGAGTCCACCCCTTTCCTAAACAGTACTTATTTACTCACCATGGCAATATGGGACTCAAATAAAAAGACCCAATAAAAGGAACAAATCACATAATGACTCTTCATGACGGATGCGTTGAATGGGTTTGTTGCCTAATTTTTGTTCGCTAGAATGAACAATAGTAAGGCAAAAACCTTCTGAAGATTAAATTTGGCCACGTACTCTTTGAGCGTTCATACCCCAATTGTCCCAGTTTTTGACCCACTTATTTGAAAGGTCAATAAAAACAAAAGTATTTCAGTTATTGTTATACCCACCACAATAGGATGTGGATATACTAATCTTGTCATTACGTTTGTAACACCTCGAAATTTTGATATGAGACCCCATAAAGTATATATATTTTTGATCGTCTCGAAATTCTGATTCGAACTAGCCATGTTCGTCCGTCCGTCTATCGAAATCACGATAGCGGTCGAACACATAGAGCTATCCGCTTGAAATTTTGCACATATACTTTATAAGTTGTTGGGGATTGCAAATGGGCCATAACGGTTCAGATTTGGATATAGCTCCCATATAAACCGATCTCCCGATTTGACTTCTTGAGCCCCTGGAAGCCGCAATTTTTCTCAGATTTGGCTGAAATTATGCATGTTGTGTTCCGTTATGACTTTCAACAACCTTTTTAAGTACGGTCCGAATCGGGCAAGAACCTGATATAGCTCCCATATAAACCGATCTCCCGATTTAAATTGTTGAGCCCATGGAAGCCACAATTTTTGTCCGATTCGGCTGAAATTTTGCATGTAGTGTTCTGTTATGACTTCCAACAACTGTACCAAGCACGGTCTAAATCGGTCAAGAATCTGATATTGCTCCCATATTAACCGATCTTCCGATTTAACTTCTTGAGCCCCTGAAAGCCGCAAATTTTGGCCTATTTGGCTAAAATTTTGCATATGATGTTCTGTTATGACTTCCAATAACTTTGCCAAGTACGGTAGAAATCGGTCTATAACCTAATATAGCTCCCATATGAACCGATCTCAGGATTTGACTTCTTGAGCCCCTTCCAAACGCAATTTTTGTCCAATTTGACTGAATTGATTGAGAATACAATATGGCAATTTTTTCAAGCATTTCAGGAAAACTACTTGTTGATATAAGCTTTCCGGATAACGCCTTTAAATCGGCAAGACCTGAAAGTATATTAGAGTCGACTAAAAGCTGTACTCTGCTTGTATCAGCAAGACCTAAAAGCATATTAAGGGTCGACTAAAAGCTGTACTCTGCTTGTATCAGCATGTCATACATACCTGTGGTTGACAATTGCATATCTCAGGTCGAAGATTCCAAGAGATCGCCCGAGTTGACAACAATAAACCTAACTAAAAAAGAAAGGAAGTTGATTAATAATTTACTACATACAATGGTGGTTATCCCATCATAATGCCTTTTATACTTGTGACGTACTATGCCATATAAAAAAAGATGTCACACTGCGTCATGTCGTTCGGACTGGGCTATAAAAAGGAGGAGAAGGTTCCTTATCATTAAGCTTAAACATGAATCGGACTGCACTCATTGATATGTGAGAAGTTTGCCCCTGTTCCTTAGTGTATTGTTCATGGGCAAAATTAGCAATTTTTACAAACGAGTAGGCCACCGTAGCGCAGAGGTTAGCACGTCCGTCTATGACGCCAAACGTCTGGATTCGAATGTGGTGGTTATCCCCTGCTAATGCTGGGGACAGAAGTGACGCACTATTCCATAGAAAACATCTGCCCCAAGAGATGTTGCACTGAGGCACGCTGTTCGTACTCGGCTTTAAAAGCAAGATCCCTTATCATTAAGCTTAAACTTGAATCGACAGCATTTGATGATATGTGAGAAGTATGCTCCTGTTCCTTAATGGAATGTACATGGGCAAGTAAAAACTACGCCATTACTAAAAATGGAACGATACACGCTTCAACAACGCATTGACTTTATTAAACTTCACTAAAAAAAAATTGTGAAAAACTTGCAGTCACAGTTCGCAAAACTTAAGCATTTTTGGGGTCGTCTTCAATCACCTTGTCGGACCCCAATAAAGCAAAATTATTGCATCTGGGGATCGGAAAACCCAAGAGTTATTGTAGAGAAGCCTCTCCACGCCCACATGAAAGATAAGGTGTACCCTAACAGCCCAGCGTCGGTTCAAGACTTCAAAGATAGAATTCGTGAGGCTATCGAAAAATTTAATTTTTCTTTGAATACCAAAATAACACCTCTTATTGGAGAACCCTATGAGAACCAAAAAACATGAAACCGATATAAAACATAACAAACAACCTCTCCTCTCACAAAGCCCAAAATGACATGTAAAAGGACCAGGACGAATCTTATATTAAAATTTGACCCGTGTCTAGAGGACCACCCCCCAGAAACAACCCCTGCAGGACATGCTTAACAATTTGGAAATGTGGATATCGAATGAAAGATATTTGAAAGTAGTGTACAAATCTTATGTCACATTTTTGCAGGTGTCTTAATGGCCGCCCTCGTAAAAAGAACCACCAAATGGACATATTTGACCCACTATACACATTAGATCTCAAATGAATGGTCAAAGGGAATAGACTACATATTTTATATAAATATTTAAGACCAAGTGCCCCACACCATTAAAACGTATAAGCTGAATACAAATCTGATATAAATGTTACATAGGGACTAAGTGTTTGGATGACCGTTACACTCCCATAACACCCTTCAACAGAAAATTTTGACAGATCGCGACAATATACGACTATAAAAAAAGGGTTTGGCAGTAGAGTAAAATTCGTTATTATTATTTGGAACCAATTGTCTGAGGGACCTATCATCAAAAAAAAAACACGCCGGGCCACCAAATAGCCAAGTATATAGGTACAAGTTATTTAACTATATATTACGTGTATACCATTAGCTATGACTCCCATGGACAAGTAACTCTTGGTATGGGTATTGTAACTGACTTAACACATTCCATACATAATTAATGTCAAATTGAACGAGAATAGAAAACTTAGACTTTTAAGTGTTAAAATCGGTAGATGGATTTATATAGATGCTATATCCCAACCTTGGGCGATTTAGCTCATTTACAATCCCAACCGATCTACATCAATAAATAGTATATTTCCTACAAGTGGACTGGCGAATGATCAAAAACAAGTATGAGGTATATTCTTCAGTCCTTATCAGCATTTTTAATCGTTGCTAGCCCCCAAACTTTGGTGTGGGGTAAGTTGCCAAAAATGTCATTAATTTATTTTATTTATACTATATTAAGTGTGTTCGTGTACTTAACAATTTTTGCAAATTTGCACAAATTTTTACCTGAAGACATTCGCGTATATTATTTGCCTGCAGAAGAGAGCGCGACGAGAGCAAATTTTGACTTCCTGTTGGGAGTTTTTTACAAGCGGAAATTTTCAACATTGAACAGATGTTTAATGAAGCTCAGCTGTTTTATGAAAATACGAAAGTTAACACAAAAAACATAAAAAATGACAGAGGTAAATAGTTTGAAAAATATTTTGAATTGTGATACCACAGGAACAGAAGAAGGAAGATGCATTCTAGTTCCTATCTTTGAACCTTCCAGATCGCTTTAAAAAGCCCAACAACTTGCGAACGTTTACATCCGTTAAATCAGACAGTTGCTCAAAGAAATGAGAACTTAAAGTGGAACTAGCAAGCTTATCCGCTTTACAATTCCCTGGGATATCTTTGTGGCCAGGCACCCATAACAGGTGAATTTTGAACTGTTCAGCCATCTCGTTGAGAGCTCTGCGCCAGTCGAGGGTGGTTGTTGTGTTCCGAAATAGGTTCTCCAGGGATTTTATGGCTGCCTGGCTGTCTGAGAGGATATTTATGCCACAAGTTCCTTAATTACAAGGATCTCCGCTTAATACGTACTACAGTGGTCGGATAACCTTTTCGATATGACCAGTTCTAGACCTTTAGAGTACACCCTAAAGCCCACCTGTTCGTCTAGTTTGGAATCATGTAAATTTTATTACCGGGATATTATAGTTCCATCGGTTCTATCAGGAATAGTGGTACAGTACTTTTTATCAAAAAGTCACACTGCCTGACACATCGGACATTGTATCAAGGATAACATAGTGTCCGTAGCCGCCACATGACCAAAACGAAAGCCCCCTTAGCCTCAGGCAGTGGTTGCAGCAACTTGCCTAGCCACAATGTCCAGAGTCATTAGATGTAGCATTAAATTCAGTGCATCAGATGTGATGCACAAACAAGCCATCCTTTGCATCTGATTGCCCTATGAACAGTTGATGGACTTTTAAAGCGCCATCTACCAGACCACAACACCATATAGCAGGTCTAACAACTGCAGAATATATCCAATGCATGATCCGCGGCTTCAACCACCAAATTTTACCATTGGCTCTCTTGCAGGTGTATAGGGTCAGAGTTGTCTTTCTGACCCTCTCCAAATTGTTGGATTTGAAGTTCAATTTCCTGTCCAGCGAAACACCCGGTATTTTGCGCTTTCAGTAAATGAAGCAAGGAGACAGGTGCCACTATAGGTAATTTGTATCTCCTGCGGAAAAGAGCTACTTCAGTCTTGCACGGATTTACGCCTAGACCACATTCGGTAGCCCACTTTGCTATGGAATGTAGAGCTTTCTGAAGTATATCTCTTAGAGTGCTAGGAAACTTTCCCTTAATCGCAATTGCCACGTCATACTCAAAAATTTGTGAAAATTTACACAAATTGTTACTGGAAGTCGTTTGCATACTTTATTTGCCAACAGAAGAGAGCGGAAGAGTGCTTAAGAACGAGCAAAATGTTGAGAGTTTGGTAATTGAGACCTTGCAAATTTCTAATGAAGGTTTTTTTTCACAGCAGAGATTTGCAGCAACGAACAGCTGTTTTATGAAAACGTGATGTTTAATACAAATAAATAAGAAGAGCGAGAGAAGGTTGTTCTTACTCTCCAGCATATTTTTACTGGAAAAGTACTCGACACACCACATTTTATCCAAACAGCTGTTGTTTTGCAAATGTTTACTAGAAGTCGTCCGCGTACTTTGCTGGAGAGTTTTTTAATCGGAGTTAAGTGGTTTTTACTCTACAACAAATTTTTAGTGGAATAGTACGCAAACAGACCTATTATATATTTTTGTTGGCACACTTTTTTTACCAATCGGTCATAAAGACTATAACCCCATCACCTTTTTATGAGTTCTCGTGCTATCATCAACATTGTTTTGAAATGTGGCGCTAACACTGAGAAAGCCGTGGTGCCTCGTGCCCTTTGTTACTATATTTTTGCTTAGTTTATATTATGACAAGTAATGCTATACTAAGCTTTTTCAATTAGCAAGTGGCAAAAATGACACATGCGTTGCCAACTGCAACAATGTATAACATTTCATAGATTCAGTTGTTATTGAAATAGCTTTACTTCAAAATAAAGGTGATAATCCTATCGGTGGTCAATGTACACATTCAGTTAAAAATACTTTGTATTCACTATCTTGTAGATGTATTTCGTTGCAACTGTAGCCTTGCTTCTGTTTTCTGTTGTCACTCCTTAGATTTGTCATCATTCTTGTATATGTCATCTTGCCAGTGCATTGTGTTCTGGTGTTAGGAGTCCGATAGAAACAAATTGGAGTGGAATATTTCAATTTTTATACCCACCCACCCAAGGATGAGGGTATATTCATTTTGTCATTCTGTTTGCAACACATGGAAATAGTTATATCCGCCCCTATAGAGTATATATATTCTTGAACCTCGTACAAATCAAAGACTGCTTGTCTGTTGAAATCACGCTACAGTCTTTAACAAGTAAAAGCTTGCTAAGTTCGGCCGGGCCGAATATTGGGTACCCACCACTATGGGTTCCGCTAAAAATTTACCCTTTTTACTGAGTTTCTATTTGAATTATTCTGTTCTCAAGAAGTCATATCGTGATATCGGTACTTAGGGGGCCTATATCACCATATTGACCGATTCGGATAAAACTTGGCACTTACGTTTTAAGTCATAAAAAAGGTTTTTGGGCCAAATTTCAGCCAAATCAAATGAAAATTTAGGCTTTTAAGGGCTAAAGAAGCAAAATCCGTGGATCAATTTATATGGGGGCTATATCTGTTTATAGACTGATTCGGATCATACTTGGCATGGATGCGTAATCCAAGTCCTTGTTCCAAATTTCAGCCAAATCGGATGAAAATTGCGGTTTCTAAGTTCTCAAGAAGTCAAATTCGTGGATCGGTTTATATGGGGACTATATCTGTTTATAGACTGATTCCGAAAATACTTGGCATGGATGCTGGAAGTCGTAACTCAAGTCCTTGTTCCAAATTTCAGCCAAATCGGATGAAAATTGAAGTTTCTAAGTAATCAAATTCGTGGATCGGTTTATACGAGGACTATATCTGTTTATGGACCGATTCCGATCATACTTAGCATGGATGTTAAAAGTCTTAACAGGTCTTTGTTCCAAAGTTCAGCCAAATCTGATGAAAATTGAGGCTTCTAGGGGCTCCAGAAGTCGAATCCCGGGATCGGTTAATATGGGGGCTATATTTGTTTATAGACAGATTGGAATCATACTTGGCATAGATGTTGGAAGTCGTAACTTAAGTCATTGGCCCAAATTTCAGCCAAATCGGATGAAAATTGAGGCTTCCAAGACCTCAAGAAGTCAAATCCGGGGATCGGTTTATATCCAAATCCGAACCGATATGATCCAATTGCAGTTTCCAACGACCTACAACAATAAGAAGTATCTGCGCAAAATTTCAAGCGGCTAGCTTTACGCAGTTGTAAGCGTGATTGTGCTAAAATCCCCAACATCTCCGCCAAATATGATCCAGATCGGTCTGTATCTTCATAAAGCCCCTATATGGACCGATCTTTCCATATTAGGTCCTAGGCCCATTAGAGGCACATTTATCGTCCAATTTCCCTGAAATTTGGCGCAATGACTTGTGTTGGCATCCTCGACGTCATTGCTGAATATAGATCATATCAGTATATCTTAATATAGCCCCCATATAGATTGATCACCCGATTTAGGGTCTTATGTTCATAAAAAATGTATTTATTACCTGATAAGGCTGAAATTTGGCGCAATGATTTGTGCTAAGATCCTCCACATTAGTTGAGTCTTTATCTTAATATAGTCTCCATATAAATCATACTCCCGATGTAGGGTCTCAGGCCAATAATAGCGGCATTTATTGCCCGATTTTGCTGAAATAAAGGTTGAATTTTTAGCTATTATCTTTTTGGCAACACTGGTTTAAACAAGTGTCAAGCATCTTTAGTTTGGTCTATAATTTTACCATTTACCATCTTACAAACGAACATCGTTTGCAAATTATTGAATTTTATTATCAAAATGAGCGCTCTGTTTAGAAAGTTCATCGCGCGCTCAGTTTTGCTAATTTTTTCCCATTTACGGCTCAATGGGTACGTAAATAAGCAGAATTATAGATTTTGGAGTGAAGATCAGCCAGAAGCATTGCTAGAGTTACCAATGCATCGAGAAATAGTCACAGTTTAGTGCGGTTTATGGGCTGGTGGCATCATTGGACCGCACTTCTTCAAAGATGATGTGAATCGCTACGTAACTGTGAATTGTTAGCGCGAGATGATATCTAACTTTTTTGCCCAAAATGCAAGAACTTGACTTCCAGGACATGTGGTTTCAACAAGACGGTGTTACATGCCATATAGCACGCGTAACAATGGCGAGTTCGGTGAACATTTTATTTCACGTTCGGGACCGGTTAGTGGCCGCGTAGATAGTGCAATTTAACGCCTTTAGACTTTTTTTTGTGGGGCTACGTTAAAGCCCATTTCTATACAGTCAATCCCGCTTCAATTGACGCATTGGAAGATACATTGAAGCATTTATTTGTGAGATACCGACCGAAATTTTGGAAAGAGTATGCCAAAATTGGACTAAGCGGATGTACCATTTGAGGAGCAGTCAGTTTAGTGCGGTTTATGGGCTGGAGCAGTCAGTTTAGTGCGGTTTATGGGCTGGTGGCATCATTGGACCGCACTTCTTCAAAGATGATGTGAATCGCTACGTAACTGTGAATTGTTAGCGCGAGATGATATCTAACTTTTTTGCCCAAAATGCAAGAACTTGACTTCCAGGACATGTGGTTTCAACAAGACGGTGTTACATGCCATATAGCACGCGTAACAATGGCGAGTTCGGTGAACATTTTATTTCACGTTCGGGACCGGTTAGTGGCCGCGTAGATAGTGCAATTTAACGCCTTTAGACTTTTTTTTGTGGGGCTACGTTAAAGCCCATTTCTATACAGTCAATCCCGCTTCAATTGACGCATTGGAAGATACATTGAAGCATTTATTTGTGAGATACCGACCGAAATTTTGGAAAGAGTATGCCAAAATTGGACTAAGCGGATGTACCATTTGAGGAGCAGTCACGGTCAACATTTCCATAAATAATCTTCAAACATTAAATAATATGGGCCGTACTTTCGATTCAAATAAAAATTTCGTGCATTTTTCTAAATTTTACGTGTTTTATTTCTGATAAACTATCCTAAAGCTCTTAAGAAATCACCCTTTGTAACACAGTGAGCTGTATTCAACCCTTCGGCGTCCGTGTCGAGTATGGTTTAGATCGGACTATATTTTGGTATATCCTTCATATAGACCGATCTCCCGATAGAGTGGTATGTCAAATCCCTACACATCATCCGGATCGGATTATTTTTCCGGTTTTTTTGTGTATGACATATACTGTCCGACTTATAGTTGATAAGACATGATAGTGAATAGCTTAAACTTCCGTCCTTCAATGTTGTACCTCTTTATCAGGATTCACTGCTACGTAATGTAGAAGCGAATTTTGTTACATGGAGATACAACAACAAACTTCTCACATATACGTGAGTGCTGTACGATTCAAGTTTAAGCTCAATGATAAAGACCTCAATTTAATACTCGTAGCTGAGTACGATCTGCATTCCATAGGGCGACATCTCTTTGAGCACTAGTTTTTGTATCATAAATGACCCCCAGCATTAGGAGGGGATAACCACCACTAACCTTTTTTCTAATATTCTCGCTGAAATGTCTCATAAATGACCCCAGCATTAGGAGGAGATAACTAAACTTTTTTCAAACATTCTCGCTGGAGTTCGAACCTAGGCGTTCAGGGTCATAGGCGGACATACTTACCTCTGCGCCACGATAGCCTCATTGCTCCCGTTTTTTAATTTAATGTTCGTGGGCAAATTTGCATAAATATTGGAGATGTCATCTTTGACTTTTTACGTGGCATAATCGACAACCCAGAAAGAGTGTCTCCAACACGACTCTTGGCCCAAAATTTAAGAGTTTTCCTTATTCGTAGGATTTTAGAAACAAAAACGAGTCAAACAACCAAAGCTTTAAAATAAAGATGCTATGATATGAATAACAAGACCCAACATTTCATTCAAGAGGCATGCTTCTACCATTGCACTGCTCACTAATTAGTGAGTAGGTGGAAGCATGTTATCTTTTGGAGGCATCGCAATCTGATGAGGCCCTGGCAAGGCCGAAATCGCGATCATTGCAACCCGCCCCTGATACATTCAACACACCACACACTCTTAAATTGTTTTTGTTTTTTGGTTTTGAAATAGAAGCAAGAAGCTAAAACAAATTGGTCTAGGCGGGTTAAACCAACAACAAAATGAAGTAATTTTTGTGACCTAGTAAATAAGCGCAAAAAACGAATGAACAGCACATCGAGAAATATATGACTATGCTTATATTAAAAAGTTATTCTATGGCAAGCGAAGTTTGTCCGGATAACAAGTCTTTGGCTTTGTGCGTGTTCTTGAGGTTAGGTGCCTTTTTAAAAGATGTTGGCTGTAAGAATTAAGCCTTTCTCTTACTGCGCTATAAGAAAAGGTTGAATAACAAAACCCAACATTTCATTCAAGGGGCATGATTCTACCATTTCACTGCTCGCTAATTAGTAAGTAAGTGGAAGCATGTAGTCTTTTGGAGACATCGCAATCTGATGAGGCCCTGACAGGGCCGAAATCGCATTCATTGCAGCCTTTCCCTCATACATTTAACACACCACAAATGCTGAGACTCTTTAAAGTGTGTGCTGTTGTTATGTTTTGAAATAAAAGCAAGAAATAAAAGCAAATTGGTCTAAGCTGATTAAACCAACAACAAAATGAAATAAAGATGCTATCTTTAAATTTAATTTCTTATCTACTAACGGACATGACCATCCGTTTCAAATTTTAATTGCTGATTGATTCTTATTTTGCTTCATAGATGACTGTCCAATTATTATTTTTTGAAAAATTCTCTTTTCAAACTAAGCATCTTAACCAAATAAAAAGGTTTTCAGTATACGGACAAACATTTTTCAGTGTATGAAAGAGTTTATAAAGAAGAGCTTCCGTATTCGGAAACACTCTCAACGTTGTTCTGAAATATGTCCAAGATATCCAAAACTTGTAAAAGGTCCCATGGACTGGTCGATTGGACTTCTTAAGCATCTAGACGGCGCAGTTAATATCCGATTTGGCTGAAATTTTGGAAGACGACTTCTCATATGACCTCCAACAGTATTCGTGAGTAAAGTTCGAATCGATCTATAACCTGATTTAACACTCATATAGACCGATCTCCCGATTTTACTGCTTGAGACTCTAGAGGGCATAATTCTTATCCAATTTGGCTGAGATGATGCTTTCTGCTATGACCTCCAATATGTACAGCAGGTATGGTCCAGATGGGCATTATACAAGCATAAACAAAATCCATCCATGGTGGACGGTATATAAGATTCGGCACAGCCGAACTAAACAAGCTTTTAGTTGTTTTTTTTTTGTTATTATTTAATATAAAACTATATGCATATTTTATTTTCCCATAAATTTTCTTATTCAATTATTTTATAATTTTTTTGCCATCAATTATTGCTTAATAGACATTCATATTTGTTTTCCCTGGCAAAACATGAATTAGAATCAAGCGCCGGTTATCGAAACGGGTAATCAATCAAGCGTCAATTTTTGAACCTTCAAGTCACGATGGACATGGGGGAAACAGATTTCCATTCAAGATACACTTTATACAAGCGCAAGATAATAAAAATCATTGACGTATTATATTTAAAACGAGATTCTAATACTGCTTTCTAGTTGTAGTAATAGTAAACACAGCAATCTTAGCCAACCACGTCGAAAAATGCCTTCGTTACTTTTTGAAAAATTTCCAATTATAATTTAACAAATATATATATTTACAAGTATACAATATTGTTTTATGATGGCCTGTTGTATTACAAAATTATGACATGAAGGTCAATGAAAATGAAATTAAATTAAACTTAATGCGTTATAAATGTTCTGAACAAATTCCCATTCTGGAAGAGGGAATGAGATGCCACTATCAGAATATTCTTTTTTCCTACTATTTTTAACAGTACACGCAAAAAATTAAAACGTTTGTGAACATTTTTCCGACAAACAAAATACCTTTCCTACGAAGGTTTTCTTTTATTGTAACCTTGTAACGTTTGGCTTCAACATACCAAACGTTGGCCACAAACGTAGCATTATTGAACGTAACTAACTTTGTTTGCCGTTAACCCTTTAAGACCCCGCCTGCGGTAAAAGGACCTTTTAAAAATGGCATTTTTCAAGATTATGATTTAGGAACAAAAATGCTGATATGCCCAATGACAAAAATCATTAGAACAACACGCAAATGGCTGCTGGGTACAAGTTAGTAATATTTATGCAATAAAAAAATATACTTCCCAAAGTTGGTATTTAAATGTGCGATTTTTATCCATAACCTGATATAGCTCCCATATAAAGATATCTCCCAATTTTATTTCTTGAGCCAATTTAGGGCGCAATTCTTATCCGATTTGGCTGAAATTTTGCACAATGAATTCCACTTTGGTCTGGTATCAAAAGACGTTTTTCTGTGAGTGTATATTTAGAAGCACATGAAGGAGGCTCATCGATGTTGGGTGATACGCAAAAGTCTATTAGGCTTGAAATATGGTCTGAATCTCAATCTGTTCCATTAACATTAAGAAAGCGTGGTCGGGCCGATTCTGACATACGCATTGGTAGTATGATGGAAGACAGGAGATTTAGAACGATAGGAAAATTGGATAAAAAGTAGAAGTAGTTCGGGCCATCGACGGATGACAGAGAATTGTGGTGGTAATACCTGGACGGCCATTGAGGTTAAGTGTAAAACACGTTTACCAAGAATGCAAAAATGGGTAGGAGGAACCCTCGCATTAATACGACCTAGTTGCAGTTGCTACTAGGTGCGGAGCCCACTGTGGCGCAGGGAAGAATACCAGAAATAATTTTCATTGCTGGCTATCGCTTCCTAATGCCGGCGACATTGATGAGGTACTATGCCATGTAAAAACTTCTCTCCCAAATGCCCCTTATCATTGAACTTAAAAACTTGAATCGGCCAGCACTCAGTGATATGTGAGAAGTTTGGCTTGTTTCTTAATAGAAAGTTTATGCCCAAATGCAATTTGCAGTTGCTACTTATATGGTTCGAAACTAGGGAAGAAAACGGGTCTGGATGTCTATATTGTAGATCCAGAAACCGAGGTCTTTGCCGGCCTAGGTCCTGCAGGCGGAGATAGTGGATGCAAGTCATGTAGTTGTAAATTTTCTATCAGTTCGATTTGCCCAATTATAAATTTGCCCAAGTATAGTCAAATGGCCTGCCATTCAAGTGAAAAATATAAGCGAGAGACGGCCTTGTAACAGATTGAAAGCTGAAGGACAGCAAAGACTTATGGACTGCTACTACAGACTGCAAAAGGGCTAAGAACAAACTAACATCCAATGAATTGGAGGAATATGAAATTTGAATGAAATTTGCCACTGTTGAACTGATTCGGTTGGATAGCTCTTATATCTGGGAGTCGAAAATTCCAAGTTATGGTGGTGTGCAGCAGAGCAAAAGGATAATTCTTTTTCGCTTAAATATTATCAAACAATTTATTTGTGTTAGAAATTCTTGTTGTGTTTTCTTGTACCTGGCAGCCATTTGTCTATTGCTCTAATGATTTTTGTCATGGGACATACCAGCATTTTTGTATCTAAGACGAAACTTTAAGAATTTTCACATTCCGAGTTTACCATCCGCACTCGATCGAGTTGCTCAACTTACTGACTGCTGTTTGCCCATCACTATCTATACGCTTAAATATTCACCCTTTCTCTCTGGTAGGAGAAACATAAGATAATAATTATTTGTGCGGTAAACGAATAATCGTTTACGGCTTTGAAACACTTTTGCTATCATAGAGTTTCTGGTTTTACAACAAAAGAAAGGTGATTTTAAAGTAGATGAAGCTGCTAAAGGGTTTGCTATAAACAAATTTAGTTACATTCGATAACACTACGTTCATAGCTACCGTTTGTTATGTTGAAGCGAAACGTTACACTTCATCATAAAAGTGTCTGTTTGTCATAAAAATTTCCCAAACGTTTAATTTTTTTGCGTACAGGAAGTCCTTCTTAACCACACTGTTCAAATTTGCAAATGCAAATTTGCTCATGAATCATTAAGGAACAGGGGCAAACTTCCCACATATCACCGAGTGCTGTCCGATTCAAGTTTAAGCTTAATAATACGGGGCCTACTTTTTATAGCCGAGTCCAAACGGCGTGCCGCAGACCGATACTTCTTTGGGGAGAAGTTTTTTTACATGGCAAAGTACGTCGCAAGCATAAGGAGGGGATAGCCAACTGAAAAAAAATTTTCTGTTGTTCTCGCCAGGCGTTCAGCGTCATAGGCGGACATGCTAACCTCTGTCCGTCTGTCTGTTGAAATCACTCTACAGTCTTTAAAAACAGAGATATTGAGCTGAATATTTGCACAGATTCTTTTTTGTTTTTTTTTTTGTCCTTTTTTGTCAGGTTAAGTTGGTAGATGGGCTATATCTTGATATAGCCCCTATATAGACCGATCCGCTTAATTAGGGTCTTAGGCCCATAAAAGCCACATTTATTATCCGATTTTGCTGAAATTTGGGACAGAGAGTTGTGTTCGGCTACTCGACATCCTTCTTCAATTTGGTTCAGATCGGTTCAGATTTGAATTTAGCTGCCATATAGACCGATATCTCGATTTAAGGCTTCGGGTCCATAAAAGGCGCATTTATTGTCCGATGTCGTCGAATTTTGTGACAGTGAGTTAAGCCCCTCGACATACTTCTGTAATATGGCACTGATCGGTCCAGATTTGGATATAGCTGTCATATAGACCGATCTCTCGATTTAAGGTTTTGAGCCCATAAAAGGTGCATTTATTGTCCGATGTCGCCGAAATTTCGGAACATATTTCGATAAAACTGCAATGGGGCATAAGGTACGCATTTTTCACTAGATTTCGATAAAAGGTGGTTTACATATATACCCAAGGTGGTGGGTATCCAAAGTTCGGCTCGGCCGAACTTTACGCATTTTTCTTGTTTTTTTATCTATGATACAACATTTTCTTTAAAAAAACATAAATCTACACAAATTTCAAAGTGACTACACTTCTGTGCAACAAATTCGTTATATTCTCCATTTCCATTTCATTATTCTATTTGTTTGATTGTTTAAATGTTTTTATTTCTCTTTTTATTTCTCCCTCGTCCATTCACTTCTTTGAATTGAATGAAATCTGAAAATAAGTCATCATTTAATGTGTAATAACATCATAATTTGATATAGTGGCGAGTTTAAACAAAACCATAGTGTTTTATTGCACTTTCTCTGTATAGTGTGTGCCGTTTTTTCTCGCTTATGACCATTGTTGAATCATTTTTCAAAACAATCCAAAAATCTCCAATTGGGGTTTTTATTTTGACGTATAATCCGATTATTATGGCCCGAAATAAAAATAGAAAAAAGAGACATGTTTCAACAAAAACTCATTCCAGCAATTTGAACCTCTTAGATTGACAATAAGTGTTTAGACATCATCAGGTATTAAAAGACAAGGCGGGGACTGGTTTTGAAATTACCCAACAATCCTTGTTTACTTTTGTCTCACATTCATTTAAAACGGCTCAATTTTTGTTTATTTATCAAACATATAGAAGAAGATCGAGAGTAAACAGTATCTAGTTTCCATACGTTCTTGCAATCCAGACGGACATTGTTGAACGTACACAGCGGCCAAATCATAAAATATTTAAATCGAAATAAATTTCAATAATTCTGGTTTCCCTTGCGAGCGCTAATCAACTAAGGGTATAACAAAAAAGTTTCAGCCTAATAAAAGTGTTTCTGCATCAAGTATTTTATTACGTTGGAATTAAGTAAGACTTACTGCAAGCGCAAGACGGGATGGGTAGAGAGAGAGAGAGACCCCTGAATTAGCAAATTGTGGGAATGATTAAGAGGTTATGGTGAGAGACAAAAAGGTCAGGAAAGCCATGAAAAGACCTTCTTTAATTTCAGATACCATTCCCTGAATGATAATTTCCGACATTACTGTAGACTACGAGTGCCATATTCACAGCATACCGGTTTTTAGGTTATACATTTTCAGTTTTTGAAGATTTAAGAGTCCGACATAATTTCCTCAACATTCCTCGATGTACTCATATCAGGGTTAACCTCTTCTAGATCATGTGCAAAATTACAAGGCACTAGGTGGTCCGGGCCAGAGAACAGCAGCAATCCACCTAAAAAATAAGTGCACATGGTAGACATGCAGCGAATGGCAAGCGCACACCTTATACTATCCATCATTATTGACGCTTACGACTCTTAATGACCACAACATAAAATACTCCTTTAAATTCGTTGAGCTATTATAAGTGTTTTTGCTTATGAGCATAACATGATTCCTGGCCCTATTTTACATTTTGAGCAGTTCTCACGAGAGCTTACATTGACCGTAACTGAATAGGAGACACACACACTCAGCTACAGTTCAAAGTTGTGAGAGCTGAAATTAATTTGCGTGCTTTGTAATGGCTTGGGTAAAGGAAACAAGTATAAACGTGCTAAGTTGAGGCGGCCCGAATCTTGGGCACCCACCACCATGGATTCCGCTAAAAATTTACCCTTAATAACTCAGTTTGTATTTGAATTATTTTGTATCAATCAAATCGGGAATTGATGGAGGCTTCGATGGTCTGTCTTTAGAAGTCATATCGGGATATCAGTACTTAGTGGAACCCATATCACCAAATTTACGAATTCGCATAAATCTTGCCACTGATGTTGTAAATCATAAGAGAGGTTTTAGGATCAAATTTCAACCAAATCAGATGAAGCTTCTAGGGGCACAAAAAGTCAAATCCGGGGATCGGTGTATATAGAGGCTAAATCAGTTTATAAACCGACTAGGATCGTACTTGGCATGAATTTTGGAAGTCATTACCCATGTCTGTTCCAAATTTCAGCCAAATCGGATGAAAATTGAGGCTTCTAGGGGCTCAAGATCAAGATCAAAACCGGGGATCAGTTTATATGGGGGCTATACCAGTTTATAAACCGATTCGGATCGTACTTGCCATGAATGTTGAAATTCATAACACAAGTCTCTGTTCCGTATTTCAACTAAATCGGGAAAAATTGAGACTTCTGGGGGCTCAAGAAATCAAAACCGGAGATCTATTTATGTGGGGGCTATACCAGTTTATAGACCGATTCGTATCGTACTTGACATGGATGTTGAAAGTCAAATCATTCAGCCAAATCTGATGAAAATTGAGGCTCCTGGGGGTTTAAGAAGTCAAATCGGGGGATCAGTTTATATGGGACACATTTGCAATCCACAACGACCTAAATCATTAGGAAGTATCTGTATTCGACCGCTATCATTATTTCGACAAACGGATGGACGGATGGACATGGCTAGATCGACTCCGAATGTTGAGACGATCCAGAATATATATACAGATCAATATTTCGAATTGTTACAAACGGTATGACTAGATTAGTATACTCCTATGGTGGTGGGTATAAAAATGGCAGTAAGTCAGTCACTTTTGAGCAGACGTAGACTGGCAGTACGTACGTCACTGATAAAAGCAATTCTGATTCAAAAATAAAAAACCAAGTGCAACAAAAACGGAGTATACCTATGCCGATCAATAAAACTTGATGTATCATTCCTCTGCTTGCTTTGGCTTCATATGGCACTCATTTGAGTGGTGTTCTTTTGCAAACAACACACGGTGTCTGTCAACGATTACTAAAACATTCGCGCATCTCTCACTCTCATGTATTTATACGTGTGTTTCCTGCTAACTTTGTTTTTATGTGGCATGCGATACGGACAATTGCCTTGGCCAAAGTGACTATTTAGTGCCAAATTTTGGATATCATGCAATTCTCTGGTCCGGGCGCCTCCTGGTAGGGCCCTAAAATTGGTCACCTCGGCACTTCGCTTGAGGTATATAATATCTCTTCTGGTTCGAGAGATATTCGACTTTTGATTTTTTGAAATTTGGTCCGAGATTGGCTTCGTATTTTGCGAATTACAAAGACATGGATGATACGTCGAGCAGAGGTTAGCATGTCCGCCTATGACGCTGAACGCCTGGGTTCGAATTCTGGCGAGACCATCAGAAAAAATTTTCAGCGTTGGTTTTCCCCTCCTAATGCTGGCAAAATTTGTGAGTTACTATGTCATTTAAAACTTCTCTCCAAAGAGGTGTCGCACTGCGGCACACCGTTTGGACTCGTCTGTAAAAAGGAGGCCCCTTATCACTGAGCTTAAGACTTAAATCGGACTGCACTCATTGATATGTGAGAGGTTTGCCCCTGTTCCTTAGTAGAATGTTCATGGTAATAATTTGCATTTGCAAGAAGACATTTATTTTATTATTTTCATTTTGACGCATGATTTACAACGACTTTCTTGTAGTTATTATTAAGCATTGCACAGGCGACCGGACTAACTAGAGCCTTGAAATTTAGCACATTATCTCGATAACACCTCAGCTCTATATATATGTCCTTTAATTACAATTGGAGTATATTACAATAAAATATAAATATGTGTGAACATAGGGCATCAACAAGTTCTCTCCATCGGGCTCTATCGTTGGCCAAAGCCTTGGCTTGATTCCACGATATTTGGGTTGATTCCAACTCTCTTTTCGTGCAGCGAATCCATTTGTTTTTCGGGCGTCCCCTCCCTCGCTGTCCTTGCGGGTTCCAGTCTAGGACATTTCTCGCGCGGTCGCCGTAGGATATGACCCAACCAAGTACATATTCAATTCCGGATTTTTACATCGACAGGGCAAGTGTTTGTTCTTATTTGTAATTCTTCATTTGAAATACGGTGTAGCAAGAAATTTCGAAGTATTTGTCGTAGGCAGCGATTTATGAAAACTTGGATTTTACGGGTAGTCGCTTGTGTCAAGCTCCAAGTTGTATAACCATATAATAAAATAGACTTCACACTTCTGTTGAAGATCCTGACTTTTGTATTATGTTAGATGTCGTTGCATCTCCAAACTTTTTGTGTTTAGAAAAGGCGTTTCTAGCCATCTCCAAACTTTGTTGTGTTTAAGAAAGGCGTTTCTAGCTTGTTTTAGCCTGTGCTCGAGTGTGTCTGCCTCTGATCTTCCGTCCTTTATTATTTTGCTACCAATATAGAAAAAGTTGTCAACGTCTTCAATGATATGGCCGTTTATAGTCAGATTTGGTGTACCTATCCTCTCTTTGCTATGTTCATTCTCAGGCCTACTTTGGCAGCATTTTCATTCAATCTTTCCAGTTTCGCTTTTATGTGCTCGAAGCGATGCGCAAAGAGGCATATGTCATCCTAGTAGTCGATGTCTCCGAGGAAGTCGTTAACACCCCAGCGTATGCCATAGGATTAGCGTATGCCTAATTTCGTAGGGCCGAGGCGACCAACTTTCATTTTAAAGAGCTATCACTTTGGCATATTTTTTACTTATATTTTTCCATTCTATCCCACTGTGCGCTGTCTGACTTTTAAATGTACCTTGCCGTAAAATGTGTGGAGGAAAGGATATTCTAGAGGCCTCAAATATTTTTTTCTCAATGCTGCAGAATCCTTTCAGTACTTGTTCTGAAACTTTTCAGCTCGCCCTTATGGTTTCTTAACTCAACCTTAAAGATGTTGCAGTCCTACTGTGCCTTTGTGGCTTTCACCTTATTGAAGTCTGTTCTTCAACACCTTTTCAGAACAAACAGTTATGTGGACCAGTATGGCGGTCGTTGTTTCTTTTGAAATAAAACTCAATTAGTTAAGTCTTCATATTTGTAGTTGTAATAATTAAGTTTTTTATTAGATATTTAGTAAGATTTAAAAGCAAAGAAATGCCTTAACGAAATCAACTTAAATTCTATGTTTGAATTATATAGGAGAATAAAAACGGTATTCGTTCATATAGTGAAATTGTAGCTTTTGACACTTTTAAAATTATTCAGTTCCCATAGATAAAGTATTTGGCAATGATAGTATTTATTGGTTAAATAATATATTTTCGTTTTCCAGTTGTTGTTGCAATAATAGAAACAAAATATATGCTACACAATTACAAAAGATTACAAAAAAACTTAAAATTTAATAAAAAGCAAGGAAAACTATGATAAGGTGTAGAATTCAGGGCTATTTAAATAAATAGTGTTAAAATTAGGCGTCTTTTCAACATGTTTGATATATGCTATATTTATGCGCACAACTGTTTTTATGGCATTTTAAATTTTCATATAATTATTTATTATTATTTTAATAAGCTTCCTAGGCATTTTCGATAATCGCTTTGTTATTTAGTTTTTTCTATTTAGTTTTTTTTTTGTTTATTTACATGCAAACGTAGAAGTAAAGAACATTTTTTTTTTGTTTTTTCAATGTGCAATCGTCGATTTAATAGCATTTAAAAATAATTTATGTGTTTTTATTATCATTTTTTGCCAGCTATTCGCTGCCAGCAAAATTTTAGTCAGTTTTGTAGTCAAATCAAAAAGGCACTTCAATTTACAATTTTAGTTTTTGTTTTTTTTTTCTCTCTTCTTTTCGTGGGGTGTGCTGTTGGCGTTTTAATTCAATGACGACAGACAAGACTATCAATACCTGGCCGGAAAAAAAACCAAACTTCAAGACAAATGCGTTGGGTTGAGCAATTTGCATTTTGGGTTTTATTTTGCAATTCAAAATTTTGATCAATTTAACGGTTTGCGTATAGTTGATAGGGAAAAAAAAGACAGGTTCAATGTTCATTGGGGGTGTCCATGAAATGTGAAGCTAGTGCTAAAGGGCTGGCTCTTGTTACACTGCAACAACTATGCACTTATCTTTACAGTAAGTTCAATATCAACATTAATTCAAGAAAATTCATAAGATAAGAATTTTATAAGGTGTTGTTAATAGTAGTGGCTTTGTTATCATTTCAAGCAACATTTATGCGAGTGACTTAATAGAAATTCTCAGAAATTCAATTGGATTTTTTTTTTGTGGGAAACGAAGGTGGAATATTAATTTAGAAGTATAATATATGTTGTCACCATACGATGGGGAAGAACCTAACTTTGTGATTCCCTGAAATATTGGTTCAAGCCTACATTAATGATCGCCACGAGATTCGAAGTGCATCTACATATATAACGCGGGACAAAGATACCTAATAATCGTATGTCCCCACATTAGCACACCTATAGCAAGGACAGGTCCCCAAAAACAGCCCACCATGACCTGTGGGCAACATAAAGGTTCTCTAGCTGTCAAGGAATATGTAAATGTTGCCCATGAACATTCCTCTAAGGAACAGAGGCAAACTTCTCATTGATATAATGAGTGCAGTCCGATTCAAGTTTAAGCTTAATGATAAGGGGCCTCCTATTTATAGCCGAGTCCGAAGGCATGCCGCAGTGCGACACCTCTTTGGAGAGAATTTGTGCATGGCATAGTACCTCACAAATGTTGCCAGCATTAGGAGGGGAAAACCACCGCTGAAAAATTTTTATTTTGGTGTTCTTGCCAGGATTTGAACCCAGGCGTTCAGTGTCATAGGTGGACATGCTAACCTCTGCACTGCGGTGGCCTTCAAGGAATATGCAACGGTAGTATTTCTTGACATTAAGGGGGCCTTCATAAATGAAAAAACCGACTTCAATCATAAAGGTGTTGGAAACTTTAACCATCATAACTACCGTAAGAAAGTTTTTTAATAACTTACTCGCTTAAACACACCATACAACAGGTTCAGAGAACATGTTGTTTTGGCATAGACAGAGCGATGAGGACCATGCCCACTAGGGCACTGGAGACTATTCTAGATATTCGACCCATCGACATACAGATTAAATGTGAGGCAGCCACTGCGGCTATGAGACTTAAGGCGATGGGAGAATGGATTGAGGATGGGGGCAGCTCATACCATCGCGGTATAATCGAGGCGACGATAGGAAACCTGGAAGGAAGGGAAGAGGTTTCCGATCGGATACCTGAGATGAACCTTAAAGTCGAGTGCGAGGCACTAATGCTCGCGGCACATTCTTGGATTTACGGCATACTAGTATTGCCATCTGGAAGATTATGTTTTACAAATGGATCAAAGCTAGAGAGTGGGTCTGGGGGTTTACATTGAGAACCCAGGGACTGAGATCTGTTTTAGACAGCCTGACCATAATATGGTCCTGCAGGCGGAAATCCGGGCGATCGCAGAATGCTTGAAGTGGTGTGGTGCTAACGCGAGGACGACGAGTGTGAACATCTTTAACGACAGTAAAATTTCCATAAGGGCAATAACAACCAGGACGGTAAAGTCACGAACAGTCTTGCAGTGTAAGAAGGAAATGAACGCCTTCTCTGAGGATGGGAAAATCCGCATCGTTTGGGTGCCGGGCCATAACGCAGTAAGGGGAAATAAAAGGGCAGACGATTTGGCGACAAAGGCCAGAGGACTGCCATCAATAAACTTGGTTAAGCCGAAGCCCTTCGGGTCGACGCAGCCCGAGTTAAGGAAGTGGGCGACGAATGCGCATGCAACAATGTGGAACAGCCAAACGGTCGGTAGGACGGCGAAAATCCTATGGGGGATCCAGATCGTAAGAAGACGAGGTTATTAATGAAAGGAAGTAAGAAGGGGGTCAGACACATAGGACTACGAGCGTACTTATGTAAAATCGGTGCGGCAAGTGATAGCATGTGTAGGGCATGCGGGGAAGATGATGAGACGTTGGAGCATTTCCTTTGTCATTGCCCGGCTTTCGCGTCTACCAAATACCGTCACTTAGGTGCAGACACAACACCAGACATGAACCAACTTAGGGGAGTGGTATTGAAAACAATTAAGGATTTTGTAAGTTGCACGGAATTCCTAACTTAAAATTTTCTTTTTAGAGGTTACTTTATAGTTTTTAGAGCGCACAACAAGCCGATAACTGGCTTAGGTGTATGTCCATAGTGGCACGGGGCGGATGAAATGAAGATTTGGCTGCCCCAAAAATTTTTCGAAATACCAAGGTGACCAACTTTATGGGCCTTCCAAAAAGAACCCGGACAACCAAGAGCCTTAATTTTGCACACGATCTCATTAACACCTCAGCTTTAACCATTTCAAATTTGAAATTGATATCTCTACCCATTCTCACAAGGCATTTTTTACCATTTTTTTCGATTTTCTCCCACTGGGTGTCGTAGGATCACACATATGGCTCAGTGAAGTGACATCTCAAGGAGTGGTACTATCTCCACTACTTTTGATTATAGCCACTAGTAAGTGACTTAAATGATTTGAATCTCCTCAAGGATTCCTTCACCATAAATTCTGTAATGATAAGCCTTCAATCAAGGCTTACCAAGATTCCGGTGTCTCCGTGAGTCCCGTCGTATCCTATGAAAAATGGGTTTTCATCAAAAGCCGCAACATTTCTTCCGTTATCTCTGCTCTCACCCTATGTCGCCTGCTAACGTTTCCGTTTGGACATGGGTTTGAGTTTGGGCATGGGTTTACGAAGTGCTCTGTTAAAAAGTCTGCAGGCCCAATATTGCGAATCTCTCCGGTCATCCAGGGTTTTCCTTTCCAGGGTTTTCCTTTCCCAAAGAAAACAACTATATTCGAAAGATTCCACCAGTGCAGTCGTAATCCGTTGACATTGTCGTCAATGTCTTCTATGCTTGCTCATTGTTTAGCCACTATGCTTGCTCATTGTTTAGCCACTGATGGAAGAAAGGTGCTTCAATACCTTAACTTTTTCTTTTTGTTTTGTAAATAAGACATGTTGAAGATGTGTTATAAGTAAAATTTTAACAACATATGTCAACTTATATGTTCTAAAAAACAGGACATTTTTTTTATCAAAAAATTGGAAAATTGTTCCGAATTCTCAAAACGCAAAGCCTAGACCCCCCATTTGGGCGAAGTTTTTTTTCCATATGTCTCCTAATTTGTACAGGCAATTTGCAAAAAAAGGCCGATTTTGAAATCATCTTTGCTCGAAATAGGAGTTTGGGGAATTTTGGTGAAAAAAATTGGTCAAAATTTTTTTTTAGTTTTTTAAGGACACTTTTCGTTCATTCATTCATTCGTTTTTTTCATAAAATTTGTTCAATCTGTTTTTTCGTTTTCAGAAAACTGCAGTTTAAAGCCCTTGGAAATGTTCTCACCATTCTAAATCAGGCATCAGAATGAAAATCGAACCATATATGTTAGGTAAATAGCAAAATACACTAAGGTATGTCATTTCATGATGGAAAGATATCGGAGCCAGCAATGAGTCGAAATTATTAAAATTTACTACCGAAATTCGGAGTCAGTGGCCTTAACGACAAGAGATTCAGCGATGAGGCTCATTTCTAGCTGAATGGCTTCCGCAATAAGCAATATATGCGTTATTGGTCAGAAACCAAACCACATGTACTCGATGAGTCATCATGGCATCCCGGAAAAAATTACGGTTTTGTGCGGTTTATGGGTCGGCGGCGTCATTGGGCCGTACTTCGTCCGTAATGATTAAGACCGGCTCTTTGCTGTGAATGGCAATCGCTGCCGTTCAATGATAACAGAATATTACACCAAATATTTTCTACCAAAATTGGTAGGTTTTTATTCTCTTGGTAGGTTGGTAGGCTGAACTCAATTTTTATGTATTCGTCAAGAGTGCAGAATAAAGCCAAGGATACCGAAGGTCCAGGGGATTATAAAGGGTCTCATTGCTTCAAATTTCAAGAAAATGGCCGTAAGTTCTGATATTGACCATAACGCCTGGTACAAGTGTTAGGGGAAATCTTCCAAACTTCGTAAATTCTGGATAGAAAATGCGGCTTTTGTGCGTTCAATGCCTTCAATCGGAAAAAAGGCTATGTGGCAGCTGCAAACAAATATAGTCAAATTTGGTCTCAATACTCAAAAGTTGAGCGGTACATGCATCTTGCTGTAACGGCGAAAATGGGAACTAAAAGACCATTTCTGGGCTCAAATACTTAAATCGGTAGATTGCTTTATCAAACTCGGCACTGTTGTTCATTGAAATCGCGGCAAAAATACGACTTTATGAACTCAAGATTTCTTAACGGGGGATCGGTATAAAGGGTGCTATATTAAGATATCTTTGAACTTCAGGCTGTAGAGTGACTTCAACCAATATAGAGACGGATATGTCTAGATCCTGTATGAGTAACGACGATCTAGTAGTGTAGCCTTGATAATTCAAAGCGTGACAAGTTCCGCCGGACCGAATCCATAGATACTGCTTAAAATTTACCCTTATTAACTGAGTTTGTATTTGAATTATTTTAGTCTCAAGAAGTCAAATCGGGATATCGGTACTTAGGTAGCCGTTATAAAACTTGGCACTGATGTTTTAAGTCATAAGATAGAATTTTGGACCAAATTTCAGCCAAATCAGATGAGAATTAAGCTTCAAAGTGCCGAAGAAGTCAAATCCGGGGATCGGTTTATATGGGGTCTATATCTGTTTAGAGACCGATTCGGATCATACTTGGCATGGATGTTGAAAGTCATAAATCAAGTCATTGTTCCTAACTTCAGCCAAATCAGGGGAAATTGATGCTTCTAAGGGCTGAAGAAGTCAAGTACGCGGATCGGTTTATAAGGGGGATATATCTGTTTATAGCCGAATTGGATCATACTTGGCATGGATGTTGAAAGTCTTAACTGAAGATGAAAATTGAGGCTGCTAAGAGCTCAAGAAGTCAAATCCGGGGATCGCTTTATATGGGGGCTATATCTGTTTATAGACAGATTCGAATCATACTGGACATGGATGTTGGAAGTCATAACTCAAGTCTTTGATACAAATATCAGCCAAATCGGATGAAAATTGAGTCTTCTAAGAGCTGCAGAAGTCAAATCCGGGGATAGGTTTATATGGGGCTATATCTGTTTATAAATCGATTCGGATCATACTGGACATGGATGTTGGAAGTTATAACTCAAGTCTTTGTTTAAAAATTTTAGCCAAATCAGATGAAAGTTGAGGATTCTAGGGGCTCAAGAAGTCAAATCGAGGATCGGTTTATATGGGAGCTATACCCAAATCTTAACCGATATGACTCATTTGCAATCCCCAGCAACCTACATCAGAAAGAAGTATCTGTGCAAGATTTCATGCTGCTAGCTTTACGCGTTCGACCGCTATCGTGATTTCGACAGACGCACGGACATGGCTAGTTCGACGCAGAATATCGAGACGATCCAGAATATACATACTAAATGGGGTCGCAGATAAATATTTCGAGGTGTTACGAACGAGGTGTTATGAGTAGTTAAGATTACTCCCATCCTATGGTGGTGTGTATAAAAATGTATAGTTTGAAGTGTTCTAAATGGCCAACTTTTCGGCTTGTAGAATATTTGCTAGGTTTTGGTCGGGTTTGGTGGGATTTTATTTAAAAATTCGTAGGAAATAATTTTCTTGAGTTACAACACTGGCCACATTCAATTTATGGGAAACCAAATGTGGAGAACGTGTTATCTCACGAAATGGTCCAGTCGAATGACCGCCACGGTCGGGCGATTTGACGCCGTTAGACAATTTCCTGTGGGGCTACGTCAAGTCTATGGTCTATGCATGACATTATCACCAGATAGTGTACCGTAAACAGCTGAGTACAATTTTTTCTCGCGAAGTGCACTATCTGTCAACGAGTTTTGGTTGTGTGTGTGTATTATAGTTGAGAATCATAACCCACACAAACAACGAAAAATGGCGCGATCTAGTAACATTCAAAAAAATCAGAGTTGCTCTTATCACTGATTTGACAGATAGTGTACTGAATATTTTGTTGGTGGGCAACTGCCAGTACTTGTACCAGTAAGCCAGCGACGATGAACTTCGTACGAATATCGAACGTGAAATTGCAGCAGTATCGGCTCGGCCGATGTATGCTTGAAAACTGTCGTAAATTAAGTTCAACATCTGGACTTCTATTGGGTTGCCCAAAAAGTAATTGCAGATTTTTTAAAAGAAAGTAAATGCATTTTTAATAAAACTTAGAATGAACTTTAATCAAATATACTTTTTTACACTTTTTTTCTAAAGCAAAAAGTAACAGCTGATAACTGACAGAAGAAAGAATGCAATTATAGAGTCACAAGCTGTGAAAAAATTTGTCAACGCCGACTATATGAAAAATCCGCAATTACTTTTTGGGCAACCCAATACAAGCGTGCCCGTGTTACCCATGCAAAATAAATCGTGTTCCATATACATATAATGGCATCAAACCTACTTTCAGAGGAATAAAAATGTCATTGATATTCAAACCCTTTTTTAATAAAAAGTTTGTAGCGTTCTTATTGAAAGACCCTATATTACCTTATAAAATTTAATAATATCAACGATATGTTTTGTTTTTTTCGACCTTTCTGTTTATAAACTCTTCAATGCTAAAAACCTCGAGCTTGATCAACATTGAACATTTTATAATATTTAAAAAAAAAATCCAACATATACACAAAATCAAACTCTAATTGGGTTTTAAACACAAATCCATAGATGCTCTCTTTTGTAATTCAATGACCAAATGTTTCATTAGACCAACAAAAGGGTCCTACCTAAACGATTATTATTTTACCTACCCTTAAAACTTCGAAAACATCCCGCCAATTTGTAAGCGACATTTGTAGAACAAATAGGGGTGATTCCGATCATTGAACACCGGGCGGGCGAGAAACACGTTTAGGGTGTGAAACGAAATACGCGCGTGTGGTGGAATGTTTTTGAAATTAATTGCATCACACTTATTTTTAATGATTATACATAAGTATTTAAGTGATATGAAATTCAAGTCATAACAATATCCAATAATTTTGTGAAGCAATTAGCGACGGATATTAAAAAGCCTTTAAAAATTATAGGCACGAGTTGTTTTAAACCTTGAGCAAACTATGAAAGAATGAATTACTCCAATTTACCTGCATTTCCTTGCAATTATTATGAGAAATTTCGTTACCATACGAGTATTGAACCATTCTTTGCCGAGATCTCATTTTCATAGAAAATTTTGTCTCTTTCCATAGACATTTTTGTTATATCCACCACCATGAATAGGGGTATATTCATTAACATCGAAATACCAATTTCCGACCCTACACGATGTCCGTGCGTCTGTCCGTCCGTCTATTGTAATCACTCTACAGCCTTTAAAAATTGAGATATTGAGCTAAAGTTTTGCACAGATCCGAATTTCCGCCGGTTAAATTCTTGAACGACAAAATCGGATCATATTTTGAAATGACTGTCAAATTGACCGATCTTCTGATTTAGGGTCTTGAGCTCATAAAAGGCGCATTTCGATTTTGCTGAAATTGGGAACATTGAGTTGTACTAGGGTTTCCGATATCTAAAACGAATCTACGGATTCAGGGACCTAAATCCATAAAAGCCGCATTTATCACCCGATTTCTCTGAAATTTGAAACAGTGAGTTAAACAAGATACTCGATATCCGAACAGTGTATGGTGTACATCAGACCGATTTAGTGTCTTAAGTGCATAAAAAGCGCATTTATTATCCGATTTCGCTGAAATTTGGATCAGTGTTTTGAATTGGGCCACCCAATATCCGGACCAAGTATGGTCTGACCACATTTAGATATAGCTGTCATATCGACCGATTCGCCCATTTAGGCCCTTAAGTACATAAAAGGCTCATTTATTACCCGATTTGACTGAAATTCAGAACAGTGAGTGGCAATTGGGCACCAGATATCCGAACGGAGTTTGGTTAGGATTGAACCATATTTGGATATAGCTGCCATATAGACCGATCTGCGGATTCAGGGTCTTAAGCCCATAAAAGACGCATTTCTGCCTGATTTCGCTGAAATTTAGAACAGTGAGCAGCAGTACGACACCCTATATTTGAAAGGAGTATGGTTCAGATCGGATAATATTTGGATATAGCTGCGAGATAAAACAAATGTTCAGTGGTGGTCCCCTCCTAATGCTGGCAACATTTGTGAGGTACTATGTGATGTGAAAACTTCTCTCCAAAGAAATGTTGATGTCGATGACTGCGACACGCCGTTCGGACTCGGCTATAAAAAGGAGGCACCTTATCATTGAGCTTAAACTTGTATAGGGCTGCACTAATGGATATGTAGGAAGTTTTCCCCTGTTCCTTAGTGGAATGTTCATGGACAATATTTTCAATTTGCCATATAGACCGCCTTGTGGATTCAGGGGCTTTAGCCCATAAAAACCGCATTTATCACTCAATTTCTCTGACATTTAGAACAGTGAGTTGATCAAGGCCACTAGATATCCATACCGACTATGGTTCACATCAGACCACACTTGGATATAGCTGCTTTACAGACCGATCTGCCCATTTAAGGTCTTAAGCGCGTAAAAAGCCCATTTACTATCCCATTTCACTAAAACTAGGAACAGTGAGTTTCATTAGGCCACCCGTTATCCGAACCGAGTATAGTCAACAACATAACTTAAATGTGGCTACCATATATACCGATCTGCTGGTTTAATGTCAAAAAACATATAAAAAGCGCATTTACTACCCGATTTGGCTGGAATTTGGAGCAGTGAGTTGCGCTAGGCCAACCGATATCCGAACCCACTATGATACACATTGGACGATATTTGGGTATAGCTGCCGTCTAGTACGTTTTAGGGTTTAACTCTCATAAAAAGCCTCATTCATTAACCGTTTTCTCTGCAATTTAAATCTACAACTCGTATTTGTAAAGGTTTCCCGGTACCTGAATCAAATAAGTCCAGATGGGCTAAACATGGATATAGTAGAGTTATAATAAAATAGGCTAACAAATATGTCCATGGTGGTGGGTATCCAAAGTTCGGCATGGTCGAAAAGGTATAGAAATTTCTAAAATTTTTTTTATAAACAAAATTTAAACAAATTATCTTAATAGAAAATTTTATTACTATAGAAAATTTTTGTACCTAATCAGAATGACTTCGAAAAAGCAATAAACCGGCAACAGAATAATAAGGCACCTGAAGTCGATGGATTGCCTGCTAAGCTATTGAAGCTTTTTGTATAATCTAGCTAAAGGATTGGGAGAGAAATCAGTACGGAGTTCGTTACCACTATAAATAAAGTTAAACACTTGAATAGGATAGCTTGCTTTTATATAAAAGCTATCCTATGTCCCTTATAGGATATTTTTGGTAAAGAAATAAATCCACCATCGACCAGATATCCACACTATGCCAGATCCTAGAAAATATAAAAAAAAACAAATCGGCATCTTTATTTATGGTACAGTGAACTTAGCAGAAATTCGATCATACCTTAAGAAAGGAGTTTTCTCAGAAATGGAAACAGCCTATCGTGTTATCTTATTCTGCTTAAGAAAATTTGCCACACAACAAACCACACATCAGTACTTTCGTGAGAAGGTTTCAATACTTGGCCATCTTTTTGGGATAATGAGTTATTAAAGTGCATCTCTAACGGATGAATCCAAAACCAGGTTCAGAAGGTCTCTTTTCGTCAGCACTTGGGGTATCTTTTTATATAAAAGAGTGGGGTGAGCAAACCATCCCCTTATACCAATTTTCAAACGCCAAGTCTAGGAGATGCACCGATTTTGTTTGCACACTAATGGTAATCGAAAGACACGAAACGGATAAGAGTTGCGGCCTCTAGAGGCTTAGGAAATCAAGATCCCAGATCGGTTTATATAGCGCTATATCAGGCTATGAACTGATTTGATCCACGCTTGGCACAGTTGTTGGAAGTTATAATGAAACACTTCATGCAAAATGTCAGCCAAATCGGATGAGAATTGCGCTCTCTATTGGCTTAAGAAATCAAGATCCAAGGTCGGTTTATATGGTAACTATATCAGGTTGTAGGTCGATTTGAACCATACATAGCACAGTTGTTGGAAGTCATAACGAAAAACTTCATGCAAAATTTCAGCCAAATCGGATGAGAATTGCGCCCTCTAGAGGCTCAAGAAGTCAAGATCCCAGATCGTTTTATATGGCAGCTATATCAGGTTATGGACTGAATAGCACAGTTGTTGGAAGTTATAATAAAACATTTCGTGCAAAATTTCAGCCAAATCAAATGAGAATTGCGCCCTCTAGTGGCTCAAGAAGTCAAGACCCCAAATCGGTTTATATGGCAGCTATATCAGATTATGAACTGATTTAAACCATACTCACTACAGTTGTTGGAAGTGGTACCAAAACACAACGTGCAAATTTTCAGCCAAATCGGATAAGAATTGCGTCCTCTAGATGATCAAGAAGTCAAAACCCATGATCGACTTATATGGCAGCTATATCAGGTTGTGAACCGATTTAAACCATGCTTACAGTTGTTGGAAGTGATACCAACACACAACGTGCACATTTTCAGCCAAATCGGATAAGAATTGCGCCCTCTAGATGATCAAGAAGTCAAAACCCATGATCGGCTTATATGACAGCTATATCAAAACATGGACCGATATGGCCCATTAACAATCCCAACCGACCTACGTTAATAAGATATATTTGTACAAAATTTCAATCGTCTAGCTTTACTCCTTCGAAAGTTTGCGTGCTTTTATGCCCTCCATCATCCTATGGTAGAGGTTATAAAAAAGCACATCTTCGACCGCTGCTATGAGGCTTAAGAAGCTTTCTTTTTCATCATGCAGCGGCTACGGTCACTGTGTTATGCTTGATACAATGACCGATGTTCCCGACAGTGTGGACTACACATTGACTGCGCTGCTTTTTGGTAAAAAGTACTGTGCCACTATTCCTGATAGAACCGATTGCAGCTACAATACCACGGTAACAGAAAGTGCGTAGAGATCTATTAATCATTAAAAATTAGGACTAGGACGAAAAGTAAACCGACCACTGTAGTCTGCTTCAATCGGAGAACCTTACAATTAAAGCAGTAGTGGAAAGGATAAGATATAATGTCATAACGGCAATTGCCATGCATTTCTTCTCGAGACAACCAGCCAGACATTCAATCTCTAAGGAACACATTTCTGAATTCAAACACCTTTCTCGAATGCCTCAGATCTCTCAAAGTGATGGCTGAACGGTTAAAAATTCCCCATTCCCCCGCCCTGGTTGCCTCGCCGCAGATATATCCCAAAGAATTGTAAAACAGACGAGCTTGCGGGACATTACACACTCCAGGGGAACTGGAATATGCGGGTGGGTATACCCATTATGGTTGCGCTAATGGGTATGCCTCTAGCGACATGTAATCTAACGTTCTGTAAGCAACGAATGATAAATGGTACACAAATGAAAGGTATTTGGAAGTAGAATAAGAATCTGATGTCAAAATTTGGGGACACACCAGGCCGATCTCTAGATTTTATGTCTTTGGCCCATAAAAGGCGCATTTATTGTCCGATGTCGCCGAAATTTAGGACAGTGAGTTGTGTTATAGCCCTCGACATCCTTTTTCAATTTGATCTTCAGCAGTCCATATTTGGATATGAAGCCATATAGACCCTTCTCTTGACTTAAGGTCTTGGGACCATAAAAGGCGCATTTATTGATCGATGTCGCCGAAATTTCGGTCAGTGAGTTGTGTTACGCCCCTCCACATTTCTCTGCAATTTGGCCAAGATCGGTCCAGATTTGGATATAGCTCCCATATAGACCGATCTTTCGATTTAAGATCTTGGGCCCATAAAGACGCATTTATTGTCCGATTTCTCGGAAATTTGGGACAGTGAGTTGTGTTAGGCCCCTCGATATTTCTCTGCAATTTGGCCTAGATCGGTCCAGATTTGCATATAGCTGCCATATAGACGGATCTCTCGATCTAAAGTCTTGGCCCATAGAAGGCGCATTTATAATCCCATTTCGCTGAAATTTGACACAGTGACTTATATTAGACTTTTCGTTATCCGAGTCGTTTATGGTTTAGATCGGTCTATATTTGGATATAGCTACCAATAAAACCAACATTTTGTTCTACAAAATTGAACAATGACTTGTATTTATTAGACCACTCAATCTGGTCCAAATCGGACCATATCTTGATATAGCTGCTATGGGGGCATAAAATTTAGATTTTTACCTGATTATGACGAAAGGTGGTTTACATATACCCAAGGTGGTGGGTATCGAAAGTTCGGCCTGGCCGAACTTAACGCCTTTTTACTTGTTTGTATTCAAACCTGCCATAACATTTTATTAAACAACTTAGGCTTTGAAGTATTATTGTAGTCGTTTGACGTTTGTTTAAAACATTTTAATATTTAAAATATCTGTCCCTAAGGAATATGTAACATTCGCATTTATTTTATAATAATTAATATGCTATTTGAAGCTGAACTTTGTTTTTTTTTCCACAGGAAACTAAAAATACATCGAGTAACTGAACAATCATTTCCATGAACGTGACTTCGACGTCAATAGAAAAAAATTGCAAGAAGAAAAATTCACGTGCGGTAAGTGAAAATATTTTACTTTGCTTTGTCTAAATGGGTCAAAACAATGTTCCACATGGGCAAAAAGAAATGGAGCAGCTATTGTATGGAACGATTTACATATACGACAAGGTACGAGAATTAACTATAACTAATTATCGCCCCTAATTTGCAATAATTAAACCTTGGAATGGGCTTTAGTATTCAGGCGATTGATAAACATTTCGAGGGTTAGAAAGCTTGTTCTAAAGACACACTCCTCTAAATTATCTCGGAATGTGAGGTTGATCAAGAATATATACACTATGTCCGATGACATTATCTTCCGCAGTGTTACAAACGGAATAAATAAGCTAGTCTACCACTATCCTATGGTGGAAATCAAGGACGTAGCCAGGATTTTATTTTTTTTTTGGGGGGGGGGGCCCACCCCACCTTTTTTCTAAATCGAAAATTGCAACAATTTTTCTGTTACTGTGAAATTGGTAAAACACTTCAATTTTTTTTTTTTTTTGAAAATTGTCGTCGCTACTGTTTGCAGGAAGTGGCTAATCGGCGGTGACATGTGGTTAAAGTCAGAGCTGATTTTTGTACGGCTTGCCAACACACTATTTTCAGTCCGATCCTAATCTTTCAAAAGCCTTATAAATGTGCTTTTCTTTGCGAATATCTTAGTTTAATAGTGAACCAGAACAGCGAACCAGCTTCAGTATTTTGATGACATTTTTTCTGTTGCGCTCTTTTTTATTTGAATTAGCTTTATGATTTCAACAGGTTATTTTTTGTGTCGATCAATTGGTTTTAATGACATTTATTTCCATAGAATTTTACGCAAATAAATTGAAAAATTAAGTAACAATAAATGTTAAAAATATTTCAAAAAAATTAATTTTGACCAATTTTTACGACGAGTCATCAAATGATGCCGTTTATTGAGAAATAAACGGGAAGAGATTCCCCTAGCGAAACAATTAAAGGTGGTCTCATTTGTTTAACAACCACAAATCATATGGTGTAATTCGCCTTCAAGATGTCAAAATTGGTATTTTTCTCAACACAACCAAAGAAACTTGCCCTCGTTTGCGTACGTGTGCAAGTTAAATGAGAGCAAGAGAAACTCAAACAAAGAGAATGTGCAAAAAAATGGAGTAGTTTGCTGAGAAAGTAAACACAGAACTGACATTTTAATACCGTCAAACTGGCCGACTGTAAGCGTGAGACCATCTTAATTAATCCACCTTGTTCTCCTCCAAAATTACTGAATTATTACAATTTTGTCTTTAGGAAAAACTATGATGAAGTTTTGTCTTTAAAAAAATTACGCTGAAATTTTGTCTTTAGAAAAAATTTCATTAAAATTTGTTTAGAAAAAATTTCATTAAAATAAGTTTTGAAAAAAATTTCATTAAAATTTTGAACATAAGAAAAATAATTTTGAGGTGGTCCTGCTCTAATCAAAATTTTCTCTTTTGTCATTTTAAAAAGTTTCACTAAAATTTTGTGTTTCGATTAAATTTAATATAATTTTTTTTCTATAGAAAAAATCATTTGGTGGTGGGGGCTCGGCTACGTCCCTGGTGCAAAGTATAAAAAATACCGTAGTATTTTATACACAAAATGTGTGTACTAAAAACGTGACTTTTTTTCTATATCACCATTTATTATCGTTATAAATATTTATTTATCCTCGCAGCAATTTGTAAAGCGAAGTATGGTCATGGTATCTTGGCCTTTGTATGTGCCGCTCGAAACGAAAAGATATACTACAATTTGAGCATAGATAATGAATATATATTGCACATAAGGTCATATGGTTTTCTGCCGATTCCGTAGTACATATCAGCTCTTTTGTCGAAATTCGAGTTCGAGTGCGTGAAGGGAAAGTTAATATCTATAATTTATTAAAAGGAATACGCGGTTGTTTCCATTTAATAGGGCATCTCTCCTATCCTCAGTCGCAAAAATTCTTGAGGCGATAAACCTGCCCGGCTTAAAAATGCCCCTTCATACGTCTAAAATAGAAGAGCTTTAAAACGCTTTCTTGCAAAAGTACCAGAATACAACAGCTCTCAGCGTTATAACCACGCATGCATTTAAGCCGCAAACAAGTAAAAGCGTACAAAGTTCGGCCGGGCCTAATCCTCCAAAATAGATAGCATTTGTCATGTTCTATGAATGACAAATATATATGAGCTACATCAATTTATTGACCGATATGGACCGTACTTGTCATGGCTGTTAAAAGTAATAGAAAACCACCATCTTCAAAATGTCAGGCAGATTGAGTTATAATTGCGCACTCTAGAGGCTCAGAAACTCAAATTGGGGGGTCGGCTTATATTGAAGGCAGTTGTTGGAAGCCATACTAAAACGACATATGCAAAATTTCATACAAATTGGATAAGAATTGCGCTCTCTAGAAGCCTAAGAAGTCCAACATGTAGAGGCTGCATCAGGTTATGAACTGATTTAGACCATACCTAACACAGTTGTCGAAAGTCAGTCCAAACCGATATGTGCAAAATTCCAGCCAAATCGTATAAGAATTGCGCCCTCTAGAAGCTCAAGAAGTCTAATCGTGAGATCGGTTTGAACTTGAACCACACTTAGCCAAATTATTGATAATGCTACCAAAACACCACTGATGCCAAAAGAGGCCACCGTAGCGCAGAGGTTAGCATGTCCGCCTATTACGCTGAACGCCTGAGTTCGAATCCTGGCCAGACCATCAGAAAAAATTTTCAGCGGTGGTTTTCCCCTCCTAGTGCTGGCAACATTTGTGAGGTACTATGCCATGTAAAACTTCTCTCCAAAGAGGTGTCGCACTGCGGCACGCCGTTTGGACTCGGCTATAAAAAGGAGGTCCCTTATCATTGAGCTTAAACTTGAATCGCACTGCACTCATTGATATGTGACAAGTTTGCCCCTGTTCCTTAATGGACTGTTCATGGGCAAAATTTGCATTTTCATTAGCCAAAATGATATTAAAACACCACGTGCAAAATTTCAGCCAAATCGGATAACAATTGCGCCCTCTAGAAGCTTAGGAAGTCAAGACCCAAGATCAGTTTATATGGCAGCTATAGCAAAACATGGACCGATTGGCCGACTTACAATCCCAACGGATACACACTAATTGGATGTATATGTGCCAAATTTCAAGCGCCTAGCTTTACTCCTTCCAAAGTTACCGTGCTTTCGACAGTCATCGTCTAGATCGACTTAAAATGTCATGCGCCCTCTAATGGCTCAAGAAGTCAAGACCCAAAAGTCTGTATATATATGGCACTATATCAAGTTATGAACCGATTTCAACCATACTTAGCACAGTTATTGGAAGTCATAACAAACAACTTCATGCAAAATTTCAGCCAAATCGGATAAGAATTGCGCCCTCTAGTGGCTCAAGAAGTCAAGACCCAAAAGTCTGTATATATACGGCACTATATCAAGTTATGAACCGATTTCTACCATACTTAGCACAGTTATTGGAAGTCATAACAAACAACTTCATGCTGAATTTCAGCCAAATCGGATAAGAATTGCGCCCTCTAGATGCTCAAGAAGTCAAGACCCAAGATCGGTTTATATGGCAGCTATATCAAAACATGGACCGATTTGTCCCATTTACAATCCCAACCGACCTACACTCTTAAGAAGTATTTTACTCCTTCGAAAGTTAGCTCGCTTTCGACAGACGGACGGGCATGACTAGATCGACTTAAAATGTCATGACGATCAAGAATATATATACTTTATCGGGCCTTAGATGCATATTTAGAGGTGTAACAAACGATATGGTGGAGGGTATTATAACATAAAATTATGTTTTCAATTTTTAATATATTCCAAAAAAATGGTCTAGATCAGTGGCGGGCTAATGCACACACACACATTATTACACAATTTGTGTACGCGAACAGGAACATAAGCCCATGTGGCCTTGGAAATATTACGCACACTACCAGAACTGGTCTAGATGGTTTGGTTGGCATTACAATTTTTTTGAAATATTTCCTAATTAGGGCAATACCTACATATGTACGGAAAATTTCAAATATTAGGCATTATAAGAATCTTTACATTTTTTAATCTCCTTAGCATTGGCATCATGTTGCAATTGCAATTTTCTCCTACTTGTTGCTTTTATAACTGCATTCCAGTCCAGTTTGTCGTCTCAAAGCATGCTTTGGCACAAAAGCAAAAACAAAAAAATAATTGTGGTGCACACCATCAACGAACGTTTAAAGTGAAAGTATTGTGTCTTGTCTGTTGTCGTCGTCTCAAATAACTTGGCGACAACGGCAAAGGTGGCAACAGCAGCAGCGTTTAAAGCCGCCGCCCGCGCCATCAAGCCAAAAAAAAAACTATAAAAATGTAGGAATTATAACCAAAGAAACCAAATAGAGAAATAGAAAATTAAAAATAAAACAAACAAAGCATATGTTGGGTATGTTTCTCATGAATGTTTCTAATAATAGAATTTAAATCATATATTTTTGTTTTTTCTTTCAATTAAATTAAACATCATCATCAAACAAAATAAAGAGACTTAGAAACTAAAACACTATACAAGGCTGGAGTAAAATAAAATTAAAAAATATTTTGTTTATATGTATGTTGTATGTATATGCAGTAATAAACAATATCTCGTTTTTTAATTACAATTTACAATATCAGTACCTTTTTCTGTTTTAATTATATGTATATATGTATGTGTGTTTGTGTGTGTTTGGTTTTTGTTATATGTAATTAAAAATATGTTTTTTATAATTGTAATAAGTTATAACCTCGGATCAGACATTCATACATCTATCCATACATGCTACTTATATACAGAAAAAATGACACTTGGCTCGTACCTAATTGCTCATTTGCAAGCCACCACTGCTGCGACTACCTGTCGATGAAGACGTTTGCAAAATATATTGCGACACCAATTTTTCGTAGTCTTCCAAAGAGGTCTCAAATTGTTCCAGCTGCTTGGAGAGATCATCGACAGAGGAGTATTCACCTTTGGCCGTTGACGAGGATGAGCAGGAGGAGGGAAGTGTTTGTTGCTGATTATTGGTGGACGAGGATGGCGTCGCCGCTGTCGCCACCGAAGAATTTGGCACACCACCAATACTGCAGGTTTCGACATTTATCTCGGAAAGACCTTTGAGCGGCGGGGCATGATAACAGTCGCGATAGAATTTCGCCAAATCGTTGACATGTGATGTGGGTGAGGCAAAGGGGAAATTCAATTCTTTGAGTAGATTCTCATCATCGCAGGAGGACAGATGTTGGGCCAGGCTTATGGACTGGGGTGAGAAGGCAGACTGCCGGCTACAGCTAATGTTGGCGCTGGCAGGTGGTTGAGGGGCGGGTATAAACAATGACTTGACGGGGGATTGTGAGTGCGTTGAATTATTGGGCGATTTCTGAGACAGTTGTTGAGTATTTTCATCGTTTTCCAAACTTTTGAATGCCATCACATTGTTATTCGTTGCGATCGCATTATTGTTGTTGTTATTGTTGGCAGCATTGTTGTTGATGTTATGCTGGTGACCATTTCCCAGTGGCGAGGTCTGAGGCGAATCACATTTACGATTTAGCGATTCTATGGATCCACCATAGCCAGTACCATTGCTTCCCGTACTCTCGAGCCTGGGCTTACGCAGCAACCATTCGAAAGGCGGCGTCTCGGGCAGCACATAATCATCCTCTGTGTATTGGCGCAATTTACCCACGTCTGTAAACGCTCCCGGCCTCAAGGGTTTCTCAATATCGATGATTTTCTTATCACCCCCTAAGCCGCCCGACATTCCCTTTTTGTTGTTGCCAGCACTTGCATTTTGTTTGCTATTATTCTCGCAATGCTTGAAGTGATTGGAATCAATCATGATGGTATTTGACTCACGCGTTCTGGTCTGAGCCGCTGTCGCCGAGGGCGTAATGGTCATTTTGGTGCGATACGAAACGCTCATCACTAAATTACCCACTATGGTATTCAAATTGCCAATGCGCACGCTTTTATGGCCCTCGCCCAGGGCATGGGTCTGTGGCCTATCCACATAGATGCGATAGTAAATGCTATACGAATCCTGGCACTGGCGGCGCGACAGCTTGTATGCGGGTGTGCTACGTGTCAGCGAAATTAATGATTTCAAAAGCATTCCCATGCGATTGTATATGGCGTGGGCTGTTTTTAGGCATGGGGTTTCTGGTTGTGTTGTTGTAGCATTGTTGATATTTTGGTTAAGGCCACCTTTATCATTGTTGGTGCCACCATTGGTGGCGGCTGTGTTATCCTTTGTCTTTGCTGAATTGACACCACCAGCGGCGACTTGCAAATCCAGCGACCACACTTCCAAAATCATTTGATCACCTTCGGCAGTTTTTAGGGAAATTTCCACGCATAGGGGCAGACGTTTCAATATGTTCTCTCCAGGTGAAAGGGCCAAGGCCTTTTTGGTTTCTGCATAAACATCTGGATGGTCTTCGACCACAATGTTAAACCAATCGTTGCCAGCCAGGGGATTACATTTGGTTTGGATTTTCTCCCCCAGCCTAGATTGGACCACAACTTGGGTGGACTTTAAGGCCAGAAATTTGATGAATTTTTCCAAATCTTTTTCAGCTGCATTAATGCGTTGTGTCGACATTTTGCCGTTTTGTTGTTGTTCTTGCTATTCTCCAAGAAATGGGTTTCTCGTTCGAATAGTTCGTTTATTACTGTTGTTGCTTTTCTTGTTCTCTCTTTGCTTGCTTTGCTCAAACGCACACAAACACAAGACCAAGCTCATACACATGCACAAATTCGTGGAATTTTTTAGAAGTTTATCGTATTATTTTTTTGTTCTCAATCGTTTTTGTAATTTATCTTGTTTTCATTTGTTTAAAGATTGTTTGTTTTTATTGCTGTTTTTTTATTTGTATACAAACAAGTATTGATCTTTTTATTATATATATCTTCTTTATTTGGGTACTATGATTCGATTTCCACAAACTAAAAATGCATTTATCACCATCATATGGAACGAAGAAGTTAGTTACACGCCCTTTTTTATGCACTGCATGTTGGCATTCTCGTTTGATTTTTACAAGAAAACTAATTGCATTTCTTGCTATCACAATTTTTTTCTATTAATTTCCTCAATTGTTTTGTCTCGCTATGCGTATGTGTGTATTTTTATTTCAGTCGCGTAGAAACAAAGAAATGTGGTTTTGGCTTTTCTGTTCACTTTTCATGCACAATAGGCGTTAATTCATATTCCACAAAAAATCCTTTTCATGATTTATTTGATGTTATTTAAACAGTCAAATAAGTTATTGGTTTTTGTTTATTATTAGAACCGATGATTTTACGATTTTCACTTAAAAATTTTAACCGATTCCGATTTGATTCCGATCCAGTTCACAAGTCAAATAAAATTGTTGGCTTTGTTGATTCAATGTGATAAATTAGTCAAATCGATTATTCCAAAAGTCGATTATTCGACTGCATTCGAATCGATTCCATCCAATAAAAAATCGACTTGGTCGGTACAAAACTAATAATCGAATCATCGGCGCCATGTCTGATGTCGTGTCTAGAATTTGCTTGGAATGAGGGAGGGAAAGTTGACGAGCGTGACGTCACGTACGCAAAACTCATCGAGGCAGACTTCTAGAGGAAAGACAAGCTTAACAACAATCATTAGTGCTCAATAAACGTGCTATCAGACGTTGTAGTCATATGACATGTCAAACTTCATTTCATTTATTCATTGCAATATACAAAACCAAAAAGGCCAATTTATCTATATTTCAAGTAAAATCGTTTATACAACTGCTCCAAATCTAGGTGATTGTTTGCAAAAATTAAGCGAACTAACACTTGTATTATATTATTTGTAATTAAGAAGAAAAAGTTGTACACATCGTCCAATACATATGAAACTTTTAATACTATTTCTTCTATACTTTCATCCGACATACATGTTTAAATTTAAAACACATTGGGATAAAGTACATTACATATGACAAATACATGTCGATTAATGCGCAGTCTATTCGTATCGGATATACATACGGAACGTCATATGGATACAAAAAGTGGCAGACATTATCGGAAGATTTAAAAAAACCATATGATGTGGCGAAGAAAAAAGCGACTTGTTTGCATTTATAGATCACTGATGAGTTTTGTAAATTTTGAGGGCCAATGTTGAATGTGAACCACGCCTAAACGCGAAGTTTTTTTCTGTACTTCATTTGACATTTTTAAATTTCAGACAAACTTATTTTGAACCATAGAAAGATACACAATCGAACATCACATTAATGTTATTCAAATGTTGTGTTTTACTTTAGTCCTATTCTCTTAAAATATAACCATCCTCTATATTTTTAAGCTATGTCGAAATGTGAATTAATTTTTATGAAACTACGCTAGGCGAGGCGCCACGTTTCCTCGACAGAATGACTTAATTATCCAAAAACTTTGAGGTCTACATTGAGAACTCAGAGATAGAGGTGTGCACGTGAGGTGTTACGCGTGAATCACAACTCACGAGAAAATCACGAAACCTGAGATATCACGACTCATGAGAAAATCCCGACTTAGGGTTGGTATTCTATACTGGTTCTGGAAGTCGGTAAAATTTTTAATTGTCTCCCTAGCGAACTTTCGAAACATTTTTTTTACTTGCGCTATTGTTGTCCTATCTAGTGCAAATCACGATTAATATATTTTTTTATTATCTGTTATTGCATTTTATTTACAACTCACAAGTACAACTTTTTATTGATATTTTATTCAGAACATCTGACTTTCACTGGTTTGAAATAAAATAAATCACGGCATACATTTGACTTGCACTAAATAGAACTAAAAAATATGGCAATTGACACATCTGACTATAGCAGGTTAGAATTACAGTGCATGGTTGTCCATTAAAAAAAGCATTGTATTCTGGTAGGCATTGAGTGTCTTCAAAAAACTGATGGTGTGTTTTGTTACGGTCGCATCTAGTTTAAGTCAAATCCTCCGGATAAAATTTCAGTCCAAAGTTTTACTGGGTATTTATCGAGGAATTTCATACTTGTATAAATTACGACGATATTTGTGAAGTATACAAAAGCTGCTGGCTGCGTTAACAAAATTGGTCAAATACAACTTTGCACAACCGATGAAAGCCAGGCGATTGAGAAGTGAAGAGATTTTGTTTGTTGCACGTGTGTTTTTGGAATATTGTGTTTTAGTTCATGCTGGCAGTTGAAGGTTTTTAATTTAAATTTGATAGATTAATCAAAGAATATGGCACCGGTTATAAAACAGAAATCTAAAAAATCACCAAAAAATAAGGAAGATGATTCAAATGAGAAGAAAACAGTTGTCTCCGCACAGGTACCTCAACATAACTGTATACCTATGAAGAATAATTTATTAAGCGATTGTGGTCTTTTTTTCATATAACAGCTTCAGAAAAAAATCAATAAAAAAACCGAAAAGAAGCCAGACCGTGGAGTTGTCTTCATCAAACATCTTCCTCATGGTTTCTTTGAGCAGCAGTTGAAAAATTATTTTGAGCAGTTTGGGGCGGTAACACGTCTACGATTGGCGCGTTCCAGACGCACCGGCAATAGCAAGGGTTATGCTTTTGTTGAATTTGAATACCCTGAGGTGGCCCAGGTTGCTGCCGAGACCATGGATAATTATTTGATGTTTAAAAAACTCGTTAAGGCTGCATACATACCACCAGAGAAGCAACAGTTCAATTATTTCAAGTCAACAGTACGAACAGTTAAAAACAAGGTTTGAATCGATTGGCAATAAAACTAAAATATGATAAAAATTTCACTTTTTACATTTTCCAGTCGGGCAAAAATGTCTGGGTCTCGAGCAAAACAGCATCCTTGCAGCGCAAATTAAAACAACACAATGACTGGTCGGAGGAAAACTTTACAAAGCGTACAAGCAAGCAGTTGAAAAAATTAAAAAAATTGGGTGAAAAGTGTGCACATCTTGGCATTGACATCGATAAGATTATCATAGAGCCAAAACTACAAACAGAAGATGACAAAACGGCTGCTGGCAGCTCCAAAAGTGCAAAAAGAAAGGGCGAAGAAAAGGCGCAAAATGATACTGCCAAGAAAAACAAGAAGGAACCTAAATTAGAAGATTTGCTGGGCAACACCATTCAAGAAGATTCGGAAGACGAGGACTACATAGCAGTGCCCCAGGGCGATGAAGAGGCATCATCAGACGAAGAGTCATATGGTTTCCTTAAGGAAGCTGATGATGATGAGGAAGATGATGATGATGATGATTCTGATGATGACAGTGATCAAGATGAAAATGAATCAGATATTGAGGAAGAGAGCCCTGTCAAAAAGTCAAAGAATACTAAAACTAAATTTAGCAAATCATTGAAAGCTTCCAACATAGAACGCTTTGATCAGATGTTAAAACGTAAACCTCAGACCGGTGGCATACAAAAGTTGAGCAAGAAGCAACCAAAACCGCCAATTGCCACAAAAGCTAAAAATAAAATGCAATTATCGGCAGCCAAAGAAGTTGCTAAACCTTTAGCTAAAGTAAAAGGTAAAATGGCTACAAATCCCACAAAGAAGTCTAAAAAAGTCAAATAGATGTTAAATGTAATTAAGGCTGTTTATTTTCCACTTTAATTTCTCTGTAAAGCTAGTTTTTAAAAATATATGCATATGCAATTTGATACGTTAGCACTGAAAAAGTATAAATTTATACTTAGGAATTAAATTGATAAAATTCAAAAGAGATCTACCGCATAGCCCCATTCAGAAACTAAATAACCATAGTATGGACTACATCATATCTGTCTAGCAGGGCAGATTGGGTGAGTAATATCCCACACGGAATTGCAATCTAATGACAGCCGGTGCAAGGGCTGCCGTCTCAGCGCAAAACGCACTGCTACAACAACGGCTTCCCGGCACGAGCATATTAGGTCCGATCGGCTTCTCACAGGCACACTCCACTGCTGTGTAGCCACAATTGTCTGTAACGATTCCCGACCAGCCTCTGGAATCGTCCGATACATAAAACCTATTGTTGTTGTTGTTGTAGCCACATTTGCATGTGGATTTTGCGATCCTCGTCAAGCTCTTATAGGCGAGCTAGCACGTTCCGGTCTATACGACCGGTCGCCGCAGGAACATGATGGCCATTGGTTATTTAAAGGCGTCAATAACTCGCCTTGTCGTATCGAGCATCATAGACACTCAGTATTTAAGCAAGAGCCGGTGCCACCCGGCCTCTCATTGAGACTCCACTGGATACCGCTTATTGGCTTATAAAGGTTTTCTTCGAGATAAGAGTGATGATAATAGGAGTGAGGACATATTGCAAATTGCGGAACCGCGCTAAGAAAGTGAAAAGAAGGATTAAGAAGAATGTGCATCGTGCTCTTTTTGATATTTGTAGTACTTCTAGGGGTTTGTTGAAAGTCATTAGAAATAATGGACTTCTCAAGACCAGTTCCTCAGTTACTACTGGCAACTCTCCCATGGTACTTAATGAGATGAACTGTTCATTTGTAAACAACCAATCTGATGTAAGAGGCAATGTTCCGGAATTTCTGCGTTTTGCTGCTAGTGACGGCTTTTCATTTAGCAGCATTACGCCAGACGAATTGTTTGAGGCTTTCATGTCTGTATGAGGTTTTTTAAGATTATTTTCCCAAATGTTTCGGATTTTTTTTTCCTTTTGTAAATAACATAACCATAACATACACATTTCCAATCAGCTAAAAGATTGCGAGAATTAACCCAATAAGGAAAAAGAGCAGCCCTGGTAATGTATCAGAATATAGACTAATAGCACTACTGCTGGTGCTTTAAAAAAAAGCAGAGCATGTTTTATAGAAATAGCGTATGACTTATATATGATTGACAATGCGTATTCAGAAAGAGTGGAGGGACATCCATGTAGCTTTTAGGTCTTACCGACCAGATTCGGAACTGCGTGGCAAGTCACAATATTTGTATTTTACACTCCTTGGGTCTGGAGAAGACCTTCGATCGTGTGGATTACTTCGTCTTGATTAAAAAGCTGTCCACAGTTCACGGCCTTAGTAAAAGCGCGTGTAAACTTTTGTTTTCCTATTTGATTGATAAAAAAATTGTTCAGAAAGGTGATATAACTTTATCTCCATTGCCGGATAAAAGTGAAGTTCCTCAGGGATCTGTACTCGGTCTTCTTTTATTTATTTTGTTTTTATACGACTTATTTCACTCCATAGAGAATTTGTGTACACCATAAGGTGGTGTTTATTAGTAACCGTCGCTCTTTAAACGTTCTTTATTGGAAGATTGATTTATATGGACCAGTCTGCGTTAGTGAAGAATATAGGCGTCATGCGATAGCATAGTTAGACGCTTCAAAATAAAACGGTCGCGTTAGCCTGGTCATGTTGTCAGAATAGATGAAAATACTGAGATCTCTCCTCAATAGCCACTACCCCTTAGCCTCAATGTGCTGATCAACATCTTGGATTTTGAAAACTACTCTGCACAAAAAGTTGCACCTACCGAAGGCCTTCGATATGTCAATAACCCCAAGGAGATATAACTTTCCCCAAGGTCGGGTGATACCTCCAGCACTTTTTAACCTCTAAACGGTAGGTCTGCCGAGATTCTGGGGCCGAATTACCGCATACGTGATCAAGTGCTCTTTCGAATCAAATAAAATTTCATCTCGTACTTAATGGATGTTTATACATTTTAATGTCAAACTTTTTATAAACTATGATCGGCTTAAACATTTGCGTTTTTAAATTCGTTCGTTCACGTATGCAGTAATTCGGCCAAAAATTTAATTAAACTCATCGGTGCGCTGTTGTTGAGTTAATCCACGTCGAAAGTTGTAAAAATAATCGCACGAAAGTGTTCACGATGTGTGATGATATTTCGCAAACAGACCTGTTCGATTTTATCGTTTAATCTTCCAATTTTAATTTCAAGTGACAAATCTTCGTTATTAAAAGCAGGATTTAGAAGCCCATATAAATCGATCAAATGATTTGAAACATTCAGCCCGTAAGGGGTTTACTGATGGTGCAGTCCGATATGTAAAACCAGTACTCTTTAATTTGGTCCAAACCTTTTTTTCTGTTTATATATTTTTCTTTATTTTAATTTTTAATTGTATCCGCTTTAGCCTTTAAAATAGTGTTAGTACAATCTTAATCTTCACTTCTAAATTCACATAAAATTGAAATCCAACGGCTAAACATATGTAGCTCTAAAAAAAATGTCATCCTGTTCAGCTTGTTTTTTTTTTTTAATTTGGTTGTGAACACCCTGTTGCCGTTGTAGTTTGTGTGTAACACCCTGTGTGTGGTGTTATTTTTACAGTTTGTATGACAACATGCGGAACAGTGTATGTTAGCACGGCGTCGTCAACATGGGGATGTAGCTCAGATGGTAGAGCGCTCGCTTAGCATGTGAGAGGTACGGGGATCGATGCCCCGCATCTCCAGGAGTAATCATGTGTACAATTATTTTGCTAATATTTTATATTCGTGTTAGCAGTTTATATTAAACTATGTTTAGTACACTTGTTAAGGTAAAGAATCTGTCTCTGTAGAAAGAAACCGAGGCTCAAGAAGTCAAATAAACCTAATCTACCGGGGGAGATAGATTTGGTATGTATCTAGATTAAATTTAAAAGGCAAGTGTCAGGCAACCTCGATTGCACTCGGGGAACATACATATATAGGTACATTGTATAGCATAGTTATATGTATGGCTGAACGCTAGAACGCACACCTTGACCGTGCACGTAATCGTGAAGGTCTGATCGGGTAACCGCCCTTGTATGTTGTAGTAGCAGTGTGTTGTGTTCTACCTTTCGTCTGCTTGGTTCAATTGAATCTCCAGATCCAGGAACTCTGCGACTAAGATGCGGTGCTTTAAGAGGGATCAAGGTATAAGTTGAGTGCATTTGGCTGGGCAGTTAAACATGTGACATGTGGTGCCACAGGTCACAATCGGAACACACATCCTGCACGTTGGCATCAATCCTTGTTCTGTAGGAGTTGAGGCGGCTGCATTTGCCGGATAGCAGTTGGGCCAGAACTACTCTGGTTTGCCGGGTGAGGTCAATGGGAGGCGGTCGTTCTCCAACCACCACAGTCACCAGGTAGCTATTAATCGCGTTTGCTACCGTCTCTACATGAATGTTGTCTAGACCCGCTTGATATGCTGCTTGATTTAGAGGTTCTCTCTTGTAGCGCTGAATCTCTGACTCTAGATCATGTAGATTCACCTTAGAGCTTCTCGGCTGTAGATGCCTATCCATAAGAAGGCGAATTGGATGACCCATGCGACAACAGCGCAGAAGGTCTTGCTTGGACAGCATGCAGTAATGTCTTCGCACGGGTAGGATCTTTGTCCTCTGAAGGAGGTGGACCACATAAGAACTGAGGAGACAGCCCGTCGCATTGTGACAAAACTGAATATTATGACGATACCACACTGGCGCTGCATAACTTACCGCAGGCCTGCCAATTGCTTTTTTCGTGGTCTACAAGTGGTGTCAGCACCCCAAGTGCTGCCGGCAAGTGGCTTGAGGACATTGTTTCTACTTATGACCTTATCAAAAATTGCTGTGTCGTGTTGAGGGAATGCGTAAGAGCTGTCAATTATGACAATACGTATTTTGTTACACTTGATGGTCGGAATCGTTTCTCCATCGACTTTCACATTCAGCTCACTATTCACCTCACGGGTATTTGTAGTGAACAATGTGGCTTAATATTTGGTGGCAGATATCGTTTGTTGAGGCAGACGTTAACTTAACGAAGATATCAACAATGGGTGGAGTTCTGATGCCATGATCGTACTATCGTCCGCTCACCTAGTCGTTTCACGCAGCTTATTCGAATTGCAGAATGGCTGCAATGACCGGTGACATTCGTCCACGGTTAATTGTGATGGCTGTCCGTCGGTTCGGAGACCACGTATACAACGAATGGCTCTCCTCCTAGTCTTGTTACTCTCGGAATGGATGCTCAGGTGGAACAACCTGGCGCATCTCTTCAAGTCAGTCACAGTTACGTCTCAAAGTTTCTGAAGTCCGGTCATCCCTTCTAACGGGGTTCGAGAGTGACTTAATAGAAGACCACAGCTTGCCCAAATCGGTACCTAAGTTACATTTCTTTAAGTGTTCCAGGCACAAATTCTGCTTATACGTATGCAACACTGTGGAACAGCGAAACAGTCGGTAGAACGGCGAAAATCCTATGGGGTGATCCATATTGTGAGAGGACGAAGCTATTACTGAAAGAAAGTAAGAAGGAGGACGAGAGCTATTAATGGAAGGAAGTTAGAAGGAGTTCAGTATAGCTTTTAGTATCATAACGGGACACCTGACAACGAGCTCACTTATGCCAAATCGGTACGGCAAGTGATAGCATGTGTAGGGCATGTGGGGAAGATGATGAGATGTTGGAGCATTTCCTATGTCATTGGGCGGCTTTCGCGGCTAAAAGACACCAGTATTAAGGTGGGAACATAATACCAGACATGAACCAACTTAAGGGAATGGTATGGAAAACAATTCAGGATTTTGTAAGTAGCACGGAATACCTTATTTTAAATTTTCTTTTTCGAGCTTACTTTTTAGTTTTTAGAGCGCAAAACAAGCCGATTTCTGGCTTAGGTGTATGTCCATAGTGGCATCGGGCGGATTGATATCCGCACGGACTTTTCAACGTAACCTAACCTAATATATATATATGAATTTTGGTTGATTTGTTTAAAATTGTTTTCTTTTTTTTCATGATTCGAAAAATTTATTGAATAAATTTAAATAATCAATAGTTCTTTGTATTTATCTCGTCTACCGGAGTTTTGTTCCATGTTATCATAATTTAAGAATGCTTTTTTCAAAATCCTGTTATAATGTTGCAGTTTTTGGTGATTTACGTGCATCACAAATTCTGGTCCTATGCCTGTCACTCGGTCAGAAGTTGCTGAAGATTGACAAAATCCTGCCATAGTCATAGCACATTTCTTCCATGTTCTTGTCTTTTTTTTTGTAATACTAAGTGATGGAAGACACACATAGTAAGTCGACACAGTGCCCCTTAAACAAACATCACACAAATCAAGTGAAAGATCAACACACTTTTCAAAACAAACCCACAAAGAAGATGGGAAAAGTGATCCATATGTTGCCACCACAAATGAGATGTCTAATTGAATCGAGTGTTTTGTTTAGGAAACGACCGGGAAACAAACCACTGCACTTGTCAAGGAGCACAAGCTCAATAAAAACTGTCTATAGCTAGATACAATCATCAATTGGAATTACGATTGAGAAGTTCTGCTAATGTTGCTTCAAACTTTTTCTTCCATCCTCTTTTGTAAGAAAAACCATTGTCTCTTCTTAAGCCTTCAGTCGGCCTTATTCGTATAGGAAGTAATTTAATGGAGCAATAAAATTCGTATGTAAGATACCATGTGTTCTTCCAGTTTAGTTTAGCACTTGGAATAAGCCCAAGAGAAGAATATGCTCTTGCTTCCGTAATATTCATATTTCACCATAAGCAATGAGGAGTTCGAATTTCATAAAATAACATAAACAACTACTGGAAATACGGTCTGAGTTTTGCTCCTCCCAGTAATACACTCAACAAAAAGATGTAGAGAATACTGATGATTTAAGTATGCAGTCAAGTCTGAAAACGGGATATATTGCAAGAAGACAAATACCATACTATCTATGGTCCGCATCATTAGGGTGAAAATATAAAAGGTCGTAGAGACTGGCAATAAAGGCAAAGGTCATGGCTATGTGATTTGAGTTAGGGACAGAAGATTTCTAGACCGTGGTAAGTCTTTAACCTTAGCTAATCTAACAAGTATAAAGGCGTTAAGTTCGGCCGGGATGGTGGATACCCACCACCTCGAGTATATATGTAAACCACCTTTCGTTAAAATCCGGTGAAAAATGCATACCTTATGCCCATTAGCAGCTACATCGAAATATGTTCCGATTTGGACCAAATACTAATAAGTATAAGTCATTGTTCAATTGTGTATAACAAAATATTGATCTTTCTTGTAGCTATATCTAAAAATAAACCGATCTGAACTATATACGACCGGATGTCGAAAAGCCTAACATAAGTCACTGTGTCAAATTTTAGTGAAATCGGATTATAAATGCGCCTTTTATGTGGCAAAGACTTTAAATCGAGATATCGGTCTATATGACAGCTATATGTAAATCTGGACCGTTTTGGGTCAGAAGTATGTCGAAGGGCCCAACACAACTCACTGTCCCAAATTTTGGCGACATCGGACAATAAATGCCTCTTTTATTGGCCCAAAACCTTAAATCTAGAGATTGGTCTTTATGGCAGCTATATTAAAATCTGGGCCAAATTGAAGAAGGATATCGAAGGTCCTGACACAACTCACTGTCCCAAATTTTGGCAAAATGGGACAATAAATGCGCCTTTTATGGGCTCAAAACCTTAAATCGAGAGATCGGTCTATATGGCAGCTATATCCAAATCTGATCCGATCTGTACCATATTGCAGAAGTATGTCGAGAGGCTTAACTTAACTCGCTATTCCAAATTTCGACGACATCGGACAATAAATGCGCCTTTTATGGGCCCAAAGCCTTAAATCGAGAGATCGGTCATATGGCAGCTATATCCAAAATTGGACCGATCTGGACCAAATTGAAGAAGGATGTCGAAGAGCCTGAAACAACTCACTGTCCCAAATTTAAGCAAAATCGAACAATAAATGCACCTTTTATGGGCGCAAGACCTTAGATCGAGAGATCGGTCTATATGGCAACTATATCCAAATCAGGACCTATCTGGGCCAAATTGAAGAAGGATGTCGAGTGGCCTAACACAACTCACTGCCCCAAATTTCAGCAATTTCAGATAATAAATGTGGCTTTTACCCAAAATCGGCGGATCGGTCTATATGACAGCTATATCCAATTCTGTACCAATCTGAGCCAAATTGGTGAAGGATGTCGAAGGGCCTAACACAACTCACTGTCTCGAATTTCAGCAAAATCGTATAATAAATGTGGATTTTATAGGCCTAAGACCCTAAATCGGCGGACCGGTTTATATGGGGGCTATATGAAGATATAGTCCGATATAGCCCATCTTCGAACTAACCCTCCTTATGGACAAAAAAAAAGAATCTGTGCAAAATTTCAGCTCAATATCTCTATTTTTAAAGACTGTAGCGTGATTTCGGCAGACAGACGGACGGACATGGCAAGATCGTCTTAGATTTTTACACACACACATCGTGTGATACATACGAAATATTTAATGTGACAATTGGATTTTGGAATAAATATATAACTTTTTCGATTAAATCATGCTTTTATATCATCGAACAATACATATGAGAATGCATGCCGATTACCTATTCGTATTCGACGTACATAAAACAAGTCTTATGAATACAGAAAGTGACAGCTCATATTCGACGATAACAATGGCAGCTTTATTTAAATGACAGATCTTCTGTTGCACCATCAGATCAATTTTCAAAAGGCTTTTTAAATGGCGCTTCTTCATTTATTCTGACAACAAATTGTACCTAGTAAGCGATTTATTTCGATACGTTTGACTCATACAGCTACTAGTTTAAACGACGCCGATATTTTTCATCAACACTGATTGGATCACAAATATGGATATGCTAATTTTGTCTTTTCGTTTGCAACATCTCAAAATATTGATTTAAGACCTCATAAACTTGAATTTAAGTCAATCCAGTCACTTGCATCCACCTGTCGAAAGCACGCTTATTTTCGAACGAATAATATAAACTGTTCGAAATTTTTCACTAATACATATTATTTATGTAGTTCGGATGAGATTTTAAATGGAGTATATCGGTCCATGTTTTGATATGCAATAATTCCCATATTAACCACTCTCCGAATTTGACTTATTTAGCCTCTAGAGGGCACAGTTCTTATCCGATTTAGCTGACATTTTCACGATGTCCCCCAACGGCTATACCAAGTATGTTTTAAATCTATCCATATTCTGTTTAGCTCCCATATAAACCGGTTTCCTGATTTAATTCTTGAGCCCTCAGGTTAGGTTAGGTTCGGTTAGGAAAGGTTGCAACGAGGATGCGGATATTAATCCGTCCTATGCCACTATGGACATACACCTAAGCCATTAATCGGCTTGTTGTGCGCTCTAAATACTAAAATGTAACCACGAAAAAGAAAATTTAAGTCAGGAAATCCATGCTGCTTACAAAATCCCTAATTGTTTTACATACCACGTCCCTTAATTGGTTTATGCCTGATATTGTGTCCCCACCCAAGTGCCGGTGTCTGTAAGCAGTGAAAGCCGGGCAATGACATAGGAAATGCTCCAACGTCTCATCATCTTCTCCACATGCTATCGCTTGCTGCACCGATTTTGCATGAAAGGGCTCGTAGTCCTATGTATCCTGTTATGATACCGAAAGCTTTACTGACCTCCTGCTTGCTTCCTTTCAGTAATAGCCTCGTCTTCTCATAATTCGGATCTTCCCATAGGATTTTCGTCGTCCTGCCGACCGTTTCATTGCTCCATAGTGTTACATACGCGTTCGTAGCCCACGCTCTTAACTCGAACAGCGCCGACCCGAAAGGCTTCGGGTTAATCAAGTTTGCTGAAGGCAGTCCTCTGGCCTTCACTGCCAAATCGTCTGCTTTTTATTCCCCTTACTCCGCCAAGGCCCGGCACCCGAATAATGCGTATCGTTCCATTCTCAGAGAAGGCGTTAATCTCCATCTTACTTTTTGTGATTATAACCTCCTGGTTGTTATTGCCCTTATAAAAAGTTTGCTATCCGTAAAGATGTTCACACTCGACGTCCTCGCGTTAGCACCACACCACTTCACGCATTCCGCCCGGATCTCCGCCTGCAGGACCGTATTATGGTCAGACAGCCTAAAACAGATCTCAGTCCCTGGATTCTCAATGTAGGCCCCAGGTCCACGCTGTCCATTAGCTTTCATCCATCAGTGTAACATGATCTTCCAGATGGCAATACTAGGGTTCTGTCAGTTCTCTGAACCTGTTGCACTTTTTCTCCATCGCATCTACTGAGGCGTAACTAAGTCTAATCACGTTCATGTAGAGCCAGTGGACTATCCTCGGATTCAGGCCCCATTTTGAGCTTACGGCCTACATCATACATAGTGCCTAATATCTGTGAGCTTTCTCGGTACGCTCTTGAATTTGGCACCAATTCAGTTTCCTGTCCAAGATCACTGCTAAGTATTTGATATTGTCAGATATCGAAATTGTTCTTTTGAGGAAACGTGGTGCATTAAATTCGTTCACCTTTGCCTTCCTCGTAAACAAGATTTCGGTCTTTTCTGGGTTAACATTGAGACCCCTAGGTCTAGCCCAGTCGTATGCCATATGCAGGACTCTTTCGGCCCTTCTACATAGCTAGTTCGAATCCTTATCCCTAAGAAGTATTATAACATCGTCTGCGTAACAGACGGGTTCAAATCCCTCCTCAGTCAGCCCCCGTGCTCCCTGTGCCACTTTCTTTCTTATATTTATGTCGTGGGATCCACAATTTATCCATCTGTTCCTTAGCTTATGGCTTATCCAGTTTCTAAGGACCTGGTCAACCTGGTATTTGTCTAAGGATTGGATCAGTATGTCGGTCCGCACATTGTTTAAAGTCGCCTTGATGTCAATGGATACCGCTAGTGTGTACGTCTTGGCATCGAAATATTCTTCTATTTTATGCACAGTGGGAATATTCTTATCTAGTCATTTTGTTTGTAACACATTAAAATATTTATTTACGAACCTCTAAACTATATATATTTTTGATGTAAAGACGTTACATTTAGAGCCGATCTAGCCATGTCCAACCGTTCGTCCGCTCGTCTGTGCAATTCGAGATAGCACTCGAACGGGTGAAACTAGCGTCTTGAACATTTTCACACATACTTCTTACTGATGTAGGTTGTTGTAGCCACATTTTCATGTGGACGTGGCGATCCTCATCAAACTCCTGTAGGTGAGCAAGCTCGTTCCGGTCCAAAGGATCGATCACCGCGGAAACAAGGTGGCCATTGGTTATTTAAAGGCGCCAATAATTCGCCTTGTCACTCTCAGCGCATGTATTTGTGCATGAACCGGTGATGCCCGGTCTCTAACTTAGACTCTCCGCTCGATACCGCTGACCACATCCGTTGCAGCTACTGAGTATGGAGCATTCCATTATCCTCAACCTATGGACGCCCCTGCTAGTTAAGCTTTTCGTGACAGCAATGAACACCACAAATATCGAACTTCTATGTTCCAGTCTGTGTGATGCTCACAACTATCTCGTTGGGGATCGCAAATGGGCCATACTGAACCTAGACTTGGATATAGCCCTTATATAAACCGATCCATCGATATGAGTTCTTTTGCCCTTAGAGGGCACAATTCTAACCTTATTTGGCTGAAATTTTGCACAATGACTTCTACCATTCATGCTAAGTATGCTAAGAATTGGTCTGTAAACTAATAAAACTCCCATATTAACGGATCTCCCGAATGCTCTTCTTAAGCTCCACATCGAATGAAATTTTGCACAGTGACTTCTCTATAACCCCATATGCAAATGCAATTTGCCCTTGAACATTCCATTTAGCGAAAGGGGCAACCTTCTTACATGATAAGAGGCCTCCTTTTTATAGCGGAGTCCGAACAGCGTGCCGCAGTGCGACACCTCTTTGGGGTGAAGTTTTTCATGGCATAGTACCTCACATCTTTTGCCAGCATTACGAAGGGATAACCACCGCTGAAAAATTTTCTGATGTTCTCGCCAAGATTCGAACCCAGGCGTTCAGCGTCTTAACCTGATGTAGCTCCCATTTAAACCGATCTCTCGAAAGTGCTTATTGAGTTCTTACCCAATTTTTTATTTAAATAAATGCGATCCATGGTAGAGGGTATTTATCAAGCTTTTACTTCTTAGTTTTATTTCAAAACTGATGTCGTTCGGTTTGTTTACGGCGGTACTGGGGTAGATACATTTGCTGATATTCTGAAATATATAGTTCCCAACTTTCTTTGTTTCTTTCGGTTTTTACAGGACATTCTGAGCAATGATACCTACCACTTTGTTTTATATTCATTTACTGCCATACCCGCTTTAACTGACTCCACATCGATCTTTTAAAAGGCGACAGGTTTTGATGCCATGCTTCTCCGCAGCTGCATCTTGTAAAATTTTCTCCAGCAGGATATTAAAGAATTCACAGAATAAGCTCTATTTATGGCTGAAACCTTGTTTGATATTGAAAGGGCCGTAAAGGTTCTTTCTTTCTATCAGCTAGCGTTAGCCTACAAAAACGTATTATTTTTACAGGGATACCAAAATCAGATATGACTTCCAAACCTTTAAACGTAAAGGACTGTGAAGAAACGACTTCATGGCCAACGAAAAGATGGTGCATGGCAATCCGATGCTCTTCAATTGTTCAGGGTTCGACGCAATGTGAATGTCTGGTCTATTGTGGATTTACCATGTCTTAAGCCGCATTGATGGACCCATATATCTCTTTGACTATAGATTTTATACCCACCACCATAGAATGGGGGTATACTAATCTAGTCATTCCGTTTGTAACACTTCGAAATATTGATCTGCGATATATATTCTGGACCGTCTCGAAATTCTGAGTCATGTCCGTCCGTCTGTCGAAATCACGACAGCGGCTAAATGTGTAAAGCCAACAACTTGAAATTTTGCACAGAAACTTCTTATTGACATAGGTCGTTGGGGATTACATATGGACCATATCGGCTCAGATTTGGATATAGTCCCCATGACTTCTTCAGCCCCTAGAAGCATCAATTTTCATACGATTTAGCTCAAACTTGGAACATAGACTTGAATTACGACTTCCAACATTCATGCTAAGAATGATTCGAATCGGTTTATAAACAGATATAGCCCCCATATTAACCCATCACCGGATTTGACTTCTTCATTCCTTAGAAGCCTAAATGTTCATCGGATTTGGCTGAAATTTGGCCCAAAACCCTATCTTATGACTTACAACATCGTTGCCAAGTTTTATTCGAATGGGTAAATATGGTGATATAGGCCCATTATCTCAATATGACATCTTGAGACCAAAATAATTCAAATCGTTTAATAAGGGTACATTTTTAGCAGAACCCGTGATGGTGGATACCCAAGATTCGGCCCGGCCGAACTTAACACGCTTTTACTTGTAATACTTCGTACAGTACGCTCGAGAGTATGTTGTCAGCGATTGAAAAGAGATTTATTTCCCTGTAGTTGGCACAAACTGTTGTGCCTCCTTTCTGGTATACGGGACATAGTATGCTGAGGTTCTAATTATGGAGCATGCGTTCTTCTGTTCCAATCGCGCCTTATTATCGTGTCCCCTTCGGTCTTAAATAGTTCAGCCGGCAACCCATCGGATTCTGCTGCCTTGTTCACTTCGGTCGTCAATTTTCGAGGAAAATAACCTATAAAAATCATACTTTTATAACATTTGTTTTGAAATATATGTTTCGGCATGTAAATCTGCAAATTTGTTAATGAACATTCCATTTAGGAACATCGGCATTATTTTCTATAAATCAAACTCGTCAAGACTGTCCAATAATTTAAAACTAAATTTAAACTCTTCATGCTTTCTTGTCTTTGAGTCGGGCTTAGGCTAGGTTATCACCCAAAGGAGATATTGTTTAAATGAGTTCTGAAGAAAAGGAGTTGTCTTTTCCCAGAGAAAGCAGGACACATATCACAGGTCGACGCGTTTCAATGAGTTTTTAGGTCATCTTCGTTATGCATCAACGTAATACATATCCTGTTGTTCGTAGTATCATTAGTACAAAGACTATGTGAAATGTCAACTACTAACGTCACAGTTAGCTATTTTTCACAGAGCAATCTCTTTAAACAAACTCCTATTCTTCTTTATTCCTTCGGAACCCGACTCACTCAAAGACGCGAAGATGTGAATTGGTTTACATGACGGCCGTTGCAAACCACAACAAAATGAAAAGATTTATTTAAAAAATTTAGAATAAATTTAAACGTATAACAAAACACTTTCCTCAGTGTACAATATGAGCAAAACAATAATAAGTTAGAATTTATGAACTGATCCCATTGACATAAATCGACCACACGCCATCATACAGTGGTGCTAAGCACATAATTTACAATGATTGTTGTTTGTTTATGTTGTTCAAGAGCACACACACTGTTCATGGTGACAATCGACTTTATGCCATCAAATGCATGGCAGTACTTCGTCCGGCGAAATTGTTAAAACATCTGGACCAATAAAAACATTTTGCTGTCACAGAGTATTGAGCTAACCAATCAGCACTAAGATCCCGCCCAGAGAAAAGGAGATTTGAAATTTTTCTCTTTTCGAAAAAGGAATGGAAAAAATGAGTAGCAGTAAGTGAGGCAGTTGAGTGTTTAGTTTTCTTTTGGTTTCTTTAGCGGTTAGACGGTGATATTGGCTGATATTTAAAATGCAAACTAATCTGGAAGATTTTTTCTATTGTGAAAATTCAACGGAATCATTTTCGAATTCCTATCAGTTGCCCCATCAACACGTGAACACTTCCAATACTCATTACGATGACAATGCCTATCGAGAAATGCAGCATTATTATATGGATCAATTTAATCAAAGCTATGTAAATAATACTTGTGTTACCTCATCTTCGGATACTGTGATTTATGAAAGAAGTCCATACTATATGTGCAATCAAAATTACACGGATCTAAACAATTGTGCCCAAACACCGCCACCCCAACAACAATATTGGAATACCAGGGAAATCAACACCAGCGAAAACACATCCCCTCAAAAGGAAATTGTAAATTCAGAGTCATTCACTGGTAGGTAAAAACGCTATCTCGCTTCTAGGTATAGTCTAAGCATTGACGGCACTCGATCAAGCCCTATCAATGCTTAAAGGTCAATGTGCAATGACAAAAAAGTTGACCCAAAATTAAAGATTTTTCCTTATTCGTAAGAAAATATCAACAGAAACGAGCCAATCAACCAAAACTTTAAAACAAAGATGCTATCTTTAAATTTAATTTCCTATTTGCTAACGAACATGATGATTATATATCCTCCACCATAGATCGCATTTGTCGAGTTCTTTTACCGATATCTCTTTTTAGGCAAACAAAGGATAACAGAAAAGAACTGATTTAATATTGAAGCTATATTAAGTTATGGTCCGATTCGGACTATAATTGAATTGAATGTTGGAGACCATGGTAGATTTCAGCCAATTCATGAAATAAAATAGAGATAACAAAATTTCAGCCAAATCGGATAAGAATTGCGCCCTGTAGTGGCACAAGAAGTCAAGACCCCAGATATGTTTATATGACAGCTATATCAGGTTATGGACCGATTTGAACCATACTCAGCTCAGTTGTTAGAAGTCATAAAAAACACCTCATGCAAAATTTCAGCCAAATCGGATAAGAATTGTGCCCTCTAATGGCTCAAGAAGTCAAGATCCGAGATCGGTTTATATGGCAGATATATCAAAACATGGACCGATATAGCCCATTTACAATCCCAACCGTGCTTTCGACAGACAGACGGACATGGGAGAAACCGTTATGAAAAATTTCAGCCAAATCGGGTAGTAATTACAACCTCTGAAGGGTCCAGAAGTCAAGATCCCAGATCGGTTTAAATGGCAGCTTTATCAGGTTATGGATTGGTTTGAACCATTTTTGACGCAGTTGTTAGAAGTCATAACAAAACATCCTATGCAAAATTTCAGCCAAATCGGATGAGAATTGTGCCCTCTAATGGCTCAAGAAGTCAAGATCCGAGATCGGTTTATATGGCAGCTATATCAAAACATGAACCGATATATCCCATTTACAATCCCAACCGACCTACACTAATAAAAAGTATTTGTGTAAAATTTCAAGCGGCTAGCTTTACTCCCTCGAAAGTTAGCGTGCTTTCGACAGACAAACGGATGGCTAGATCAACTTAAAATGTCATGACGATCAAGAAAATATATACTTTATGGGGTCTCAGACGAATATTTCGAGGAGTTACAAACAAAATGACAAAATTAGTATGGAGGTATAAAAATTAAAGACGTTCCTATTTGTAAGGCTATTTTGCGTCTTTAACTCCGGTTCCCTGTTGTATTGTCCCAAGTCAATTTCCTAACTTTCAACGATATTTTGACCTTCATTTTAGATTTTTGTCTTTAATAACAAGACGCAAAATTAGGGATTTATTAACCTACCATTTAAAATAAAGATTCCTTAATATAAAGAAAAATAATTTTCCACCAAAGAGAATGTTCTCTTAAAAAGTTGGAAAGGACACCACAGATGAAAACCCAAAATTGTATCAAAAAACTGGTATCTGATGGAAAATCTTATTCGAATATAAGGAAATTAATTGACTATTGCAAACAAAATGATCATTAATAGAGATGGGTTTCTACCGGGTAAATACCCAACGCTTGGGTATTTATTGGATAAATACCCAATAAATACCTTTTGGGTATTTATATTTTTGCAGATATCTTGGGTACAAAAACACTTTCTAAACAATTTTTGATAGTTTAATATTCTTTGTATATAAACCTGATCTTCTATCCGATCTAAAGACTTAAAGTCTGGAGGCAATAAATTGGTCATCCAATTTCGATAAAATTTGGCACAGTGAGTTCTGGTAGACCACTTCCTATTTGTGTGAAGTGCTGTTCAGATCGGACTATATTTGGATAAAGCTGCCCTATAGAGCCGCACGATGTCCCGATATAGGGTGTTGAGGCCATAAAAGATCCATTTACTACTTGGCACAGTGTGTTCTGATAGACACCTATCCATTCCTGTCAAATGTGGTTTATATCGGGTGATATATGGACATAGCTGTCATATAGACCGATCTCCCGATTTAGAGTATTGAGCCCATAAAAGGAGCATTTTTCATCCTATTTGGATGAAATTTAAAACAGTGTGTTTTGATACCCCTCTTAACGTTTTTGTTGAATTTCGTCCAGATCGGGCAACAATGGGTGGGGGCCTGATGTCATGATCGTACAACCGTTCGCATATAATACGATCTCTATGCTGTCCGGAGGGGGTGGAATGGTGGATAGTTAAAGGTTAAACAGTGCCGGAGATGTTACTCCGCCTTGGGGAACTGCCCTAAAATCCACAAATGACTGGCAACCACACACATAATTCGCGACCCCTCGTTTTAGGCCTGGCTGGAGGGAACGTGTTGGCAATATCCTAAATATTTTGGTATTGCTGACCTTGTCGAATGTGTTCGGCCTGGGCTGATTGAAGCCACGACGAGGCTCGGGAGGAGTATTCCCTCAAGCGTCTTGACTTCTGGCGAGAGAAGGGAGATCGGCCTGTACGACTCTCCCTCACACGGGTCCTTTCCAGGCGTCAGTAGTGGGATCACTCTGCCTATCGTCCAGACAAAGGGGCCAACGACTTGGTGCCACGGATGATATTCGTTACTTCGTCCACGGTAAATTTGATGGCTGTCCATCGGCTTGGAGACCACGGATACGACGAATGGCTCTCCTTCTTGTCCTGTCACTCTTGGCGTTAGAAACGGATGGTCATGTCCGGAATTTAAATTGCAGATGGCGTTTTTATTTTAACGTTTTGGTTATTTGCATCGTTTTCAGTGCTAAAACCCTACAAATAAGGAAAAATCCTAAATTTTGGGCCAACTGTTTTTCTGTTTTGTGATTTTTTTTGGTCAATACAAATTGATCAAACCCTAATGGAGAGGCTTTCATACATCCACCAACAAGCTCATTCCGGTCCATATGATGGCCATTGGTTATTTTAAAGCGCCAATAATTCCCCTTGTCATAACGAGTATCACTTGCACTCAGAGTCAGTTCCGTCCGGCTCCTCATTGAAACTCTACAGCTCTCAGCTAAGTTTGGATGCCGCTAGAGAGATGCCTATGTCAAATTTCTTTTATCGTTGCAGGAAAGGGTAAATTATTTTCACTACCTTCTTTCAAAATTACTTTTTCAGTGGATTTGCATTTATTATAGGCGTGGGGCTGTCTAAACAGGGGATCCTTAGGAAATTCGTAGATATTTAACTATAAACTTCTTTGGTCTTAGACATAAAGGATGACAAAATAACGGAACGAACATGTTTTGCTTTCGTGTGTTTTGTCCCTCCATCGAACATGTATACTCTATCTGCCGATACCACGAGAGTACATATATCTCTCTAAGCCAGGGAGCTAGTCTATCGGACACCACATTGTCTGAGTTTGGTGATTTAAGTTAGGTTGGGTTCAAAAGAGGGTGCGGGGACAAATTTGCACAAATTTTTACTGGTAGTCGTTCGCGTACTTTATTTGCCAGCAGAGAGAGATGTAGAATGTATGAGAGCGAGCAAAGTTTTGAGAGTTTGGTAATTGAGAGCTTACAAATTTCTACTGAAGGTTTTTTCCCAGCAAAAATTTGCAGTATCGAGCATCTGTTTTATGCAAACCACCTGTTTAGTTCTCCTGCAAATTTTTACTGAAAAAGTACGCGAACATACCTATTGTCCTATAACAGCAAATTTACTGTTTAAGGACAGTATGCACCTCTGGCGAAATGCATTGACATAACCTAAAACCCTGCCTTACCTACACTGCTCTTTAAATCCGGATTTAATGGCTCGATCATCTGTTTTTCCCTTTATAAAATCAACTGCCGAGAGTCTTGAGCGAAATTTTCGTTACCGATACCGTTACCGTAAATTTCGTTTGCACACAGAAATAAATATGTTCATGATATTAATGATTTTGTCCTAACATTTATAAAAACTTTTCATAACATTTATGAAACTCGTTTCATAAATCAAATTTAATGAAACATGTCATAATATTTATGAAAATCAAACATATAGTTTATGAAAAGTTGTCATAACATTTATGAAAAACTTTCATAACATTGAGGAGTATTTTTCATGACATTTAAGAAAAAAATTCATAAAATTTATTATAATTATTGTTATATTCATGGAACCCTGTTCTACTGTATTTAAATTGTTTTCATTACATTATAAAAAGAAAAATAAAACCAAAAACTTGGATGTTTGGTTAAATTTATTGAGATAAAATTTATACATAAATCTATGTACTGCGTTGTTGTTGTTGTAGTCACACTTGTAGTGATTTTTGACCCGCTTCTGGGAAGGGTGGATCGTTCCGATACGAAAAAACCGACGCTGTACATGAACACAAGTGTTCCAGTTGAAAAAAATATTGCCTCACGGTTACATTTTTATGTAAATTTTGATGGTCTATCAATGCCTTCACTTTGCATGTTATGTACTAAGTTCTTACGCTTCACTTCCCCCGTACAGGCGATAGTCAGTTCGGAATGCTTGTAAAAATGAGTTGTTATATTATGGAATGCTAATGAAATATCGCTTACCCTCAGGTTTATTTCATGTTAGAAAACCTTTTTTTGCACAAAAATACTCTATATTATCGGCAGTACTTACTTGTTACTTCACTGCAAAGTTGAAAACACCCCATAGCTTCAAAATTTTACGTACAATGAATGAAGCAGAGATCTAACTGTGTATGTTGTGCATTGTTGTAATATAAATCATGCATGTAGGCATGGCAAACAGTTAAAGGTGGTCTCATTTTTACAACAACCACAAAATATATGGTGCAATCCGCCATTGTGCCATCAAGCTGATCGACGGTTTGCCAACACACACCAAGAAATTTGTGTACGTGTGTGCATACGTGTGCAGAGAATATGCGAGAAAGAAGACAACAATAAAGAGAATGCAAACAAATATCTAACATCTTAATACCGTCAAACCTGGCCGTCGTGAGACCACCGTGTTAAATCCGCCTTGGCATATAGGTATGCATGTGTGTGTTTTTTCATTCTTTCCTTTGCACACAACGAAAGCATGTGAGCAAAAATGTACAACAAACAAAAAATTAGAAATTGTGGCAAAATGTTGTACCTCTTCCAAGTATACATTAAATAGTTTACTTGAACTTGATTTGGAACATTCCCCTCTCAAATTTTTATTGTATACCCACATAAACATATATCAATAACATGATTTTTATATTTATGATAAAAATTGTTAAAATTATGAAAAGTTTCTTCACATGTATGAAACAAAGTTTTATAAATATAAGAACTATTTTTCATTAACGATCATATTCTTAAATTTTCTTTCATTAAGAACTTTCATGATATTTGTGAACAAAAGGTTGTGAAACCTGATGCATTTATGAAGGAAAATTCTCTCTGTGTACACAGTTCAAATGAAATTTTATTTGCGTAAAAGCGTGACATAATAGACATTTACATGTATGAAACTAAGTTTCATAAATATAAGAACTATTTTGCATAAACGATCATATTCGTACATTTTCTTTCATTAAGAATTTTCATAATATTTATGATTTATGATATTGTGATAATAAATCTTTTCATAATATTTATGAATAAAAGGTTATAAACCTGATGCATTTATGAAGGAAAATTCTCTCTGTGTACGCAGTTCAAATGAACAGGGTGACATAATAGACATTGAAGAAATTTTTCTTTCAATTATGCAGTATGAAATTAAGTTATTTGCAAATAAGTTATTGTCAAAAATAACTAAAATTCGGCCAAAACTGTACATCGATGTTTGTCGCCATCTTGTATTCTACACAACTATGTTTTAGTGCCGACGAATGTCTTGGCTACAACCGAAAAATTCGCCAGAGGTTCATGCCAAGATTTAAATGACGGCAAAACTGTCTTGTCCACATTGTGATTTTTTTGGTCAGCATGATCGATCACATGTGGGCCATATCGGTATAATTTTTGGCAAATTTTCATTAATATCGTTATTGATTTGTATAAAATTATGTACCTAGTATTTAAATATGCCTTATAACAATTCCACCATAAACTACTTACATTTTACCAATCTGTTTTCTGTGTGTTTGCTAGCCTAGAAATCTCGGGGTTATCTTCCACGGAGTTAGGATTATTTCCAGCATTTTTGATTCTATTGTACAACACGTAAAGCTTTTGTGACCCGCCCGACCATTTTATCAATTTCCTTACAGTGACACTATGTTTTCAGTTCTAATGAGGATAGCCCTGAAGAATGTGTGCCAAAACTTATTCACCTTTTGCATGTGTATTAAAGATCATTCAATAAATATTTTGAATGTGGTTTCAGATTCGAAGAATCAAACTCCATCAAATCACCTAAATATCATACCGGCCGTTTCATCAAGTCGAAAAGAACGAACTGCCTTTACAAAGGAACAAATTAAATCTTTGGAAAAAGAATTTCTGCATGCCAACTATTTGACAAGGCTAAGAAGATATGAAATTGCAGTGGCCTTAGATTTAACAGAACGACAGGTAAGTAAACTTAAAAATGATTAACCAACAAAATTGATTATAACGCACTTTATTCTCAAACATAACATTTCAATTTTATGCTAAGATTAATGAAAACATCTCTTAACTGTTGAAATTCTTAAAATTTATAAAAAATTAAACAAAAACTTTCTTGGAGATGCGGGGCATCGATCCCCGTACCTCTCACATGCTAAGCGAGCGCTCTACCATCTGAGCTACATCCCCATGTGAGCAGTTGGTGCCAAAGTGGCTTGTTGTATATGGGAACTATACTTGCCTTGATTGCTTTTAGTTTTTCCATGTGAAACACACACACACTTAACTGCATGTGAATAGCACTAGTCAACAGATTAAAACAAAATATTAATTTATTTACAACTTTTTCTAATTATCATTCACAGGTTAAAGTTTGGTTTCAGAACAGACGAATGAAATGGAAACGTCTAAAAATGGAAGCAACTACTAATGATAAAACCTTTAATTGAGTTTTAGAAAGTTTTCTAGTTGTTTATTATTATTTTATTTAATATGTATATATGTAAGTATTATTGTTAGTCATATTTCCAAAGTTAATAAAATGGACATAAACTTATTTATAAAAATTAAATGCTAGTATTTTGGCATTTTTGCCTGACGTACGTAACAAAATAGTTTGTAGTTCCGGTTTCTCAAGTATTAAGAATAGGCTAGCCAGGCGGTCGACCATACCAAGCAAAATTCGTTTAAATTGTTTTATCATGGGCTATACCGACTTAGGGTTGGTATTCTAATGCTTTCGGAATAGTCACTGAAATTTCCAATTGTTCCGCGAGCGGAATTTGACAGCATCCAAATGTTTTTGTTTCCATACCAAAAAACGTTTTTTTTATCTGCACTTATTGTTTACTCTATTTAATTTTTTTTTCCAAATAATTAAGAAGAACGAACCATTAAACAAATAAAACATACAAAATGATGCCGACAATGATTTCAAGTGTTGCCACTTTTATTGTTTTTTTTTGTCATTTTCCTCACTATAGGCAGAGTACTACTTTTTCGCCTTTTTATGGTTGTTATTCTATTCTGCTTTCGGAATAGCCCCTGAAATTTGTAATTGTTCCACGGGCGAAATTTGACAGAAATCAAATGTTTTTGTTTCCATACCAAAACACGTTTTTTATCTGCACTTATTGTTTTCCCTATTTTATATATTTTTTCTCAAATAAATAAAGAAAAACGAACCATTGAAACCAATAAAATAAACAAAAATCATGCCGGCAATAGTTTGTAGTGTTGCCACTATAATAGTTTTTTGCCATTTTCCTCACTATAAATAGAGTACTACTTTTCCGCCTATTTTCAGCCAACGTTTCGCCGACGTTTTTTTATATAGAGTTTGACAGCATTCCGCTTGAAAAGCTGAACAGAATACTCAGCTTAAGCCAACGTTTCGCCGACGTTTTTTTTATGGAATTTGACAGCAGTCTGCTTGAAAAGCTGAACAGAATTTAAGCTTTAAGGGCATTTTGTTAAAACAACTGCTTTTGCGATTACCTTTTTGAAACATTACAAATATCTCAATGATAACATAATTGTTTTATTAAAATTTGTTCATAAGTTATGAGCATCTTATATACCCTCCACCATGGATCGCATTTGTCGAGTTCTATGCGCAGTATCTCGTTTTAGGCAATCAAAGAATTTTGAATTAGAATATGCTCAAGAAGTCAAGATCCCAGATCGGTTTATATGGCAGCTATATCAGGTAATATACCGATTTGCGCCATACAGTTATTGGAAGTCATTACAAAACACCTCATGCAAAATTTCAGCCAAATTGGATGAGAATTGCGCGCTTTATTGGCTCAAAAAGTCAAGATCCAAGATCGGTTTATATGACACAGTTGTTGGAAGTGATACCATAACACCACGTGCAAAATTTCAGTCAAATCGGAAAAGAATTGCGCCCTCTAGAGGCTCAAGAAGTCAAGACCCAAGATCGGTTTTGTGTTCAGAAATACGTTCTTCAGGGATCTAATGGCTGCCTGGCTTTCTGAGAATATATGTATGCCAATCGTCTTCATGACGTTATATCTTAGCCATACCAACTCTTCCTTAATTGCAAGGATCTCCGCTTATACACACTGCAGTGGTCGGGTAACCATTTCTAGATATTTAGAGTACACCCCAAAGCCCAACTGGTCGTCTAGTTTGGAACCATCTGTATAGGAGTCTATGTAACTTCTGTTAGCGGGGATATCGTAGTTCCAATCGGTTCTATCAGGAGTAGTGGTACAGTACTTCTTGTCACAAAGCGGCTCAGGCAGGGTGTTATCCAGTGTCATTGGATGTAGCTTTAAATTCAGTGCATGAGATGGTGTCGTCCTCAGTGCGGATGTGACACACAAACAAGCCATCCTTTTGATCCGGTTTGCCATTATCCGGTTTACAATTGAACCGGTTTTCCTTTGAACCGGCTTTTGAAGCGCCATCCTGTAAACTGCATTTGCTCTTCAATTACCAAAATCGTAAAAGTTTGCATGCCCTTTCGCTCGCATTCTCTCGCGAACGACTTTCAGTAAAAATGTGTGCAAATTTACACAAACTTAAGAATACACGAACACACTTAATTTTTAATGGGAAATTTCTAACAGCTGTTTGGGAAATTTCTTACAGCTGATGGGTAATGCGTTCATTTAAACATCAACGATTACCAGCACAAGAACTTTAATTCGGTATTCGCCATTCATAAGTACAACAAAGGTTTTTTTCTCTCAATTCTGAGAAAAATTCCAAAAAAATTATTAATAAGTGGAGTTTGGAGGTGTATAGGAGTGCCGTACATTCATCCAGGACTTTTAACTAGAAATGGCGAGCGTTCAGGAGCGTTTACAAATCAATCGCACGCCACTGGATAAATGGTCAACTCGTGAACAACTGGCCCTAGCTTCAGCCGTCTTGTCAAGTGGTGACCAGAATTGGTAAAATGTTTTTATTGTTTTGTGAGCGTGTTCTCAACACCTAATAACATATTCGCCTTTACAGGATGTCAGTTAGTCGTGCTCTGAAGCTTTTATGTGGGAATTCCAAAGATAATCTGCATCCAAGACCAGCAGATTGGTTTTCGCAAAAGAATTGTGCCGTTCAGTATGGTCACCTTTTAGAAGATGTTGAGACACCCAAGCGCAAAAAGAGAACTTCAGAAAGTAGTCTATCATCTTCGCCCCCAGTGGAAGCTCCAACTGAAGCTGTGCTGCGGCGTTTGACGGAAGAGCGAATGCAGGAAATTAAGTTGGAGTTAAGAAAGGAACAGGAGGTAGGATTTCTCGCCTGGTAGAAAGTCTTTTATATCTTATATCTTTTCCGCCTATAGGAATATGCAAAAATATTGGCCGAAATAAAGGCAATTCAATCGGGAAATGTTGAGGACGATCAATTACTTCAAATGTGGGCTGATATAGAAAAAGAACAAGAAATGATAAGGATCGAAGAGATGCGAATGGAAAACCAAATGAGGGAAAGGGAATTGCGTAAACAAGAACTGCAAAGAACTTGGCGTTCCGGAGGAGCTATACCTAGCAATTCTTCTTCGTCTAGTTCTCTAAAATCTTCAACCGACACCACAGCTGTTGACATGGATGTGGAAGATATAATAGGTTCCACAAAACCACAGACAAATACCGGCAACACTGCGCAAGTACCAGCTGGAACTTCTCCCTTACTATCGTCTCTCTTAAAGTCGCCAACAGCAACAACACCTTCTAGTAGCATAACATCTTCATCGGCACGCGCGAGTGCACCCACTATAACTACACTTTTGACGGGCGGTTCAATACCAAATTCAAATCAGCCAGCTATAATACCTTCTCGTGATACATCTATTCAGTTATTGGCCAGACCACTCAGCGGGCCTCCCGAAAACTCAATCTTACCATCAAGCTCAGCGCAGCAAAATCTTTTGAGCCCCTCGCAATCAGCACCCACGTTGTCTATGCTTCTAGAAAAGAATAAATCAACAATAATCATCGCAAGCGAAGCAAAGAACACAGATTTGAATTCAACGAATGTAAAGGATAATGAATCACCTCTGGCTAAGGACTCGAATAACGAGTCCATACCCATGGACATAGAAGAAGATTTGCCAACGACCACACATATTGCGCAGGATACCGATTTGCAATCAGATGATATTGATGACACAGATCCCAACGAGGAGCAGCAATTGATGGAAGTCTTCAAAAATATAGGCAATATAGAGGAACTTGATATCGATGTATCTGCGGTCATCAATGAGGAGGTAGATTTTCTTAAAGGAGTCGATGAAGATGATACTGCTATAGAAGAAGGCGTACTGTGTGGGCAAAAGATAGAGGACAACGAACATGGTATGGCAAATGATATGAAGGATAAGGCGATAGAAACAACGGAAGACAAAAGTGAGCCAAAAATTGAGGCAAAAGTCGATCTCATATCTAGTGATGACTCCAACGACAATTTACCCTTAGCTGCAGTTGCTTCTTTGGAAACTTCCAAAGACAAATTGAACGAATCTTCAAATGAGAGTAGTTTTTTAAAAGAGGATGTAGAGTCCACATTTCCAAAAAACGAAGCAGATCAAGTAGACTTAGAAAATGAGTCTACTACAGTGACAGTAAAGCAAGAGATGTTGGACGAACATGAAGCCGAGCAAAACGCAGTTGCAAATTATAGTGAGAATCAAAGAAATATGTCCTTAGATGGTAACGGACAAGAGGATGTTTTCATTATGCCCAATGCAGATGAGGGAAAGGGAAACATTTTAGCGAAAAACGAGAGCGAAGAAAATCAAAATATCGATGAAAATTCCCAACAGCAGGTTGAAAACAAGGTCTCCAACGAAGTCTTGGATATGAATGGTAATTTTGTAATATTAACACAGCAATTTAACATACTAATACGTTTTTTGTATTGTTTTCAGCAGAATCAGACCACCCTTCAGAACAAAGCGAGAGTAATGAGCCTCATGCCTCAATTCATGCTCAAGTAGATTTGCAGGGTGAACAGCACATGGAATCATCATCATCACTTTCTATGCTGCAGCCTCCGCCCGCCATTTCCATAGCAGACACTGATGAAAATTCTTCTTCAACAGATATCAGTGTGCAAACTCGCAAGGATGAGAAAGTCATTTCGAAAAGACAAATGCATTATCAAAGAAAAAGCCCCCACGACGCCAAGACTGACGATGAAATGCCTAATCCATCCTCACATATGGCTGTACCAAGTACTGGCGGTGGCGGCAACTTAACGCCTCGTCCGACTGCCTTGCGAAAACTACGTGAGCGTGACCGCTCAGAAAGTCCAATGATAGACGATGATGCCACAACGCAGAGTGATCATTCCACTACCACAAATCAGCGTTCAAGACGCCGTTATTCATCGACTCCGGTGATTGACAGTATTCCAAATTCTCCTGCCTCCAGTGATCGCGATGAATCAAGAGATTCTAGGACATACAAAAAATCATTGCTTAGCATATACAACGTATTGCAAAACAGTAAACATGCTTCGACGTTACAAAGAATTCTAACTGACGATACACCCACTCACAAAGTAGAACATTTATGCCTAAAGCCCATAGACTTTGTGAGCATTAAGAAAAATATTGAGTCAGGTCAAATACGCTCTGTGTATGAACTTCAGAGAGATGTTCTGCTAATGTGTCAAAATGCCTTGTTCGTTTCAAAAACGAATTCGGCTTGGGCAAAAAGCGTTTTGGCTTTCCAGCAGGAGTGTCAAAACATACGAGAGTTTGTGCCTAATTGTTTCGATCCACAAACCAAATTAGACCGCGAAACTAGAGACACAAAATCTAGTGGGTCAACCTCTTCTTCAACGGGTGGCGGCAGTGCATCAAAAGGCCGAAGTGGCTCAAGAAAAAGTTTACGTTTATCCTAAGCTTTAGTAGAAGCGTAAGCAAAACACACACACACATATATTTAAAAAATAAATTAAAAATTTATTGAAAAATAACAATATAACAATATCGCTTTGGTAAAAAAAAAAAACAAAATACAAAGCATTATTTTACAAATAATATATTTTGCAAACGTCTGGAAAGTGATGATCGACATACTGCCCTTTTCTGTGGACATGAAAATTCTCGCAAACAACGTGATAGGCGCAAGTCACAATAACACAAACGGGCAGCACAGGAGTCCGGTCCTCCCCATTCACCATGATCTATGGCGCACAAAGGTTTGCCACGATAACACTTCCACACATAGGGCACAAAGTATTCCAAATATGAAGGACAGTTGCTTTGTTCATAGCATTTGTCATGTATTTTACAGCAACGATCAATTCCATCTGTGGGTATGCCATTTCCCAAGAATCCACAATAACATCCATAACCTTTATAGATTAAAGGTTCACAGCCAGTAGAGCACTGCAACATTGAGTACAAACGCAAGACATCTCTTTTGTGTTTGGTTTGATTAGATTTTCTGGAAGAGATTGGTTATAAGTGAAATAGTTATTAGGATTTTACGATGGTTTTTTTAAGTCGATAATTTTACAGCGTTCTATTGGTAAGTTTTTTTTTTCTTTATCATTTAAAGTGGCTGATTTTTTGTCATGTTCACACAGATAATATTCCTGGACTCATTAAACAGTCGGGGTGTCGGGTGTAAGAATGTAAATTTAAGTTATGTCAGGGAATTGGTTTTTTCTTACTAATTTCCACAATATATGCATAATAGGCCTTAATAATAAAAAAAAGCCACGGACGTCAGTGTTTGGCGGGCAAAAGTTAGGATGAACCAGCCGGGAATAGGTGGCGAATAAACCGAATTCAGGTTCCCATATTGTCCCTTGGGATAATTAATTTTACTAAAACCTTGCGAACATGGTCATAAGTCTGCCTCTCCGCCTACAATAACAGGGTGTACCCTCTCCTTGATCAGTGCTTTGTTATTAACAGAGTACTCTTTAGCTTTCTAGCTAGACAAACCGAGAGTGGTAAGCAAGTTATTGGGTTGCCCAAAAAGTAATTGCGGATTTTTTTAAAGAAAGTAAATGAATTTTAATAAAACTTAAAATGAACTTTAATCAAATATACTTTTTTTACACTTTTTTTTCTAAAGCAAGCTAAAAGTAACAGCTGATAACTGACAGAAGAAAGAATGCAATTACAGAGTCACAAGCTGTGAAAAAATTTGTCAACGCCGAATATATGAAAAATCCGCAATTAATTTTTGGGCAACCCAATACATCCTCTTGCCACTCATTTGGCTACAACTAACAACTAAATTCACATTTTAACGTGACTTCAACTGGAAGACGAAAATACAGGTGGACAGGTAAAGTTTATATACTTTACGGCGTCGAAAATGGATATTTCTATGTGTTACAAACGGAACCACACCCAACATTCTTCGGTGGTAGACAAAAAATCCAAGCATCTTCTCCTTACACATTTCGTCTGGGGGTAGAAGGTGAGTTACAGACGGACTTTGTTGTTAAAAACCATAAGGTCGTTTTTTATAGACTACGAACTGGGCCCGATCCGCTGATCCTTATTTCACTTCCCAATACCTTTTTCTACCACGGTCTGTACATAAATCCTGTTCGGAGATGTTTTGGAGGTGGGACGGCCCCTCAGACATATCGTCACGAATTATATATTTAATAAAGTATTCCTCTATTATCCCCATATACATTGCCACGATGGCAAAATACGTCAAGTTTGAGGTGTGGGTCGCCATCCATGCACTTCGGCCTGAAACAGATATAAAATGCGTGCTCTTATCTCAAATACATATAATTGGAGCCCCATATTATCATGGTCAGTAAATATGTCCTGTTTGGGCGGTGTTTTGGGTGTGGGTGGACGTCAGAGACATGGCCCCCAAAGTGGGTATCAATTTTGTGCTCTTCTTCTAAATACGTTTCATTTGAGCCCCAAATTACCACGATCGGTAAATATGTATGTCCGAGCTGGGTGGAATTGTATATCTGAATTGTTCTCTACTCTTAAATACCTTTCATTTGATTCCCATATTGTCATGATTGGTCTCTATATATTCATTTGGCGGTTTAGGGGTGGTGCCGTCCTCTGAAATATCCCAACCAAAATTTAGCAACAAAATTTTTGTTTTTAGATTTCCATAAGAGTGCAAACAAAATTTCGCTTGAATCGTCTCACCCATTTTCGTTGTTGTTGTAACCACATTTTCATGTAGAGGTGGCAATCCTTGTCAAGCACCTGTAGGTGAGCAAGCTCGTTCCGGTCCACAGATCCCCATCTTCGTGATATGTTGCCTTGAAAATTAGGATTGGTTCGTGTACGAGTAAACTCTTTACATCTCCTTACCAGGATAGACCAAGATACCACAGGCCAGAGGTCCTTTTTCGGAAAACGACGTCCAGCCCGTCATGATTCGCCAGATACATTTACCAGGTACATGGACCCATCAGAACCGCAGAATTCCCAATGTTTAAGAAACGCCAGTTTCCCTACTCCCTCAGTCTAAGGGCGATCTTTGTTACCACAGCGAGTCAATTGTTTAAAAAGTTAAAATCAAAGTTGTCCCTGGTCCAAATTCCACCCCAAACAGCCAACACAGGGGAGCGTTCGCCATCGGCGTCGCACTCCCAGAGTCCATCCGCGACCTAAACCTGGCCAACCCGTCAGCCGCATTGCAAACCGCCATCCCTTAATTGCCCGGAACCCAGCACAATCTAACAGCAGCCATAAACGTCCGAGGCGCTCCTTGCATCTCCCGACAAGCCCATCACGTGACTCGCATCCAGGACCTTCAATGGCGCCTGACGGTCGTGACAACCCTGAGGATCGCCAAAACCTCTGCTTGAAAGACACTGCACCTATCCAGAAGCCTATTGTGACTCCCTAATTTCTAGGAATTCAACAAAAACCCCTGCCCGGTGCCCCCATCCAGCTTGGACCCATCTATGTAGACAGAGGGACTCAAGACTGGCGGGATGGCCCCAGATTAAAGCTCCCTTCCCCGGAAGACAATCTCAAGGAAACTGCTAAGATTTCAGCGTTGCTTTCAAAGCATCCCTTCTCGCCCCCAATATTAACACTGCCGCAATACTCGTACCTTGTCCAACACACCGTAAAGCCACACCTTCTCGAGAGCCGACATAGGCCGCCGCTAAGTTCCCAAACCCTGCCCACCGAGTTTCGACATTGAAAGCATTCAGCCCCCGGTTGACTCTCTCCTCCAAGTTTCTTCTCCAGTTCGATTCCTGGTCAAGAATAACGCCATGTATATAGCATCCCGAGAGCGGCAGCTCAAAGACCCGTCCTCAGAACTTGCCATATCTTCATATATCCCCTCACCCTGATGTACGCATCCAACAGTCTCCCAAGTGTCTTCAAGTCGAAAGACGATAGACGACAGATTGGCCTAAAGTCCTTGGGCCGGGAGTGTCTCGGTTTCCCCGCCTTAGAAATGAAAACAAAACAAACCTCCCGCCATGCAGTCGGCACAAAACCAAACAAAACGCAAGCACTAAATATCCCATGACAGCCGGTTGTACGTACCGGATTGACCCGATTAAGTCCTTCATCGGCAAGGGCTGCCTCCTCACACACAACATACTGCTACAACAACAACAACTAAATACGATTGGATAACAAATGCGATTAAAATAGCGACAGATGGACCATCAGTACAGAAAGGATACGCGGATAGACGGACATGGCTAAGCTTAATCAAGAAGAATTTCCGAGTCAAACCGTACATTTTATCACAGCAATAATGGCGGCACAGGGTACAGTTGATGTTTCTACCATAAACTCCATATAAATATGTACTTTGTTTCGTTTTCCATGCCAGGACCTAAAATCCTCAACTGGACCTAAAATCCTCAACTCAAAGTAACACATCTAATATTGAACGTCGTGTCGACACAGGTTATCGTTAAACGACGTCATAAAATTTCGTATTTTGCTTATTGGGATCCCAAGGAAACCAAATGGAGGTCATGTGTTTTCCTATTAATGGGAAAACGCGAAAAAATTCTGCTTCGTAGCGTGGTACGGTCTTTGTTGTAATATGTGGTAAAGTTGGCATACAGGATTTTTTTATGACTCTTGAGATTACTGTTGAATTTCATGTAAAGCGATTTAGGTTAAGATACGGATCCTTTGCTAGCGCATTTAATAGCCAATCTTCTCACAATTTGGAACAGCGTTTTCTGATTTAGCTATAAGTTCCAGATTTATGTATGTACCGATCGATTTTCACTTGATTTATTACCTTAATTGCCATTTTGTTGAATAACCAAACGGGTCATTTGCTCTGGCTATAAACACATTCGTATCCATTTCTTTCATAAACTCCTCCCGTTGCCTTTTTTCCTTTTGTTCGATATCTTTGAAATATTCCGTTGATGAGATGCCTCCATATAAATCTTTGGTTATTTCAATATGAGGATATTCATTTCCAATCTTCGAAGGAACACTGAGAAAAATTAAAAAAAAAATTATACACAAATTTCTATATACTAAAAGCTATATAACTTCAGAACCTTTGAGTGACATTAAATGGATCAGCAATATCTCCATCCCAGCCATTAAGCCCCAAATGTGACCAAGGATCATTGAGTGGTTGCTGTTCTATTTCCTGCATTTCTTTTTTCATCAGTTTACTAATATGCTCATTAATAGGAGCTTTGGAGAATTTGAATCTCCTCAGAGTCATGTAAGAGTCTGTTAGATTGGGGAATTTGGGCTCCATAAATTGCAGACGTTCCATAAATAAGGTCCTCTCCGCTTGTCGATTATCCTGTTCAATTTCGTTGACAGGTAATTTGAACATCATGGTGGCATGCTTATTGGAATTGAGTAGTTTGAAGTTATACATGTGCGTCACAACATTCTCAGTTAGGCGCGAATCATTGGTTATGGGATAAAAGGCTGCTCTCATATCGTTTATGATAACTTTTGTCATGGGATTTTGAGTAGGATTTTGGCGGGGAATTTTATAAATGTTTGCCCGATTCGCGGCACCTTGATGATGCCCAATAACCGTTATATAATAGAAATAAAGTAAAAGTTCTCTAACATGAAAGCGGCACATTATAACACATCAACGTTGAAAATATTACTACCATACAAAAAAAATGAATGAATGCAAAAAACACCTTTCCTACAAAGCCGCGCAACACAATCACCACCTCTTTTTAAGTTAACGTCTTATTATTTCAACGGTTATGTTTAAATTAAACCAATAAAATATTTCGTTTATTATACATTAGCTAAATAATTGTCCGACGCTCTACCATCCAAGTTATGGTAGCAGGAGAAGCCAACAGCTAAGCAAACAGTAAGTCAGTCATTCAGTCAGCAGCAGCGTTTGTTATAACTTCTACTAGTGGTCCGTCAGACTATTCAATGAAAACATTGATGTGCGCACCTGACATGGGTGTAAGCGTAACCATCATCATCACCATCGTCTTCGTCATCGCAGAGAGCATCGCCAGTAATATTGGCACGGCTTTTGAAGTTTAAAGAAGTGTGTAGGAAAACTATGGCAGTGGCACACACAGCTAAGACTAGACCCAGTGCTAGACTTAGTCTGCTGTCTTGGTCTATTCAGCAGTACATGCTTGTCGATCGGCTTGCCTGTTGATCACTATGATGATGATGTTTGGGTGCTTAGCAATTGCAATTGTTTTACTTCATTGCCATCACACACACACACACATATTACAAAAGACTGTTTAATGTACTCCCCATCGTAATGAAGTTTTCAACAAGTTTAACCGGCTCCATTTAAATTTAATATTATTTTTGCGGAAGTAACCCAAATAATGATAGCACATGCACAATGAGAATGTCTCGCACTCACATATCATATCTTGATTTGATATGAAAATTCGTTATGTTTGCCGACGAGATTCCCAACGGCTGGCATGTCCCCGACATTTTGTTAGTCATTCAAGTAAGACAAATAGAATAAAAAAATGATGCAGGGTTCATGGCGACATATGCTATATAGCCTTTGTTTATTTGGACACTAACCCCAAACTATTGTATTAATTCATGTACATGTTTACTTTATTATTTATTTGTTTTTTTTTTTTGCTTTACTTAATAACAAATGTTTCAATAATTAGGCATGTAAAAATAAAATGGGTCAATAACAGTCAAATGTTTCTTGTGACGTTCTGTATTTCGATAATGAAAAAACCAAGTAACCCTGACCATGAAAAAAGAACTATAGGACCACTTACTTATAGCCGATTGAGATTTCCGAATGAGGCGGCAGCCCTCGCCGATAAAGAATCTCCGGTACATACAACCGGCACCCATGGGATTGGAAATAATGCTTGAGCGGTGCCAAGGTGCTATACATATCCGGAGAGATAAGGTGGGTTCTGAATCCGGCATACAACATAAGGCGACAGCCATCGTTTAAATGCGTAATACATTTTCCCACAATATGCCCAAAAAAACATGGGTGTTGTTGTTGTTGTTGTAGCGGTTTGTTGTGTTCTATCTTTCGTCTGCTTGATTCTGTTGTGTGTCAAGACCCTGGAACTCTCCGATTTAGATGGGGTGCGTCCACAGGGATCTGGGTCTGGCAGGGCAGTTAAACAGGTGACGTGTATCGTTCGGTCCCTGGTTACAATCGGTACATACATCTTGCACATCGGCATCAATCCTTGCTCTGTAGGAGTTGAGGCGGCTGGATCTGTCGGAACGTAAATGAGCCAGGTTTGGCGGGTGAGGTCAACTTTTTCAGGTGCAATGGAAGGCGGTCGTTCTCCAAGGACCGGCCAATAGCTTTGTACGTTGGCAACAAGGTTTCTTTGTCTTTACCCCAAGTGCTGCCAGCAAGAGACTTGAGGTGTAAGAACTGTCAAATGTGACGCCAAGTATTTTGGGACACTTGATGGTCGGAATCATTTCTCCATCGACCATAACCGTCAGCTCAGTATTCACCTCAAGCGTATTTGTAGTAAACAATGTGGTTGAAGATTTTGTGGCAGATATCTTCAGATTTCTTGCAAGTGAACGCAATCGATCTCCAATGATTGCGTTCACTCGGTAGCTATTCGCCGCTTGTGCCTGCTTGAATGCTATCTAAACGCGCCTAGTTTAGAGGTAGAATCTTTGTCTTCTAATGGGTAGAATCTTTGTCTACTAATGGAGGTGGTCATCTTGAAAATTGAGGAGACAGCCATCCCGGTGCAGTACGTAGTGCAATTTTCTGACAGAATGTTATTCCACTGCGTTTCTCTCAGATGGCGATTCCACATCGGCGCTGGATAATTTATCACTGACCGGCCAATTGCTTGGTATGTAGTCAACAAGGTCTCTTTCAACAAGGTCTCCCCAAGTGTTGCCGGAAGCGTCTTGGGGACTTTGTTTATACTCCTGACCATATCACAAATTGTTGTGTCAAAAATGACACAAAGTATTTTGAGATAATTGGTAGTCGGAGTTTTTACGCTTTCAGCTATCACATTAAATCCGTATTCATTTTCGCTGACGAGGAGGGAACAATGTGGCTTAAGATTTTGATGACGGGTACCTTCAAATTTCAGGCAATTAAAGTAAAAAGTAAAGGGGTTTGACCCCGCGCAGATGTCATAAATGGGGCCCCGAAGCCATGACCGTCCACATATGATACGATCTCGATGCCGTCTGGAGGTTGTGGATAGAGTAGAGGTTAAACAGTGTCGGAGATATCACCCCACCTTAGGGAACTCTCTGTTTCACTCTACGGGGCTTTGACTTCTTATATTTAAATATAAGACTGGAAGGACGTGCTAGCCATGCCCTCAAAAAGTGTGGCATGACTGTCCGTTTCCAAATCTTTCGAAAGGTCCAGATCAACGATTACCGTTCTATCGCATGGCCTGACCTCATTTAATCTACTATTAATATGTTAAGTGATGGCTTCCAAGCAGTCGTCATGCTTTGCAGGGAGGAAAAGTCCCTTGCTTACTGGTGAGAGTAGGCAGATTCGTCTATGTGGCTTTCCTTATCTCGGGTTCTGGGCAAAGAGATCCAATTACTGAAGCCTGGACCAGTAGCGGAATCAATTAGCCCATTTTCTAGACATTGGGAAAGTGCTCAGAAATAAATAACCAAAGACCATCATGTTCCCGCGGCGACCAGTCCTCAGGAGGAGCTTGACGAGAATTGCTACCTCCACATATGAATGCAGCTACAACAACAACAACCATTGTGTGCAATATAGACCTCGTACAAAGCAATTGGCCGGTCAGTGGTAAGTTATGCAGCGCCCGAATGTGACACGCAGTGGAATAATGTTGAGATATGTCAGAATGCCTCTCTACGAACTGCGACGGGGTGTCTCCTCAGATCTCACGTAGACCAACGGCATCAGGAGACAATGGTCCTAACTGTGCAAAGACGTAACCACATGCTGTCTAAGTAATATCTTCTGGGTTGTAATTGCAGGGACCATCTAAATCATCATCTTGTGGATAGCTATTCACTGCCCAGAAGCCTTAAGATGGATCTACATGATCTAGAACGAGAGGTTCAGCGGTACAAGAGAAAACCTCTAGATCAAGCGGGTCTAGACAATATTCATGCAGACACGGTAGCAGATGCAGCAAAAAGCTACCGGGTAAATAGGACCCCGGGGAACGACTGCCACCTTTTGCACCTGGCGAAATTGAAATCCGCCGGCAAACCGGAGTAGTTCTGGATCAATAATGGTCCGATAGATGCATCCGCCTTAACTCCTATAGAGCATGTATTCATGCTAACGTGCAGGATGTGTGCCCCGATTCTGATCTGGCACCAAATGACACACATCACATGTTTAACTGTCCAGCCAGACCCACTCGACTTATACCCAGATCGCTCTGAACGCACCCCACCTTAGTCGGCAGTGGATGAATATCAACAGAACCAAGCAGATGAAAGATTGGGACACAACGCGCCGCTGCAACAACAGCAACCAGTGTGGGGGTCCTGGGTTCGATTCCCGCCGGAGGCCTGGTCTTTTGCCACTGTGGTATCACTAACCTCTTTTTTCTTGCTCCGATATCTCTCTTTCGTTTGGCGCGTTGCTACGGACTGCAGGGGTTGTATTTTTTGCTTTACCAGTATCTCTGCAATCCTGGTTATACTTTTTGGGAGAGGTTTTTAATACCCAAGACCCTGCCAAAAAGCTCGGCGGGGAAGGTCTCACTGCTTCCGTAAAACAAAGCGCGCTTCCCACTGATGCAGTGTTGTCGCAATGAAAGGCGTTAACCACTCCAGAAGCCCGTGTGATTCACTGATTTATGGCACTCAATCAAGGCTCATACTCCGATTTCCCCACCAATTTGACCCATCTTTGGAGAAGAATTAACCGAGAAGGGTGGTATACCCCCGATGAACCGCCTTAAACATCCCTGACCTAAGACCCTAACTTCTTATCGAGTTGCGACAGGTGTGAAGCGCATTTAATACTCATATTGCCCTTGTTTGAGGATTTCACATCTTCAAGCCCCCTTTATTTGGCGATTGTAACTACATATACAACAGCCGCCTTTAAATCGACGGCATTCACAGCCCCATGGCAGGCGGTTGTACGTACCGGATTGACCCGATGGAGTCAGTCCTTCATCGGCAAGGGCTGCTACCTCAGTGTACAATACACTGTTACAACAAATGAGTTTTCTTTAATGTAGCTTAAATAGCCAATCCAGGATTCACTAATAGAAGGTTAGGTCACATGCAAAAACACAAAGTGGATAGGCCCCATAAACATCATTAAGGATGTCAAATCTGACGATTGAAAATGTCATCATATAGGAGAAAACGTAAACAAAGAATGAATGTAAAAAGAGAACAAGTTGACATCCTCAATGCCAAGTACTGCCAAATATTAAAAAAAAAGTATATCGGCTGATCGCTTGGCTTAACCTTATTCAGTGAATCCTGTAGCCAATCATTCAAATATCGCACACCGCACTCTGTGTGTCCCCCACGACATAAGGGGTCTTTTCACATAAAGGTACGTCGCACGGTGTTTATACATCTTACAATCGAAATTATCCATATGTCTGGCAATAACATATATTTCAGCTTAAAAAAAAGTGAATTAAAGAAATGTTTAGAAGAATCTTAATCCTAATTATTAGAATCCTAATTAAATTGAGAAAATAAACAAACAAAAAAAGAAATGGCTACCTTGGCAATTATGAACCGACTACAACGTACTCGGTACTAGTTAAGTTCAAGAAATACAAAAAAGCCAAAAAAAGCAACAAGCAAACAGCACGTGTGAGTAGACGAGAATTTTTTGTTTTTCCATTCGCGGAAAAGGAAAATAAATTAAGTTTGTGCAAAAAACATAAGAAAACGAACGTGCAATTCGCTACGTGTAAAGGATCTGTGGATAGGGCGAAGAGAGTGACGGGGATAATTGCATAGCTATTGACACGACGACGCCAGCACAAAAAGTAGCATTGACATGTTTTATTTAATTGGTTTGGGCTTAGGAGATCCCAAGGACATTACAGTGAAAGGCCTTGAAATTGTAAAACAATGTGCTCGAGTGTATTTAGAAATGTATACATCCATATTGGGCTGCCCCAAGGAAGAACTGGTAAGTCGTAGCCTTTGTGCAATGTTATGGGATGAAGACGTTGTTGCATTTACATTTACGTTTGTTCTCTTCGCGTATAGGAAGCTTTTTATGGACGACCAGTATTATTGGCGGACCGCGACCTTGTTGAACAAGGTGCAGATGAAATATTGGCTGGTTCAGGCGAAGAAGATGTTGCATTATTGGTTGTGGGTGATCCATTTGGCGCCACAACACACACGGACTTTATTTTAAGAGCAAAAGAGAAGAAAATCCCCTATAAAGTGATACACAATGCCTCCATTATGAACGCCATTGGTTGCTGTGGCCTTCAACTGTACAAGTTTGGTGAAACTGTATCTATACCATATTGGGATGAAACATGGAAACCTGATAGCTTTTATGACAAAATTAAGCTTAATCGACTGCATAATATGCATACTCTTTGTCTGCTAGACATCAAGGTCAAAGAGCCTACGCTTGAATCCTTGATGCGGGGGCGAAAGGAGTACATGCCTCCTCGATTTATGACAGTGGCTGAGGCGGCCCAACAGCTTTTGGCCATAGTGGAGAAGAAAGATGCTTTGGAACGCAATACCATACTGAATGAACAATCTCTGTGTGTGGGGCTGGCAAGAGTGGGCCATGACAATCAGCGTATTGTGGTCAGTACGTTACGAGACATGGCCTCCACCGACTTGGGAGGTCCCCTGCACTCTATTGTAATACCTGCCAAAGAAATGCATCCGCTAGAAGTGGAGTTTTTGCAACAGTTTGCTGCTACACTCAAATTGGAGGATTACAATCACTAGGTTACCCCATCCACATACAATCAAACAGGGCAAAATGCTATTTTGTATGCATTTGCTGGAGTAGGGTTAGTCTACAAATGAATCGGTTTTATTAGATGTATACGTAAGCAGTGTTAGTTTTTTTTAGAGAGGACCGACTTGACACACATAATCCACCAAAATTATATGAAGAAGGTTCTTAGTAGTTTTCCACTTTTTTTGTTGTTAAGATTTCTATTAGTATATAGTTAAGAACACTCTCCCTCTCTATATACATATATGTATCTACATAATTTTATATGCAATCACGTTACATACAGAAGTTTTATTTTTGTTTTCCTTTCAGTTTAATATTGAAACATAAGAATAGATTTTCGTATTTTTGTGGGTATGCATATATGTATGTTAATATAATTATGATGATGATAGTACAATAGAATGTAATTCGTTTGTTTGTTTACCATGTTGCTTGTACTTACTCTATTCTAAAAGTAGTTGAGGCATCATACTTCACAAACATGCGATTTTGTGCACAAATTAATTTTGATTGTGATTGCATATGGAACTTCAGGGTTTTGGTCAAAAGTGGCTATATGCGAAAAGTTGAACCCCCTCCAAATCGACATGATAAAGATTTGAAAACAAAGAAAAAGTAAATGTAGCTGTTGCAATATATAAGAAAGTAAATAACACGAAAGTAAATAACTTAGTTTTGCATTAGAAAGCAGATTAAGCTTTTAAACATACATACATTCTAAATATATATATATTTTTTTCATATTTTAATTTTGTGAAAGGAAAAGATGTGATTGATAAACCCATTAAGAAAAGCGAAAACTATTAAAGAAATTATTGATGTGAAACTTAATGTTGCAATGTTTATTTAAACTTTAAGGTTATCGGATTTGCAGTTTATAAATTTCTATTATAAAAGCAAAAACCAAAAAAAATATCACGAGGACGTACAGACAAAATATTTTTGCAAATTCCAAATGGAGTGGTTTCTAGAGGCCAGACCAGAATACATTTGGCTGTACTTTAATACGTTAAAATATTGTGTCTCTTACTTCTCTTTCGCTCCTGGAAAGAACTTGAAATCATGTATGCTTATAGGGTATAGCTCATTGTAGTTTTAAACTCAAAATTAATGTAGTTTGTTCTGTTTATGGCGGTACTGAGGTTCACAATGTTATTGACCACCTAAGTTATTTTTTTTTTAAGATGAATCGAGCTGGTTATTAAAATCTTTTTAGAAGGAAAGACCCCTTTTTTGGAATACATATTACTAAAAATAAATCAGCAGGTCTCGGACATAGACATAGCAATAATGCTGTTGTTGTTTGCCGATGAAGGACTTCATCGGGTCAATCCGGTACCTACAACCGGCTGCCATGGGATTGACATAGCTTTAATTTCATGTCAATACCAGTGCTAATGTCCACATACTTGTTGTAGCAAACCCTCATTTTATTGGGAGCTGATTATACCAACCAGTCGACTGCACCAAAATGAACTGGAAATCAATTGGTTGGTTCGCCAACGAACATAAGCAGCTTTTTTGGTAAGAGGACCTGAAGCAATGTTATCTGTTTTCGGCAAGCTGTGGTCTATTGTTAAGTCACTTTCGAATCCCGGCGGAAGGGATGACATATACCTGTTGACTTTTGGTTGTTCAGCCGTCAAATTATTGAGCATCACGAAAGGTGCAGGGCAAGGATCCGCGGCCTCCGATACCATATACCCCGATTACAATTGTACTTGAACGATGTTGGAATGTCATTTGCAGCGCCAAGTCATCCAAGGCGCTGAACCCTGACGGAATATTTATTCTATATCTGTAGCTACTGTCAAAGAAACTTTGTTAATGACTATATATAGAAGACAATTGGCTGGTTAGGCGTTAACTCTCCAGCGGCGAACAACTACCATATTGTCTCGGCTCAACGGCTGATGCAGCCGTCTCAATTCCTACTGGGCTAGGATGGATGTGGACGTGATGAATGTGTATTCCCCGTGTGACTAGGGAACAAACGTCACATGTTCATTTACTCAGCCAATACTACTTATTTCCAGATCCATCTGGATGCACCCCATATAAATCACTGAGCAAGGGACTAAAGGCCAGAACCGAATGAGCACGTTAAGCTTTGTTTTTGAGCGATGCATTAAAAAATGCAACTCTGCAAACAAATTATACAAAAACAAGAAGATTGGTTTATATGGCAGCTATATCAGGTTATGGACCTGTTTGAACCATACTCAGCAAAGTTATTGGAAGTCATAATAAAAATAAAGCTCAAAGAGCTCATTCTTTTTTTGGCCTTAAGTACGGCGTTTCAAACGTTTGTGTGTGTCGGTCTTCAGTTTTATAGCCAACAGCTGTTAAAATTCTATAACGGTGCACAACATAAACAATTCTTTTAAAGAGTTACCAATATTCATTTTAAACGGAATGCACAATTTACTAAATACCATTTAAATTATGATATATTGTAGTTCAGCCTCACAAAATGACTACATTCATTCATACTTACATACATATATACAAATTGAATACGTGAGATGTTCTCTCTTCTCAGTTAAATTTGCAGAGAGAAGAAGAAATATTTAAATGTCACTTTACGCGCCATATTGGTTTAATCAAGTTTAGTGGGAGAATGTGTGCTCGTTTTTTCATATCGTTTTTTCTCAAGTAAAAAAATAGTGTTAAAATTGTGAAACTTCGCCCCTTTGTCAACAGAACATATATTTTGGTAAGTAAAGAAAGTTTCTATATATGTAATTTAATAAATATTGTATTATCATCTTGCCTAAGCAGATAAATAACATAATCAGTATCATGTCACATAGTTTGAAAATAATATTTAATTGCTTTATCGCGGATACTTTTTGTAGTTTAATTGTGGATAAAACACTTTTGAAGGTTCATAATCCACTGGAACTATATGCATCCTTATTCCTCCCATGAGGGACTTAGACTAAGTATATATTTTGAGATATAATTTGGAAATATTTCGTTTTTAACTCTACAAAACATTGTAAAAAGAAGTTATAGGTATACTGTTATGACAGGTTTGACAAACCCGCCTTAGCTTTGACATAAACCTCAAAAAGACTGACATGGAAATTTTCCACAAGAAGTGTAAGCAAATTGAGCGTTTCAGGCAAATATCATGTTGTTGTTGTTGAATCAGTATGTGGTACACTGATGTGATAGAGTGAAATTGAACTGCAGAAAGGGCGTCGACAAAAGGGTCAGAAGAGGACTGAATGCACTCTTCTCCTGTCGTAACGTCGTTTTGGCCGACAAGCTGTATTGGAGTTGATATGTGCCGATCGTGCTAGTATATCTGCGCTTCTTATCTCGTTGCGTTGATTACTCTTTCATATGCATCCTTATTCCTCCCATGAGGGACTTAGCTTAAGTGGATATTTAAAGATATAATTTTGAAATATTTCATTTTCCACTCCAAAAAACATTGTAAAATGGAGTTATAGTGGCACTGTTGTGACAGGATTGACAAACCCGCATTAGCTTTGCCATAAACCTCAAAAATACTGAGATGGAACTTTTCACCAAGAAGCGAAAGCAAATTGGGTGTTTCAGGCAAGTATAATGGATGTGATAGAGTAAAATTGAACTGGAGAAAGAACGTCGACAAATGGGTCAGAAGAGGACTGAATGCACTCTTCTTCCGTCGCAAGGTCATTTTGGCTGACAAGCTGAATTGGAGTCGATCGCTGATATGTGCCGATCGTGCTAGTGTATATGTGCGCGCCTTTTTTGTAGACTGATGCGGCCGACGAAGGACTCCATCGGGGCAATCTGGTGCGTACAGCCGGCTGCCATGGGATTGTCTACGGCCAAATAGTAGATAGAAGGTTACCGAATGCAGAGGCTGGCAACCGAAGTTTCTGGACTTGTGCCGCTCAAACTAAACGCCTGCCTATGGCGCTATAAACTCGGGCTCAAAAAGTCGCATAAGTTTTATATCTAAACATAGGCTACATATTTCAAATGTAGTACGTATATAAAAACCTGAAATAATGATCTCAGAACTCATATAAAAGATTTTTATCCTTATATTCGGATGCCTAAAAAGTAATTGCGGATTTTTTAAAAGAAAGTAAATGCATTTTTAATAAAACTTAGAATGAACTTTAATCAAATATATAATTGCCATTTTGTTTGATAACCTTTTGCCATCTTCCTGGCAAATTTAGTATTCCACCCTCATAGAACTTCTGGCATTTATCTGCAAAAAACTGAACCAAGTGCGATTTTATAGCCTCATCATTGCCGAAAGTTTTACCATTTAAGGAGTTCTGCAAAGATCGAAATAAATGGTAGTCTGATGGTGCAAGGTCAGGGCTATATGGTGGATGCATCAAAAGTTCCCAGCCAAGCTCACTCAGTTTTTGGCGAGTGACCAAAGATGTGTGCGGTCTAGCGTTGTCCTGGTGGAATATGACACCTTTTCGATTGACCAATTCTGGTCGCTTCTCCTTGATGGCTGTATTCAATTTGTCCAATTGTTGACAGTAAACATCCGAATTAATCGTTTGGTTCCTTGGAAGCAGCTCAAAATAACCACACCCTTCCAATCCCACCAAACAGACAACATAACCTTCTTTTGGTGGATATCAGCCTTTGAAGTGGTTTGAGCTGGTTCACCATGCTTGGACTATGATCGTTTTCGACTAACGTTGTTGTAAACAATCCATTTTTCATCTCCAGTTATGATTCGTTTTCAAAACGGATCGAATTCATTGCGTTTAAGGTGCATATCACAAGCGTTGATTCGGGTTGTTAAATAAATTTCTTTCAATACATGTGGTACCCATATTAAAATTGACGCCAAACAAACAAATGTAAACAAAATTTGGAGCACTTTTTTTCTTAAGCAAGCTAAAAGTAACAGCTGATAACTGACAGAAGAAAGAATGCAATTACAGAGTCACCAGCCGTTGAAAAAATTTGTCAACGCCGACTATATTACTACTATATTACCGACCATTACTTTTTGGGCAACCCAATATATATATATATATATATTATAAGATGGTACTCCATCGTCTTGTGAGGTATTTGAAAGGTCCTTCTTAGTAGCATAGGTTCCACAGAAATTGCCTCACGGTTAATGGCATTTCGGCGGGAAGATTGGAGGCACTATAATTCCCATCTCTATATATATTCAAATATATGATAGGGACTGATACGGACCCCTCACATCAAAACATAGTTTTTAACGTATTTAAAAAAGCTCTTGTCACCCTTAGAGTTACGATTTGCTTGGATTTGTTCAATATTTGTTTTCTTATTCCTGGCGCCATGTTGTTTGTCAGTAATACATTTTTGAAGACTCAAATTCTCCAAAATGCAAAGTGGCTCAAAACAACAACGAAGCTTTGCATGAATGATAAAAATATTTTGGTGTTCTCGTTACTTTAATACAATCGGATCTGTTCTTGGGCTCACCCTCACTTCCACCACTTGAAATTACATACTCGTGTGTGTTTTGGGTTTCACTTTTCCTCTAATATGAACTGCTTAATATCACGTTAATAGTTTCAAAATTTTTATCATGAGATTTCTTAGATAAAACCAAAAAAGATCTTACAGCAAATAATTAATTTGGACTTTTTGTTTGCGTGATAATAACGAATTGATTTGAGGGGAAAAGTGGAAGTGAATCATAGAACACACTAGACTATTAATAGTCAACCTTATAGTCCGTTGTCGAAGGCGAAAATCGACAGCAGGCATAGTAAAAGATGAATTTCACATTTTGAGGCATTCTGTAACCTATTCGTCTTCGTCGGTTGATAATATAACAATAATGTGATATATAAAAAAATAATATAAAAGTAGGTTCGCTATCCTTTGCGACAGGCGCGGTGTAATTTAGAATGCATTTCACTTATATATCGTGTTTTCATTAAATTTGACAGTCGAATTCGACTTATGTGATACCAAAAATGTGAACGAATTTTCGTCTTCGACAACCATAATACCATTTTGTAAAAATTTCGACATTCGACTACGCCATTGCCAACCGGAATAAGGGGGAATATTTCATAACTTTTCACCATAAAAGTTGTGGAAAGCAGATACAAATTTATGTACATACATATTTAGAGATTTATTAAATAAATACATTTATAAAGTTTTCATTGCCATTCCAATTTGTATTTAGTAATATAATCCACGCAAACGTCGACCAGAGCCTTGGCGATCATATAGTATGTTAAATTTATTAACAAAATGATTCATATCATTGCAACCTTTTGTCATCGAACCGAGATAACTAATAAGGCCAACATCATTGCATTGTGTATAGAATTCTTCTTTGAATGCGTTACCCTGCATCACGGGAAGCCTATGACTGAGGGCATAAACTTCTCGCAGTATTTCTTGGTTCGCCGATAACTTTCCGGCCTCAACATCATTAATGTATTTCAAAACTAGTTTGATGCGAGTCTTTAGCATTTTTATGGCACTCTCTTGGGCTACCAAATGCTCAGCAACAAAAGATTTTTCTCCAGTATCATTTGTGGACATGCGGGCCACATGATCAACGCCGATACGTTCGGCCTCTTCTGTGGCCAAGGTGTAGGTAAGAGGCACAAGAAGCATGGTCGCTTCACTGCGAACAATATCAATAACGGATTCGTAGAGTTTGAGCGGAAGTTGATCTACATTTCGTGACAAGGGATTGAGTTGCAGCATAATGGGACATTCGTTTATTTCTGAAATTTGCTTATGAATAGCCAGCTCTTTTTCGGTGGGAGTTTCTCCAGTTGTGTACCAGCCAATAAAATCCATTTCACTGAAAACCTAAAAACCACAGATTACATTAGTATTTGATATGTAAGGATTCAAGTCACCCATACCTGTTTGTATTGAGTCTCTTTTGTCATATAATAATCACAGTTGATGAAGACATCACCTCCCACAACATCTGTCTTCAATTCAAAAGAATTCATCACCTCAATATTTCGCCCCTTCTGTTTTCCAATCAATGCACCATAAACCTGACTAACCTCACCTACTTGTGCTCTTATGCGGGTCCAGTGTTCCGAAATGTTCATTATAACCAAAGGATGCAAAGAAATAGTGACCGAAGGAATGGTGCTTGGATCGGCCATAACATTAGAGGCGGTTGGGCCGGCATTTCCTCCTTTATTTCCCGTGCCTTCTCCATCAATTTCCATTTGCTCCATATTGTGTAGAATTAGATAATATGTTCGCAAATGATTTTATGGTATGATCTTTATCAAACAATTGCTTTCAATAGTTTGCAAAAAGTGCAATGTTTATTTTTTATTTCGCTGAACTTATTCTCTTTCTTTTGCCAAAAATATAGATCTGTTAACTGAATGACTTGCATCGGGTATTCACTTACGGGTAGTCGATATTTTACCATAAACAAAGAAGAGTTTGGCAACCATGGGCGTTTGGCAAGCAAGTTGTGAATTTGTAAATCAGCTGTTTTTCACAGACAATAGATTCTTCATTCATTTACTATCTGTGCTGTTTATTGTCCCATTGAAATCATTAACATTTGCTCATTAGCTGAATCAATTTGAACATTTTTGTCATTGTTGTGTTTTTATACAGATCAGACTATATTTAGATTAAGCTGTCATATAGACCGCTCCGCCGATAAAGGGTCTGAAGCCCATAAAAGCTCTATTTATAACCCGATTTCGCTGAAATTTGAAACAGAGAGGACTTTATTTAGGTATAGCTGCCATATAGACCGATCTCCAGATAGAGGGTCCAAAGTCCATAACAGCTTTATTTTTAAACTGATTTCGCTGAAATTTGAAACATTGAGTAGTTTTACGCCTCCTTCGTGCACAGCAAATAAAACGCAAGAAAAGTCTCCAGTGTAAGTCAACAAAAGGGGGAAAAAAGAAAAAGGAACAAATAAAACTTGCGAAATATGTGTTGTCATAAAAGTCACATAAAATTTATTAAAATGTGACCACGGAATTTTATTTATAAATAAAAAGTTTTGATTTTATTTTGCCATTCACAATAGAAGAATTTTGACGGTGGCCACACTTATTTGCGAAAAACATATGGCAATACTGATGACAGATGTTCTTTAGATCTGTTCGCGTACTTTTCCAGTAAAAATTTGCAGGAGAGTTAGAACAGCCTATACTCTCCTTTGTTATTTATTTGAATTAGACAGCTGTATTTCATAAAACAGCTTTTCGATGCTGCAAATTATTGCGGGCAAAAAAACTCCAGAAACTCAAAATTTTGCTCGCTCTCACGCACTTTCTCGAACTCTTCTGCTGGCAAATACAGTACCCGAACGACTTCCAGTAACAATTTGTGTAAATTCGCATAAATTTTTGAGCACATGAACACACTTTTTATAAGCCTGGACTGGTAATTTATCCAGAAATTCGTTGTTGTTGTAGCCAAATGTTCATGTGGAATTGGCGATCCTCTTCAAGCTCCTGTAGGCGAGTAAGCTCGTTCCGGTCTAAAGTACAGATCGCCGAGGGAACAGGATGGCCATTGTTAATTTAAAGGCGCCAATAACTCGCCTTGTCATATGACCAGAGCTTCGTTGTCCTGGATAGATGTCAAAAATTTCATTGCATTGCGCTATATAGTAACAAAATAAACTACAGCTAATGATAAAATAACAATTTTATTAAAATTTTACTGTAAGGAATGTCCTTTTTATACCCTCCACCATAGGATGGGAGTGTACTAATTTCGTCAATCTGTTTGTAGTACCTCGAAATATGCGTCTAAGTGCCCATAAAGTATATATATTCTTGATCGTCATGAAATTTCGTGTCCGTCCGTCTGTCTATCGAAAGCACGCTAACTTTCGAAGGAGTAAAGCTAGGCACTTGAAATTTTGCACAAATACTTTTTATTAGTGTAGGTCGGTTGGGATTGTAAATGGGCCAAAACGGTCCATGTTTTGATTCTTGAGCCCCTAGAGGGCGTCCGATTTGACTGAAATTGTGGTAGGTTTTTTCATCATATAAATACCAAGTTAATTACTGAAAAAATCGTCGATGATAACTCAACATTCGTTTCTCATGGCGAAACAACTAAAGCTGGTCTCATTTGTACAACAACCACAAATCATATGATGCTTTTGCCATCAAGCTGATCAACGGTTTGCCAACACACACAAAGAAATTTGTGTGCGTGTGTGTATACGTGTGCGTATATAAGCAGAGAATATGTGAGAAAGAAGATGACAACAAAGAGAATACACACAAAACTTTGACATCTTATTGCCATCAAACCTGGCCGGCTGTTAACAGCTGTTCACGTGAGACCACCTTGTTAAATCCGCGTTTCTGTGTAATCGTTAAAAGTGCAGAACAAAACCGTGGATGGTGGTCAAATTTCAGTAAAAACGCCGTAAATTCTGATATTCTTCCAAACTTCGTAAATTCTAGGTAGGAAATGCGGCTTTTGTGCGTTGAATGCCTTCAATCGGAAATCAGGGCTATGTGACAGCTACACACAAATGTGGTCACATCTAGTCTATACTCAGATGTTGAGGTGTCTATGGAACTCACTGTAACAGCGAATGTGGGTGGTAAAGCGAATTTTTGGTCTGAAACATTAAAATGGGGAGATCGCTTTATCCAAACTTTAAAATATAGGCCATCTTTGAAGGTAAGGTTATAGAGTGATTTCGACAAAAAGACGGACGGACATGTCTAGATTCTATATGAATAAGGCCGATCTAGTACTTTGTAGCATTGATGATAATTTGATGCGCTACAAATGAAATGGCAAAATGGCTTACTCTTCGGTGGTGAGTGGAAAAACATATGCCACATTTTTGGCTCGTAAAACAAGATGGGCAGTCTGATCCCGCTACTGAAACATGAAAAGGACACGAGCAAGGGGGAGTCGTACAGACCGATCTCCCTTTTCTCATCAGTAGCCAAAACGCATGAGGGACTACTCTCGTTGGAGAATTTTCATTCGCCGAACATCAGCATGCATTTCGAAGGCTGCATAGGACTACAACTGCTTTACATGCGATCACCGTATACACTGTTGTGCTGATAAAGATACCTTGGACTAACCATCTAATGCTTTTGGATATTGCGGCTATATAAATTGCTGCGATCACTGATGTGAGGCTAAGGGAGCTTTCTATTTGGTCATGTGGCGGCTACGGAGGCTTTGTTACCATTGAAGATATCTGTATCCGTTCGCAATTGGCAGACTAGTTTTCACTATTTTTTTCTAATCCCACTTTGCGTCACTTGTTTAACTGCCCAGCTAGACCCACTCAATTTCATGGCAGCATCTTCCCTCCTTAACAAATTCAAAGGAAAGGTGTTGGTTTCATCGTAGCTCTCCGATGAGGATGATTCCATTAAAACACTTAAGAAGCCGATAATTGATTTTTTTGGTGTCTGGGAGGATACAATGTTTTAATTTTTCAAGATTTTCCAAATAATTCCGCAAATTTTGCACTTGCCTTCTAATATAGAACAATTTATATTTATTACTTACCTCTGCTTTTTTGATCCATTTTTGCGTTAGCTTTTGTATTTTCATGTTACGGCTGCTTTTCATAAAACAGCTGACCTTTACAAAACATCTGTTTAAGAGATGCAAATTTCTGCTGGCAAAAAAAGTTCCAATAGAAATGTGCAGGTTCTCTATTTTCTAACTGTCAAAATTTTCTCTCTCTCGCGCTCTCTTCTGCTGGCAAATAAAATACGCGAACGACTCCAGTAAAAATTTGTGCAAATTTTTGAGTTCCCGAACACAGCTAATATCTTTGGTAACCGACAGAAGTTTTAACCTCCCATATAACCCAAAATAAAAAAACTCATTTTCAATTATTTGTAGTTTGTTGTTTTTTATGTATTTTTTGTTTGTTTTTTTTTTTTTTTTGTTTTCTCTGTAATATACATTATACATTTATTTAAGTAAAGTACGTACTTGTTATGGTTTCCTTTTTAATATTATTAATAATTTGTGTTTTTTACTCACGCCTTAAAATCTAAAACAATTAATTTTATTTTCATCGTATTTCACTGTACGTGTGTGTTGTGAATCTTTTGTTTAATGGTTAATTTCTATTTAAATATTTACAAGGTTTATAAGGTAAGAATTACCTTAATATAAGGTGGATTTATATGCGAAATCAAGAGAGAGAGACAACATTTTCTTATGGGTTTTGGGTGGAGTGGACTAATGAAAATTGAAACTTTGGCTTACAGAAAAAAACATTTACTGAAACTTCAATTTTAAACATTTAACCAATCAATTAATTTTTAATCAACGATCGTAGTATCTTGGATCAGTTTTGGTTTTTTAACATGAAGATTAGAATTTTTCTCACGTAAAATGTCTTTCGTTTGCTTTATTCATTCAAACTGGTTTGTTTTTGTTCTTTTGTAAAAACATCTGATTCTCGTATAATAAGCGACTTAGTAGGTCTAGCCTGTTAACAGAAAACATATCTCTTTAAACATCTGCTATCGGGTTTAGCTAAGCACGTGTTGCAAACCGACTGATTGTGCCAATATCTTGCCTTGGGTGTTGTATGACCTCAGTTAACCACAAAAGCAAAAATCCAATTTTTTTAATTTCGATCAACTTGAAATTTTTAGAGAATATGTGTACTACCAAGTATATAAATACCTCTACAGGTAGTTGCAGTTTCCCAACAACAAAATATTGAGTGCACTATCTGTCAAAATCAGTGATTAGTGCAACTCTGATTTTTAGTATGTTAGTATTAGTTCGCGCAATTTTTCGTGCTTGTGTGTTATTGTCCAACCAAAACCGGTTGACAGATAGTGCACTTCGCGAGGAAAATAATTGTACTCATCTGTTTACGGTACACTACCTGGTAATTATGTCATGTGTACTACTACCCCACCAGCTGATAGTTATTTTCCATAGAATTTTAAATGTTTTAACCTTGATTTTACATATAACACACTCATATATTGTTAAGCAATTTTAGCATTATTGTTGTTATTGTTTGCGATTTTTAATATTTAGCATTAAATATATTTTACATTAAGTTTGCCGTTTTTGTTTTAAATATATTTATTTTTTTTTTCCTTTTATTCTGTTTTGTGTTGTTCTTTTTTTTGATATTTTGTTATCTCTCTTTATATAATGTGTATATATCTATGTATATATATAAAAGTAAATGCTTAAAAATTATTGTATTTTATTTTTTCTCTCTTAAAATTTTCCATAAGAAGCTTTAAATATACAAGCAAACTAGTTTTGTTTTTCATGTTTCAACATAAAGTATAAAAACTAAAATAAATTTTATAATTAAAATAAAAATATTAACAAATTTTATATAACTAATGTATATACTCTATATTATGTATATAAACGACAAGTAATTGCTTTCTCTCAACGCTGGGGACAAAATATTGTATATGTGGCGAGTGTGTGTGTGTGTGTGTGTATATCTATTGTAGCTTACTTGAAAATAATACACATATCAACTGTAACGAACCGAAATTTTCAATAGGTTCATAATACAGTCACTCGGTTTAAGTTGTGTTTGTGGGAATGACAGAAAGTTGTATTTGTTTATATATTTTCGTATATAAAACCTCGTTTACACTCCCCTTTAAATCCGGATTTAATGGCTCGATCATCTGTTTTTCCTTTATAAAATCAGTTGGCGAGAGCCTTAAATACGGATTTAATGGGCAGTCGCACTAATTATTGGCTCGACTCAAACCCACAGTCAACCCCTTCTATCACTCGAGTGAATGGCTTTCGTCTGCTTGTTTCATCATACAAAACCGCTGATTTTGCTATATTTTGTGTTTTATTTTAGTACTGTACAGGGCAAATCACGATAAATAATTATCTGTTATCGTGTGGTATCGACAACTTACCCCAGTAAAACTTTGCACTGCAGTTCTATCTGGAACATCTGACTTGCAGTGCATAAGTTTAAAATAAAACACGCCAATAATAAACCAAGATAATTTTTTCGTTCGGTGTATACAATTGGTGAGTGGATTTGGCTGTTAAAATTTCAAGTTATTTTATTTATGGTAGAGATGCAATTGGGTGGCTTACGAAACCTTTATATGATTTTTTTTTTTGATTAAAGGTGGACCATTAAAATATGGGCGACCACTTGAAGGGCCAACCTTTATATTGTACATATATATATTGGGAAGTTTGCATAGAGTTGTTTATATGGGTCATTCCACACAAAAAGTTTAGTTGAGATACTTTATTCACTTTGTATTTAGAATTCGTCTGAAGTGGACGCTTTGGGATTCGGTGCTTAGTTAACGTTATACTCAGTACAGTTATAACTGTACATTGTTTTTAATTCTGTATTTTTATTACACGTGTTTTGATTTACAGTTGGTGGGGACACCAACTTTGGAAGTACAACCTGGCACATTTTGCCAGGTTTCATACAAATCAGATGAAAACCCAGGCTTCTGGTAGTTCATGAAATCCAATAAGAAATAGGTATTATTTAAAGCTATTTTTAATAATGAGATTCCTTATTAGGACTTATTTAGTGGTGATATTCCAAAAAGGTGTCGGGCATAATTTGCATTTTGCATTCGAAACGTGCTTCACGCCTCAAAAAGGACAAAAATTGAGGCTTTTAGTTAAAAAATTCAAATGAGGGAATCTGTGGGCTATATGTCTCTACGGACGCATCTAAACCGTTTTTGTAAGTGCAATTCTCGTGCCAAATTTTCGCCAAGATTAAAAGGTTTTTTTTTTGGTTGAGAAAACAGCTAAGGCCAATATAGGCAATATAAGTCCAAGAGATTAAGATTGATATTTAGGGTTTAAGAAGGCCAAGTGGTTAGCTTTATGTGTTGGAATGCTATCTTGATTTGGGAAAATAGATGGACGGACACGGCTAGGCCGACAAAGAACATCAAGAAAATTTTAACTTGAAGGTGTTAAAAATGGCATGCGCCTATGGTAATGGGTAAACAAATATTACATACTGCATTGTTCTTAGCTCACCCCTAAGTATTCAGAGCTTAGGCCCCCTCAAGGATAATAAGTTAAAAAATAGGTATTACAAATGGCAAGCTGAGATTAGTATACCCTACCATTCATTGGTGATGGATCTGATGGTTTACATCACACAAATATCCGTAGCTCCCCTTTAAAAGGTTTGTGAAAAATTTTAAAACAAATAAAAAGTATCTCAACTATACGCTTTGTTGTGGAATATGCCTTATGTATAAAAATTCTATATAACAACTTACAATGACTTAAGCCACAATTACAATAACTATAACGTAGGCTGGTTTGATGTTTGTTATCATTCTGTTGTTCGCTCTTGATGGATAATAAAAAAAAAATATTTAAAAGCTACATATAAATTATAGAAAATCATATGTATTTGTTTTTATTTTCAAGTTTGTATGTTAAATCACTCATATATGAAAGAGCTATAGAGAGAAAGTTGGGGATTTCCCCTTTTTTAAGTTTGTTTTTCAATTGTGCTGAATGCAATTTTCTGTTTTTTTTTCCTTTGTTCTTACATAAACCTTTTACACACGTTTTTCCGATTAAAGCAAACAAAATTTACTAAAATATAACTTTTAGAAATTCTAGTATACAAATTTGTTGTAATCCATTTAACCAAAAAGTAAATTATAAATTATTAAAAATAATTATGAAAACTTCTACGAAAAGAAAAATATTTTGTTTTTTTTTGCTTTTTTTTAATATATCACAAATTCATAAATTTAGATTATTTTGAAAATAGAGCATCGAATCCAAGTTAAGCAAAGGTGATATTCCTAAACGATCCCAGTTAAGAAAAGAAAAAGCAAGGGTATGAGTGCTTTTAAGATTAAATGAAAAAAAAACTGTAATAAGTTAAAAAATAAGCTAAAAACTCCAATTTTATTAGAAGTCTAAAAAATCTTTTCTAGATGATGATTGTTTAAAAACGAAAAATCACATTTTGTTTTTGAATAATGCCAGCGAATTAAAAATTATTATAACTCTTAATGAAATCACTACATACACCTACTTTTCTTTTTTAAAATAATGATACATTATGTTTGCCCTAAACTCGTTTCAAATGAAAATCCTGTTCCAAGTTGTATTATTTTTTGTTTTTTTTTTTTAATTTTTCGCGATAGCCCAATAATCCAAATGCTTAACAATAAAAACATTAAGAAAAACCCCTGAATTATTATTATTGTTATTTATATTAAAAAAAAAAAAAACAAATATGATCAGTAGTAAGTAGACTCATAATGCCCATGATGCGACGAATGAGGATGATGGTGATGGTGATACTGATGGTGATGATAATAGTAGTGATTACTATTTGTAGCTTGATGATGATGAAAGAAACGTTCACGCTCACGAATTTTTCGCTTCTCTTGAAGATGATTTGGTTGCCTATGTTGATGAGAATGATGAAGATGTGGCGTATAAGCATGCTGACAGCTAGGATTACAATGTGTAGTAGTGCTGCTGCTAGTAGTAGTCATAGTTGTTGTAGAAGTTCTTTGCTGAAAATGTGGATGAATTTTAAACCAATGCGCTGCATAATGTTGCCACAATAAGTTTCAATCTTTTTGAGGCTGTTGCTGATGACCCACACCGTGGGTTTGATGGCTCGTCGCTGTGGATGCATGTGACGTTTGCTGTTGCGACTGTGGATGGTGATGGTGATGATGCTGCTGCTGCTGCTGATGTGGATGTTGCTGCTGGTGATGGTGTAAATGGCTGTAAGCTGCCTGATGTGGCGCTTGTTGTAAATGATGAGTGCCACCACCAGCAGCGACGACAGCAGCTGCTGCACCACTACCACCACCTGTGGGCGCCCCATGTGTATGACCATTCATTTGTGTGGTGGTATGATGCGCAGGTATAGCTTGTGAGCTGCCACTGTTGACAGGGCTACCATTTAGCAAACTACCGCTGGTGTCATTTTTATTGGCCGCATCTCTGGGCAGGAGATAAATCGATCCATCTGCAGCCTGTTGCAAACTATATTCAGAGGGTGAGCAGGGATTACCCTCGGAGTCGCGTAAATACTGTAAAAGTAGAAAAGAAAAATGGAAAATTACATTACAACACTAAGAAAAAAATCCGGCCTGTGCAAACTTTGGCTACCAAACAAACATGAGGCATTCCGCTAATAGTTTTGCCAAACTAACAAAGTAGCAAATAAATGAGCCTTCTAGCAGCCCCAAAAGTCATATTGGGGCATTAGTTTATATACTGGCTAAAGCTACTTATGGAACTATCATGAAAGTGGATGAGGATCACGTCCACTAGCGCACTAAAGACAATTTTAGGCGTCTGATCCATACAGATGAAGTATACGGCAGCCATTGCCTTTACAATGGGAAAGTGTATAGAGGATATGAACAGGTCACACCATCGCCGTATAAACGAGATGAATATGGGAAAGTTGACTGGAAGAGGTTTGGGATCGAATGAGGTTGAGTACTAGGCACTGGTTTCAGTGGTACAGTCTTGGTTTAACAGAACTCCGAAATTGCCATCTGTTATTTTATGTTACACAGTAGGCTCAAGACTAGAGAGAGAGCAGGTTTGAATATGTAAATTGAGGAACAATAGATCCAGTTCTGTTTCCGATTGCAAAGTTGCCCATTAACATTCCATTAAGGAATAGGAGAACATTTCTTACATACCAATGAGTGCTGAACGAATCAAGTTTTTTAGCACAATGATAAGGGGCCTTCTTTATATAGCCGAGACCGAACGGCGTGGGCAGTGCGATGCTACTTTGGAAAGAAGTTTTTACATGGCAAAATACCTCACAAATCTTGCCAGCACCTCTGAAAATTTTTTTGACGTTCTCGCCAGGATTTGAAGCCAGACGTTCAGCATCATAGGTGGAAATGCAAACCTCTACACTACGGTGGCCCCCGTTTCCGGCTGCCTGATGATTACACGGTCCTGCAGGTCCTGTAGTCCCTTCAAACATTTAGGGGCCTGACGGGCACGGTAAATCTGTGAGCAACACACAGGCTAAAACATTGAGCTCCAATTTATGTGGTGTTCATTGCTGTCACTAGAAGCTTAGCTGCGAACTTCCGGGCGCGTCTACAGGTTGCGGATAGTGGAATGCTCCATACGGAGTAGTAGCTGCAACGGCAGTCGCGGACAATCAGCGGTATCGAGCGGAGAGTCTCAGTGAGAGGGCGGTCGGCACCGGCTTTTGTACGAATACTGAGTGCCTAGGATGATCGATATGGCAAGGCGAGATATTGGCGCCTTTAAATAACCAATGGCCACCCTGTTCCCGCGGCGAGGACCTTGACGAGATCGCCACCACCACCTAAAAATATGGCTACAACAACAACAACAGGGGCCTGAATTGGGTGCTTAGACCCATACTTTAACATGTAGAACCTTCTCTTCGCTCCGCTTTGTATTATATTTGGATTTCTTTTTTCTGTCGTTTCTGCTGCACCTTACTTTATAGGGTCTTAAACGAATATTTCGATGTGTTACAAACGGGAGGACGAAGTTAGTATAACCCCCTCCTATAGTGGATGTTATAATTGACATGAAAACAAATAAATGTATTTACTTACTTGAAAGATATGCCTATGCAAAGCACTGAATTTGTTCGACACTCTTTTGCGTTCGGCAAACAGACGTTCACGCTGTGACTGCAATTCATCTTTGCGCCGACGTACTTGCTTCACTTCATCTTCCAATGACAATATCTGATCCAGCTTACGTTTGCGGCAATTTTGAGCAGCTACCTTATTTTTGCCACGACGCCTTATGTCACGTATCAGAGACAGTTGATTCTCACTCAGATCATACTTGGATAGACGCTCGTTGAACTCATCCATGGGCAAGTTGATGATATCGATGACAGGGATGGGAATGTTCATAGCCCGGGCACGTTTCTCATCGCGTGTCATATAAGAATCCTCTTCGCCACCACTGCCGCTGCTATTGTGGGCCGATGATTTGGAGGATTTCGTGGATGATGAGGTGGATAGTTTCTTATCGCGTTGTTGAGGCCTTGGCAAGGAACCCGTTCCCTGGGGCAAAGTGTAGGTGTGATTGTGCTGGATAAGCTCGTGGGGAGTACGAGGAGTGCGCAAAGAGAAATCAAGCGAATAGGCTCCAGAACCATAGGCATGATGTTCTTTGCTCAAAGCTGCTCCACCCATGGCACCATTGTCCAGACCATGGCCCATGTTTTCATGTAAGCCAGCTACGGGTGGATAGGCTTCATATTCGTATTTGATGGCATGGGCTGGACCATGCACTAGCACACCGTTACCATTGGCTGTAGTGGCACCAGCTCCTGCAGTGGCACCGTTGGCTCCGTTTGTGGTGGGTTGTTCGTTCAGATAGCGCTTGCCAAACATGTGATGTTTCTTTTGGGCCACTGGGGGTTGGCGACTGCCATCGTTAAGCCGACTATTGGTGTTGGTATTATTGTAACTGTAATCATATGGCCCGCCATATTTGCCCTGGTGGTAATCTTGAGCAGAATCACTGCCCTCGCCCCATTCCCCATCGGACAATGAGGGTACCCGCTCCGAGCCCATTGAACTAACGGCACTATCACTGGAAGCATCCAGACGATCATTGCCGCCGCCAACAGCTTGAGCTCCAGCAGCCGTGGTTGAATTCATTAGATCACTGGTCATGCCGGGAGCACCGGCAGCGGCTGCCGCAACATTACTGGCACCGCTCATCGAGAGACCGCTTGTAGTAGAGCCTGTTGTTGAACTGCCACTGGCGGGGCCACCATTACCGCCGCCAGTGGGAAGACCCAAAACTGAAGAATTATTGCTGGTACTGTTGTTGACATCGACCATGCGGCAAAAGCCTACAAAATTAAAAGAGAGCAAGAACACACAGACACATAATTATTTGAAGAATTATTGCGATCTATTTTATTATGCCAGCATACAATCTCTTTCGGAATCACTCACGTAATAACTCTCTTGGGACAATGCAATAGCCCAAGACTTTGTTGGGGTAAACGGAAGAGATTAAAAATTTGTCAAATGCTTTCGCAAGGCAGAGGAAGTTTTTAGCTACTGACTCAGCACAAAAAAAACGTATTTACTTTTTTTCCTTCTTCCCATTTCATTTTCTTTGGTTTGGGATCGACAACAGCGACGTGATTCGATGCGACGACTTGCTGTTTGTTACGAGTGCGAATCTTTCGTCGTTTTGATGATAACGCCGTCATTGTGTAGAAAAATATTGCAGATATGAATTTATGTGTTTATATTTGTTGTTGTTTTTGTTTTATTATTTGCTAAAAAAAAAGGTGAGTGAGTGAGTTTATATGATACTCTACTCATTATTCTCAGTGCCGCTATGTGTTCGTTCTTCACCCTTTCTAACTATTGTTATCTGTTTCGTTTCGTTGTTGTTTTTGTAAATATCGAGCGTCTGCTGCATAGAGCTAAACAGAGCTCGCTCTCCTCTCCACCCCCAACATACTGATCCAGTTAACTGCACATGACAAATCGTACAAGGGAGAAGTTCAAATATTTGTTTTAATTATAATGAGATCCAACGAAAACTAAACAAAAATAAGTATCTTCTTCAAATATGATCCGATCGCAACCACGGATAACGAGTGCTCTAATACAACTCAGAGAAATTGGATAGCAAATTCGCCTTTTATTAGTTTTAATAAGTATAAGAAGTTATAGGGGGAGATCGGTAAATATGGCAGCACTATATGAATATGAGGGCCTCCTTAGCGCAAAGGTTAGCAAGGGTTAGACTCCCTTCTAATGCTGGCGCCAGTTGTGAGGTACTATGTAATTTAAAAACTTCTTCCCAAAGAAGTGTCGCACTGGGACACGCCGTTCGAACTCGACCATAAAAAGGAGGCCACTTATCATAGAGCTCAAAACTTGAATCGGACAGCACTCATTGATATGTGAGCAGTTTGCCACTGTTCCTTAATGGATAAATCTGCAGTTCAAATATGATCTGATCCAGTCATTATTCGGTATAGTTGACAATGGTTCGAATACAACTTACGGCTGCAAATTTCAGTGAATTCAAAGATAGGCGGTTTACAGGCTCAGAAATTTTATTTGGATTTTGGCAGCTATATTTTAAAGCGGGGTTCTAAAGCATTCCAATGTTCCAGTTTTTGTAAACCACATCGGTAGAAACCCAAAAAGTGTTTCATGTAAGTATACAGCCTTTATGGAATCGCTGATGGCATATGGCGTGTATGTTGAAGCCTGAATAAAGGAAGGCGTGTACCGGAGGAGTTCGAAAAGAGCAAAGACTAGTGTGCATTGGAATCATGGGAGTATTGAAATCCAACCCTCAGACAGAATGCGATGCGAAACAGGGTCTTAAAGTCTGCGCTCAAGCTGAGTGAGCTCGGCAATGTGAAGTAGGACGGGTACGGCCACTGATCTCCTCTGGTCACTATAGATTCGGTGGCTAAACTTGATGGAATCTGTGCTGCATAACAGCTAGGATATTCTGGCTATCGTCGGCCGAAGAAGAGCTTAGAAGCCGCAGGTGTTTGATAAGAGGTTAGAGAACACTTTCCATCTGGAGAAAAGGTTTACATCACGTGGGCGACGGCCGGGGACCCTTCGGGGTTGCATACACATGCGGGCGTGTCGGACAGACGATTACTCCCTACTCTCTTCTCATCATCTGCCTATCACGGCGATTACCTGTGGTGGACGTCGACCGGTGACACTTCGAGGTTGCACATTCGTGTGGGCGTGTCGAATAGACGCGCCTCTCCTCATCTGCCTATCTCGTCTCTGGGTCTGATCTAAGTGCGCATACTTTCTCACCCTCACTTCTTTTATCGTCAGTGCATAATTAAGAGATATTTTATCGATCGTTTAGCCTCGAAAACGCATGGTAATTCAGCCACACAGTTTTTTACTCGATTACAGCTATTGATTTTGCTACCATTACAATGTACTACATGACACTTGTTGTGCCAAATAATCCCATAAACTAATTACAAAAATATAACGGAAGCAAATTGTTTCGTGGTGTCAAAATAATTTCCTAACAAATTGCATATACAATTTGTTCTAAAATACATATAAACATATAGTCGCTATATTAAAATTGCAAACAACCTAAGAACATTATTCACAAATTTGTGTGAGATATTTATTTGCTTTATTCATCATAAGCAGAGCAGGGGCAATAAATATATGCAGAAATAAAAACAGAAATACCTACGTACATAAACAGCACATTTGCTAGAAATACTAACAAGAACAGCAGCAACAACTACTTGTTGATGGCGTTGAGCGCGAAACCAATACTTTGAATTTCTTCTTTCCCTCGATCGTAGAGAATTCTCAATAGTAGCCGACTAATTCACCACACTCAAAACACCACGGCAGCAGTAGCAGCGGTGTTATTAAACACAAACCACTGACAATCGAACGAACGACCGACCGCCCAACCTACACTCAACAAAACAACAAACATTATAAAATGAGAATTCTTGTTGTTCGCTTTTTGATACAAAAGAATGACTCAGCATTTTAAAAATAGTAAACAGCGCAAAATATCATACAGCAAAAAAATAACAAGAGGCATGTGTAATATAAAACAAATGAGTAAACAACACCAGAATACAGTGATTCGCAGCAAGTAAGGTATTTTAATTGGTTTAAGTTAAAAATAAGCAACATTTTATTTTGATCTTACCATAATCGCCCCGTTTGGCAGACTTCCTAAATGGGTCGTTTACATTTAAAGGTGCATGTACAAAATTTGGACGAAGGCTCAATTTGCTTCTTTTATGTAGTTACCGAAAATATTTAGTTGAGGCGATATTTTTTTAAATTAAAACCATGTTTACACTTGAAGCAAGTCTAGATTTGCGACGAGATTTCGGAAATCTCGTGTTTTCCATACGTTTTCAGCGTGAGGAAATTTATTTATTTGAGGAGATTTGTAGCAAATCTCCTTCGAAATTCAAGTGCAACACTGCGTTTGCATTACACACCGGTTATTATTGGTAGTTTTTCCTCCACATTTACCAATTTTTTACCGAGATTATAAAATTTGTAGTAAATTTAATAAAATCGTTTCACCAATTTAATTGCTGATCACAATATATATGCTGAACACAATAACAATTCTGTCAAAAACTTCCCTGTTGACAGATACAAATCATTTGAATCGTAGTGTAAATGGGTTTAAGAGATTATCTAAAATCAAGAGGATTTAGGATCTAGTGTAAACATGGTTTAACACTTTTTGGAATAACGGTTTACTTCAATCGCTATAGTTGGTTTTGTTAATGGGTCGTTTACACTACAAGGTTAATGTGCAAATTAGGGGTCATTCACGTTTGCAGAAAAATATATTGGGTTAGATTAGGTAGAAAAGAGGGTGAGGATATTAACCCACCCCATGCCACGTAGGAGAGAAGACCACCGTAGCGCAGAGGTTAGCATGCCCCCTATGATGCTGAACGCCTGGGTTCAAATACAGACGAGAATATCAGAAATTTTTGGGGTGGTTATTATCTCCTAATGCTGGCGACATCTGTGAAGTACTATGCCATCTTAATACTTCTTCCCAAAGTGATGTCACACTGCGGCACGCCGTTCGAAGTCAGCTAAAACAAGGATGCTTAAAATTTAAATCGGACAGCACTCAGTGGTATGTAAGAAGTTTGTCCTAGTTCCTTCATGGACAAATTTGTATTTGCATGCCACTATGGACATACATCTAAGCCGATAATCGTCTTGTTGTGCGCTTTAAATAATAAAAAATAATTTCGAAAAAAAAATTAAGCCAGGAATTCCGCGCTACTTACAATTGTTTTTCATACCATGCCCCTAAATTGGTTCATGGGTTAGATTAGAGTGGCAGTCTATTTTCTAAACAGATACACTTAGACTATTAAAGTCCGTTATGATACCACATTAGTGACATATCGGGCCTCAGAAGGAGGTAATGCAAGCACGCTACCAACTCGGCAAAATATGTCTCAAATATCTACAATCAGAAAAATGTTTATCGTAAATAGGAATTAATTACATAATACTCGTTAGTCCACGATATTTATCCACGATTAGTAAAAAATTCCTAAAGAGTGAGAAAATAAACGTCGCACGAATACATGTAACTACTCGTGAGTATAGATAAAATAGCTTACAATTCAAGTGGAGCGAGAATTTTACTACACATTGGCAAAAGCATATCATCGTTGACAATACCTTTTCTAAATTTTATTACTGAATGAACTACTTAAAGAAATAAAAAATTTTAATTCAATAAAACTAAAACGTTCATTCCCATTCCCATTTCTTGAGTTCACTAATACAAGCTCGAAATTATTTAAAAACACTTTAATAAACGCACTTCTATTGGTGAGACATTGTGTCTATAAATAGAACATGACAAAGCTTAAGAAAATAAGCATGGCCTTCTTTGATGAAAAGAAGTGAGAAAATGTTTTGCTTTTGGGTTGTTAGTAAATATTGAAATGGGAAAATAGTCGAAAACACAAACAATACTGATGTGATGAATGCGTAGAGCGTGTTTTGTAAACAGAAGGTTCTTGGTTCAATACTCGGCTGGGCCAAAAGGTAACGGTTTATTTAAGTTATAATTGCAATGTTTCCTTATAAATTTGTATTCTTCTAGATAGCGAAGGGATGGGAGACAGGCCAAATTAAATGGGTTGAGTAATTAAGATGTGTCCAATTGGATGCTCCGGAGTGTTCGAAAAGATTTTTTTCAATAATGCTCTTTAGTTTACATTTTAGCTGTGGGAAGTTGAAAGTGGACTATAACTATGTCTAAACAATTTCGCATCTTTAAAGAAATTGTCAAACCGGCAACGAGTATATTATTCTTTAGCGTCATAGGAAGTGCAATATTTCCCGAATTTTGTTCATTTTAACTAGTGTTGAGGGTAAAAATTTTTTGAGTGTGTTAGACGATGGGTTAATGTTGGAGTTCAAGCGAGTCATCCTCGGTTACCAACCGCTTCCCTCTACCTTAGATCCATATTTATGAAATAAGCCAGCCAACATAAATTTTTGACAGTACTTGCCATTGAGGGGTCAATCTTATCATTTTAATTCTTTGTTTAATCGATGATTTTGATTGCCAAAAAAGTGCAGCATTTTTTCGACATGTTCCACTGAAATCGAAATTATGTGTTCGTTAGTCCAAAAACTGTAACCCCACCACCGGGTGTAGTGTTCGTTCGTAATGGTGTTGCCATATTCAAAAAGTATAAAACTATAAGAGGGTTGGGGCAATATTTGAAAAATTTTGTCCCGTATAAGTGCAATATTAGTGTAACATTTTTTTCAGAATCGAAATCACCATAAGTTTTCTTCTATTTGAGACATTTTTAACCGGCAGATTTAGACATCCTAAATGTTCAAAGGGTGTTTTCACTTTTTGTTTTAGACGATTGGTGTAACCTTCTATCATTTAGACACGGGTCCGTTGCAAGGTTTAAAGGATAATTAATATTTTAGTTTATTGTGAGGTGTGTGTGTTTTTGCACAATAATTTGTTTCACCTTCATCATAAAATGTTTCTCCTACCACTGTGCGGCTAGCGAAAGCATGTGTTGATGAAAAACACTTCGTTTTCTATTTCGTTGTGAATATTATTTCGTCCGTCCGACCTACAGCCAAAGATTGTGTTTCTTTTGTTGTTTTGTTTTTTTCTTTTTTGCTTAACCGATTGCTCAATAGTGCGAACAACATTGTGGGCTTAACAGAATGAAAAGACGATGACGGGTGACCCGGCGATAATAATGTTTAGAAAACAATTTCGCATATGTATGTGTGAATGACACAAAGCAGTGCAAAAGCGTGACATGCTAACGTAAATGAATGTAAAAAAATAATAATAATAACAAATAAAACAAATTAATAAGATTTCGATCAATATAACTCAACGAATATTAACACCTCTGCGGAGGTGAGAGTATGATCTTTGAATAACATGGTGTGTATGATCTTGAATATCGCGGAGAGAGTGAGAAATACAACTTATCTTCATATGGATGAATACCGCAAACATGCAATAAAACTGTTTTGCCTACTTATGTGGTAGAAGTGGTTTATCAAGTCGAAATATAGGTAGTTACCAACACAATTACTTATGTATGAGAGTGAGTAATATAACTTTGCGGCACAATTAGATGGATAGCAGGGTACGGATTGTTACAACACATATTATGCTTGTTGAAGAACAGGAAAGTTAAAGCAAGAGAAGAATAAAATAAAATAAAAATGATATTTAATTGAAAATGGTTCATACAGTACTAAATTTTTTTTCCCCCTTATTCCGGTTGTCGAAGGCGAAAATCGATAGCAGTCGAAATAAATAAATAAATACAGTGAATAGTAACATATTGTTAAAGTGATACCAAAAAAGTAAAAGAAATTCGAATCCGTCATCGCCAACCGGAATAAGGCTGAATATTAACCAAATGTTTTGAAATGTTGGAATAGGTATATAAGAAAAAGATGAACAAAAATTCTAATAAATATCATGCAGTTTGTATGTAATCTTTTTTTTTATTAACTAGTACGTACAAAAGCCAACAGAATAAAATGTTAGTTTAAAATTTTCAGTTAACTTTTCTTCCTACTATACAATAGTTTAGTCGTGAATTATTGGTAAATAGGATAAATGTTTTTCATCGAGTTGATATCAAATCAGCTGAAATTATTTTTGCAAAACAGTGACACAATTTAAGTCATGAGTCCTAGCTCTAAACACTTATTTCAGTCAAATAAAAAAATCTTCGATCATTAAGCTCACCACGAAAGAGAAATAAATCATTTTAAAAGGCACAAAACAAAACTTAAAAATTTATCTAATTTAAATAAAATTTAAAGTGATACAAAGCTTGCGTTCTGACATTATACATTTGTTTAAGAAATTCAAAATTTATTATTAAACTTTTTTATATGACTACAAAAATAGTTTATATATTGTAGTAATTGTATAATAATACTTTATGACAGCAATTTGCGAATTTCATCCTTTTCGGCAGCTTCCAAATAACTAGCGCCATCTGGTGTTGTTCCATTCTTGTTAGCACCCTTATCAAGAAGTAATTTGACACATTGGGTGTGACCTTCCCAAACGGCAGCCAATAAAGGTGTTATTTCATGCTTATCCCTAATATCTATTTCAGCGCCCATGCTTATAAGATATTCCAGAACTTCATATTGACCATAGTCGGCTGCATAATGCAATGGATATCTGCCATTAAATTCTGTATTCACGATCGATTTGTTAGCACCAACTAGCGCCTGAACTTGATCCAGTTCACCATTTTTTATACTCCATACGATATCGGACATTTTGATAACCTGTTTTCGATAATGAGAAGAAAATTGCCATTGCAATAAGATATTTGCAAAACAAACTATTCTATAGAGAGAACCTATAAAAATTCGAATTCATTTAGGAATACTTCAGTGACTTTTGCACTATATGATATTATCTCAATAAACAAAGAAGGAGAAGTATTTTTCTATAACATTTATCAAAATATTTCAATTATATTTGATTCTTAACTGTATGGAAATTGAAATTAACATGCTTTATTCATTATAGAAATTGACATAATTGTTATATATTTTTAGAATAATTATTTAAAACTAAACTAAAAACTAAGTAACAATTGTCAATATCAACAATAAGATTCCATTTTAGATTTCGAAAATGTTTTAATTCATATTGAATTAAACGGTTCTGCATTTCTTTTGAAAAAATAGTTGTATGAAAAAAAACTGACAGTTTTAAGAAAATACATAACCTATGTTTATTGAGACTATCAATTCCCAAGTCCCTAGTAGAGCACAATATATCTTTAACTAAATTTTTTATGCACTCTTGAACGAAATCTCTCATTTGCCTATTCTATCAAATTATTTAATTTGTGTAATAAAAACCGGCGTTTATGATACACATAGCAAACGAACATTTTCTTTGGCATAGAACCAATCGGTAACCGTTTAATTTGTTAACATAGACTAACGAATGTATAGACTCTAGAAACCAGTTTTAAAAACACTCAAAAAACCAAACACAGTATGGCTGTATTCTTCTAACAAACGGTTTTGTTTAGCTATATAAGTGTGCTTGCTTGCTTTGAACGCAAACAATAATTGGCTGATTTTCATTTGTCGCGTTCTCTTCTCGCAAATAAAGTACAGAACGAATGACTTCAAAACATTTTGTGAACATTCGTTCGTGAGAGCGAGCAATTTTTACTGGTGGGGTTTTTCGCCATCAGAAAATTGCGGAAATTAACGAAAGGGAGTTAAGTCGTTCTTATTCGCCCTCAATTTTTTGTAGAATAGTTTTTGTAGAGTAAACCCCGGACATTTTGATTAATTTGGCGAAAGACAACTATTAGTCAGCAATAGTTTTTGCATACACAAAAATTTGAACAAATGTTTACTACAAGTCTTTCATTTGCAGAGTTTTGTGAGAGATTGCAAATTTTCTGTATAGGTTTATCACCATTTTTTACTCTCCTTTAAATTTTTAATGGAAAAGTTCACGAACACACCTAATATTACGCAGCAATGTAGTCGGTACCAAACGTTAAAGAAAATTTTTATATTGTATTTCACAAACTTTTGCAACACAATTGAACATAATTTTGTAATAATTCGCAAATTAAATGTATTTATGAAGTGATGATCCAAATAAACCGATTTTACTACTTGATATCATGTTTAATTTTAAAACTTTTGCGACTTTAACTTTTAAACTGCTGGTGTTCAAAAAAGCTGTTACCCACTGTATGTATGAGTGTACAAAAGATGTTGTCTGCTTCATTTTACGAAATATGGTTGAATCATTGAGTCTATACGTTCGTTGGCTTATGACGGATAAAATAACTCTAAAACTTAGCATTAATTTTAAGCTTATCTGCAAAATAATGTTAGTAATATTTGCTTAAATGTCCGTACCCTGGCATTTTAGAATGAATGGCGATGACATACTAGCACATGAAAAAACCGAAAAAAAAGAAAACAACAATAAATAAGTCGGCAACAAGGTCGACTGTTGCCGCCGCACTTTGTTCGCAATAGACGGATGGATAACCAGAAAAAGGTACAACACAAATGTGTTTGTACAGTGTTGATTTAGTTTTGCCGGCGTGGTTAAAAGGCAGAATGAATGAATGTGTGCTTGCAAAAAAAAAGCTAACAAATCCAAGAATTTCTTTGATTGTCTTTTTTTCATAATATATGAGATGTTGTCTGAGAAAAAAATGCCTAAGATAACACATAAATTATTATTCACTTTTTGTTTTCTCCTATGTTTAATCGTTTTTATGATATAAAAAACCTCACTAAACTCTCGCTCTCTGCATTATATCTTTTTTTGCTTAATGTCATTTCACTTGGTTGGCAGTTGATTTTAGGCGAGCAAGAGCTCACATAGTTAAATTTATTTATTTTTTGTTTTTCTCTCACCTGTTGCTTGCACTCTTGCTTTTTGTGTTTTCTCTTTTCCGTAGGCTTGCGTTGTCTTTATTTTAAGGCATAAAATAATTTGTTATTTTCGCTTGTTGTATTGTTGCAATCACACCATTGAAACGAATTAATTTGCTTTCTTTATGCTTTTTTTGTTGTGCTTATTTTGACATTTCACATGAACCTCTGTTATCGCTTTTTATTTTTGCATGTGCGCTTTTTACCCGATAAAAATTTTAGATTAGTCTACCGTTTTAGCTAAGGTTGGAATGAAAAAATGTACGCGTTCGATGTTGTGTTCCGTCAAATACGTTTAACTCTTGTCTGAATGAATCATTTTGATTGAATTGAACGACGACAACAAACAAGAGTACTCAACAATTCACAATACCACCGCTAGAACGAGACGAGCCGAGCCACCACTTTTATGACTACCACAGTTTCGTTGTGTTGTACTTCTTGCCGAACGAGGTTTAGGAGTGGTTAACGATAATTAACATAAGCATGAAGTGGCAAACCGAAAGGCAATGTGTTCTGCTATTTACCACTGCATGTGGTGATTATGGCCCAAGAGTTCGTCGCCGCCGCCGCTATATGATGTGGTCGTGGTGTGTATCCGCTCTGGTCTTACTCACTCGAATTTCAACTAATTATTGAGAAGAAAACACAACACTTATAATTTTTGATTTAACAGTGGCAAAAAGCTCTCCCAACGCTGCCCATAGTTTCAATTTTGAGTGTAGTTGTCGTCAATTGGATAACACCACACAGCGACACTCTCTTTGCATCATTTCGTTCTCAGACCCTACTGCCGTCAACTGGTTTATTTTCTGCTGCATATTGTTGTAGTGGTCATTTACAAAGAATCATTCTTGAGTCATGTTTGTGTGTGTTAAAGTTTATGCTATGCTTGTTTTTTGCCGTTTGCGAAAAAACAGAGGGATGTTTGTTGGCAAAAAAAAAGCTTTTACTCATTGTCAGTGCGGATTAAAGCTTTCAAACTTGCTCTGGCATTTGAGGGAATACGTATTAAAAAAAAGTTTAGAATAGTCAGTATGCTTTCTTATATAGTTTTGTAGTTTATTTTGACTCATTTGAATGTTTTTAATTTAATTAAATTTTAACATGGCAGGGCGAATAAGTTGTATGCTCGTATGTGCTTTATTCTTTAACTAATTTTCTTTTGTCTTCATCTTGCACTTAATGGCCCTGGATAGGCACGCTATGAAGGACATAAATAAATTTATTCAGTGCCAGTCACAACTGTTTACCAACCTGTCAAAACAATTCGAGTAAGAATATGTAAAGTGTGTAAATAAAATTTGCAAAACATGGGCGGCATTGCAATGCAAGTTATATTAATTTGACTATGCTATTCACAATAGGTCCATTTTTCCCGTTTGCTAACAAGCTATTGTGAATACTTATACGGAACTTCGTTGTACTGTATAAATGGAATTTCCATCTTATTTTCAATGCACTGTATTGACTTATATAAAAAGGCGCCGCTAGCTGAGTTGGTAGTGAGCTGGGATTACCAGTGCGGGGGCAACGCATTGAAGTACCCTTTTTGGGATTGAAAATGGGCCAAATTGGTCCATGTTTGGGAATAGCTTCCATATAAACCGATCTCCATATTATACTTCTTATTCCTCTAGAGGGCCGAGTTGGGTGAAATTTTGCATCATGACATTTAGTATGACCTTCAACACCTGTGCTTAGTATAATCCGCATCGGTCCGTAAACATATAAACCCATCTCCCGTATTGAGATCATGAGCACCTACAAATAGTAATTGTTTTCCAAATATCTAAGAATCCATGGGTATTTCTTGTTAAGATCTACCAATATCTTTTCTTGAACTTAACAAAACTTGACACACGCGATCCGAAGTTAGCATGCGTTCACTTTTTTTGCAAATAGCAGAACAAAGTCGATAATATCGATAGAAGAAATCGCAATCGATATTCAGCCGAATAATAAAATATCGATAGTGCCATCGATATTTTTCCTGCTCTACCAAGTATGGTACCGATTGAAAAATTTTTGGATGTAGTTGCCATAAAACGCATATTCCCCAATATTTTTTATGCCCACCACCGAAGGAAGGGCGTTTATTCATTTTATCATTCCGTTTGCAACACATTGAAATATCTATTTCCGACTCTATAAAGTGTATATATTCTTGATCGTCGTAAAAATGTAAAACCATCTAGCCAACCGGCACTGGATAACTATAAAAACCACACAGCTTCACGAGAAGCTTAGCTGCGAGCTACTGGGTGCGTCCACAGGCTGCGGATAGTGGAATGCTCCATACATGTAGTTGCAACTGCAGTCGTGGACAATCAGCGGTATTGAGTGGAGAGTTTCAATGAGAGGTCGGGTGGCACCAGCTCTGAGTGCCTATGAAGCTCGATATGACAAGAAGAGTTATTGGCGCCTTTAAATAACCAACCGCCGTCATGTTACCGCGGCGATCGGTCTTTCGGACCGGAACGAGCGTACACACCTATAAGAGCTAGACGAGGATCGCCACCTCCACATAAAGACATGTGGCTACTACAACAACCATCTAGACATGTCCGTCCGTCTGTCTATTGAAATCACGCTAGAGCCTTTAACAATAGAGATATTGAGCTGAAACTTTGCAAATTCTTTTCTGTCTATAGGCAGATTAAGTTCGAAGATGGGCTATATCGGACTATATCTTGATATAGCCCCCATATAGATCGACTAAGCTCTAAGGCCCATAAAAGCCACACTTATTGTCCGATTTTGCTGAAATTTGAGACAGTGAGTCGTGTTAGAACAGACATTCTTCTTCAGTTTGGCCCAGATCGGTTCAGATTTAGATATAGCTGCCATATAGACCGATCTCTCGATTTAAGGTTTTCAGCCCATAAAAGTCGCATTTATTGTCCGATGTCGCCGAATTTTGGGACAGTGAGTTGTGTTAGGACCTTCGACATCCTTCTTCAATTTGTCTAAGATCGGTCAAGATCTGAATATAGCTGCCATATAGACCGATCTCTCGTTTTGAGATTTTGAGCCCATAAAAGGCGCATTTATTGTCCGATGTCGCCGAAATTTGGGACTTGTACTTATAAGTATTTGTGCCAAATCGGAACATATTTTGATATAGCTGCTATGGGGCATAAGATATGCATTTTTCACCGGATTTTGACGAAAGGTGGTTTACATATATAACCGAGATGGTGGGTATCCAAAGTTCGGCCCGACCGAACTTAACGCATTTTTACTTGTTTTTATTAATATGTAGCAAATGCCTCAACTGGTGTTTAGAAGTTCAAAACATTGTTATGAATTCATTCAAAAGTTTAAAATTTGTAATTTAATATCAGCAGACAGAGTTTGCTGATATCAGCAGACTTAATTTCTTCGGGTTTGTGGTGGTCGAATTAAAATCCCAGAAAAATTTGGAAGGTATGGGTATGGTTTTTAAATTGTTTATATTTTTACTTACTAGGTGCCTTATGTTGTAGTCTTGATTGATGCTTGTTCTTAACATAACATTTTTTCAGTCACCGACTTATTGTACAATTCATGTTGGGAAATCTTTTGTTTTCATTAATTATTGTTCTTACCGTAATATCGTATTCCTTCAGACACCGATTTATTGTACAAACTTTCTTATATTGTGAACAAACCTTGTTTGGTAGTAAATCACAAACCCCGTTTACACTGCTCATTAGATCCAGATTTAAGACTCTCGTCAATTGATTTTATAAAGGGAAAACAGATGATCGAGCCATTAAATCCGGATTTAAAGAAAAGTGTGAACGGGGTTATAGATAATTTACATATAAATAAACGGCCCTATTCATAAAACTTAATGTAGATTTGTAATAGGTATATTTGACATATGTCCTTTATAGAACTGTCAAATACACCTATTTTAAGGTTTTGTGAATAAGGCCGAAAGAATTTGAAGTTCGCATCTAGACTGGTTGGTTGTGCTTGTGAATATGGATAAATAAGTGCTATCTAAGAACATGCCGCAAGCAGAATTCTGCTCTCAGTTTGAAATTGCTGTAAAATTTTAAGAGAAATTGAATTCCTCGTGTTATTTTTATCCTCGTTGGTATATTAGCGAGATATTAGATTACCAGACCTTTATTGGCACAATGGGGCTGTTCTGTTGTGAAAGAAATAGATCTTATGACGTCAATCTGTTTTTGTTCAACAAATATTCTCGTAATGTAAACGACCCATTAGTTCAGTTGTATATGTAGACCTTTTACACCTTGTGAAAATAATAACATCAATAACAATGCCTAGGTTCACTAATAGAAGTTTAGGTCACTTGCGATAACATAAAGTGGATAGGCCCCATGAACATCTTTAAGGATGGCAAATCTGCCGATAGGAGAAAACTTAAACAAAGAATTAATGTAAAAAGGAAACATGTTGACATCCTCAATGCCAAGTACTGCCAAAAATTAAAAAAAAAATTTGTCGGCTGAACGCTTGGCTTAACATTATTCAGTGAATACTGCAGCAATGCAGTCAATATTAGTCAACGGGCGTAATTGGCCAGCAATTAGTGAGTGATTTGTGATTCGATTTTAAGCCCACGTATTTCAAAAATTCTCATTTGTACTTACTGTCATTGACATTCATATCCATAAGATGCAAATCTTCATCATTCAAAATGGAATTTATAAAACCATCAGTGGTATGATTCATATCGGAAGAAGGATTCTGGAATGAAATAAAACGAAATCAAAAATTATTTTCAATCGATTGCCTTACAAATGCAGTTGGCTGAAGAAGAATAAGAAGAAATACACTTACCGAATAATACATCATATCGTGTTCCATTTTGTATGCACCACCCACAGCACCGGCACCAACACCTGTGACATCTGAGTCATGCGTGGAATTGGTTAAATGCATGCTGGATGTAACAGCTGATCCTAAATTGTGGCCATAATGTGGTTGTGACGAACACAAATCACCCAAAGAGGCATTGGGATGTAACATGGCAGCGGCGGCAGCATGATGATGATGATGGGGATGTGGTGGGGGAGGTGGATATTGAGCATGTTGTGGGGCACCCTGATACGAATAGGGATGCGTGGGATAATGGGGATATGGGGACATTTCTGAAACACCACCTACAACACCCATGCTGGGTATGGGATTGAAAAGACTGGCTATGTCTTGCAAACGTTGTTCCATTGAGACTCCACGGCTAAGGGGCATGCGACCCTGTAAGTAAATAATTAGGAAATAAAGGTTAGAAATATTTCAAATTAGGTATTTTAGTAAAGAACATGATATAACTAGATTCTTAAAGTACTAATCCAAAAAATATTTTTTTCGTCTTTATAAACTTTGTTTTTTGCTTTTTTTTCTCCAAGTACTGTAAATATGTGATCGATCATTAATATATGTATGTATGTTTCTTCCATCACCCTTTGAGAGAAGGGAGAAAACAAACAATTAAAATCAAATAAAACACCACATGAAAAGCCTCTCAGTCAATAAACGACCAACCAACCACCATCACCACAACTAAATCAAACAAAAAGCATATTGAAATGTTTAAAATCGTGAGCGCATGCGCACCAGCCTCTGAAACCATTTAACGTACATTTCTTGGCGTTTTTTTTTTTCGAACATCAGATCATCGACATGATCAACAACAATCAGACGATTTAATTCAGTGTTTCGCTGATCGTAGATTTAATGTCTTAAACAGTTGTAAGCATATGCGAGGAGAGGGAGATAAGTTTTGGGAAATTTTTGCATAAAGGTCTGATTAAAAAAGCAAGTAAAAACGTGCTATATTCGGGCGAGCCGAATTTTGGGAACCTATCACCATGGATTCTGCTTAAAATGTACACAAAATTAGATTAGTTGAAGGGCATCATTTTGCTCTAGGTGCCAAATATCTGTTTCTGCCAAATCTAGCTTCCAGGGGCTTAAGGCATAAAATCGGGAGTTAGGTTTATATGTGAGTCTTATCAATCATATCATATCAATTGATCTGAACCATATTATGTCGGATGTCGGAAGGCTTAAAAAAATTCACTGTTTCAAATTTCAGCGAAATCGATTAATAAATAAAGCTTTTATGGGCTTCAGACCCCTTATCGGCAGATCGGTCTATATGGCAGCTGTACCCAAATATAGTTCGACCTAAACCATGTTTGGGTCCTATTTTAGGAGGCGTAAAACTACTCAATGTTTCACATTTCAGCGAAATCGGTTAAAAAAATAAAGCTTTTATGGGCTTTAGACCCTTTATCGGGAGATCGGTCTATATGGCAGCTATATCCAGATATATTTCAACCTAAACCAAGTTTGGATCAGATATCAGGAGGCTTAAAATAACTCACTGTTCCAAATTTGAGAAAATCGGGTAATAAATAAAGCTTTTATGGGCTTCAGACCTTTTATCAGCAGATCGGTCTATATGGCAGCTATATCTAAATATAATCCGATCTGAACCATATTTAGGTTGGTTGTTGGGAGGCCTACAACTATTCACTGCTTTAAATTTCAGCGAAATCGGATAAAAAATAAAGCTTTTATTGGCTTCAGACCCTTTATCGGGAGATCGGTCTATATGGCAGCTATATCCAAATATAATCCGATCTAAACCATGTTTGGGTCAGATGTCGGGAGGCTTAAAGTAACTCACTGTTACAAATTTCAGCGAAATTGGATAAAAAATAAAGCATTTATTTGCATTAGTATCTTTATCTGCAGATCGGTCTATATAGCACCTTAACCAGCGTGACAAATTTCAGCTCAATACCTCAATTTTTGAAGGCTGTAGAGTGATTACAACAGACGGACGGACAACATTAAATCATCTCAGAATTTGACGACGATCCCAAATATATATACTTTGTAGGGTCGGAAATTGATATTTTGATGTGTTGCAAACGGAATGGCTAAATGAATATACCCCTATCCTATGGTGGTGGGTATAAAAATGATTGAAATTTTTAATTACTTTTTTAATTGATTCAATTGATCGAATTTTTTTTTTGAAAATTTAATTAAGTTCTATATTTGGTACAGAGGTGCAGCGGGTCTGGGTCTCAGACGAGTGAGCCTGGCCGAGCAGTTAAACAGGTGATGTGTGTCGTGTGGTCCCAGCTCACGGCATAGTCCATAGGATAAAAATTGCGCCCTCTAGAGGCTCAAGAAGTTAAGACCCCAGATCGGTTTATATGGCAGCTATATAAGGTAATGTACCTATTTGAACCATACTTAGCAGAGTTGTTGGAAGTGTATCAAAACACCACGTGCAAAATATCAGTCAAATCGTACGAGAACTGCGCCCTCTAAAAGCTCGAGAAGTCAAGACCCAAGATCGGTTTATATGGCAGCTATATCAGGTTATAAACCGATTTGTACTATACTTAGCACAGATGTTGGAAGTGATATTAAAACACTATGTGCAAAATTTCATTCAAATCGGACGAGAATTGCGCCCTCTAGAGACTCTAAAGTCAAGACCCAAGCTCGGTTTTTATGGCAGCTATATCAAAACATGGACCGATTTGGCCCATTTAGAATCCCAAACGACATACACTAATAAAAAGTATTTGTGCAAATTTTCAAGCGCCTAGCTTTACTTCTTTGAAAGTTAGCGTGATTTCGACGGACGGACGTGGTTAGATCGACTTAAAATGTCATAACGATCAAGAATATATATACTTTATGGGGTCTTAGGCGCTTATTTCGAGGTGTTACAAACAGAATGACGAAATTTGTATACCCCCATGGTGGAGGGTATAATAACCACAAAAAGTAGCACAAAAACAGATTAATTGCTACATTTCAAAGTAGTGGAGACAGTGCATCTCCTTGAGGTGACCCATTTGTGTAGATCTAAAGATGCCAAGTCTGGCGCTATAACCTTTTAGTTTGTGTCTAGTTTCCAGCTCCAATTAACACATTTTGAATTACCAAAAATTGTACCCACAACCCTCGTAACACTAATACAAAACCTCTCTTTATAAACACATCCATTACCCCCAGAGTCCAAAGCAGACAACGTCAACAACGATGTTGGAGATGAACATGAAGCGAAAAAAAAAAACGAAAAATACGTGAACAATGCATCAAATTTCTGACTGAATTTGCCTAAAAGATTTATGCCCAAAATGTGGTTTTTACGTTTACACACAGAGTAAGAGAGGCAGTGATGCCCAAACAAAGTGGTTAAGAAGAAGTACGAATATGTACCCCACCAACATCAAAAATCAAGACAGAAAAAGATAAACAACAACTGTTGGCAAAGCGAAGATCGATCGAAATTAAATTGAAATAAATTCCATTCGTTTAAAAATTATTGACAAGTGCTCACAGTTTGATGTGGGGTTTTGTTATGAATGCCTATACGAGGAGTATTTTGGTGAATTTTCTTATGTTTTTTTTTTTTGGTTTCTTACCACGTTTTAAACTCCAAATCAAAGTCTTACAGGCATGCATATGAGTTAATGCAATATTTAAGATTTGGAGATTTTCAATCTTCTATGGCAATTGAATGGTAGAAAAACACAAAACAAAACTGCACCATATGGTGCTAAATGCAATCGATTTAGTTTACTGAAGGTGCCATAGCGGCCCCTTCAATTTCTCAGGCACTGTCGAAATGAAAAACTGAATTCGTGCCGAAATGATCGACAGCCTTTTCTTACTGTCGAAATGTTGTTAAAACGTTTCAATTGATATGTTGTTATATGGACTTTTTGCTTGTTGCATTGTTAAATGGAATGAATTAAGGATTTTGGATAAAAGTAACAGGTCGTTTCCGAAACTTAGATGGAAGATATGTATTAAGTCATGGGAAATGATATATAAGAAAAGTATTAAAAAAACTTCGTTGTTTTTTTTGTTAGTTTTCTTTTATATTTATATCGACAACGCTTGATTTTTTCTATGGGTGTACATTAGAGTGTCCCAAAATACAACAAGTGACACAGCCAGTAGGACAAGGGACATTTTTCCCCCTTCAGGTCCCAACAAGCAAAATACAACATATTTTGACAATCTGTGAACGATAACTCGTGCCAACACGACGTCCAATGTTGAATGTATAACTTTCTAAGAGATACAGTTGAGGATTTTAGGTGCTAGAATCAAATTCGTAAACAAAGTACATATTTATATGGAACTTGTGATTGAAACAGCCATTCCGTTTGTAACCCAACACAGTATATATATAATCTTGATCGTCTTGACATTTTAATTCGATTTAGCCCTGTCCGTCTATCTCTCGAAAGCACGCCAATTTTTGAAGAAATATAGCTAGACGCTTGAAATTTCGCATGAAGACTTCCTATAAGTGTAGGTCAGTTGGGATTGCAAATGGGCTATATCGGTCCATGCTTTGATATATCTGTCATATATCAAACCGATCCCGAATTTTAAATCTTTGAGTCTCTAGAGGGCGCAATTATTATCCGATTTGTCTGAAATATTGCATGTGGTGTTTCGTTATGACTTCTACCAACTGTGCCAAGTATGGTCCAAATCGGTTCGTAACCTGATATATATAACCTCTCAAACAAACCGATTTCTTGATTAAACTTTTTTGGCCTCTAGAGGGCGCAATAAGCGATTTGGCTGAATATTGTACAACGACTTTTTCTATGATCTTCAAGATACGTGTTAAATGTGGTTTGAATCAGTCCATAAGCTAATATAGCTCCCATAAATTTTACTTCTTGAGCCACTATTTGGCTGAAATTTGGCACAATGATTTCTATTTTGAATTCCAACAGCCCAACCAAGTATGGCCCCAATCGGTTCATAACCTGGTGTAACTTCAATAGCATATTATTTCTTAACCATTATTCTTTGTTTGGCTATAAAGAGATAGCGGGCAAATATCTTGACAAATGCGATCTATGGTGGAGGGTATATAAGAACCGGCCCGGCCGAACTTAGCAAGCTTTTGTTTTTCTTTAATAGAATTACCGTATGAAAACATTTTTTTATACCCTCCACTATAGTTGGGGGGTTTACAAGTTTCATTCCGTTTGCAACTCATGGAAATATTGATCTGCGCCAACAAAGAACATATTTTGATCGTCTCGACATTCTAATCCGATTTAGCCATGTCCGGGGTATTTACCCAAGCGTTTGGTTTTTTCCCGCTAGAAACCCATCTCTATACATAACAAATTTCTACTAAATCAGGAAAAAATTTAAAGCTTTTAGAACCGAACAAGGGTAATTGAGAGATCGGTTTACATGAGAGCTATATTAGGTTATGTACCGATTTTGACCGTACTTGGGACAGTTGTTGAAACTCAAACACTACGTACAAAATTTCAGCCATATCGGACAAAAATTGCGGCCTCCAGGGGCTCAAGAAGACAAATCGGGAGATCGGTTTATATGGGAGCTATATCAGGTCATACCCTGACTTGGACCGTACTTGGTACAGATGTGGGATGTCGTAATACTACATGCAAAATTTCAACCAAATCGAACAACAATTGTGGTTTCCAAGGGCTCAAGATGTCAAATCGGGTGATCGGTTTATATGGGAGCTATATCAGGTCATACCCTGACTTGGACCGTACTTGGTACAGATGTGGGATGTCGTAATACTACATGCAAAATTTCAACCAAATCGAACAACAATTGTGGTTTCCAAGGGCTCAAGATGTCAAATCGGGTGATCGGTTTATATGGCAGCTATATCAGGTCATACCCCAATGTGGACCGTACTTGGTACAGAAGTGGCAAGCTAAATCATGTGTCAGACTGAATGGAGAAGTCGCAACTAAGAAGTCATTTGAGTGAAAATAGTGTGGTGGTTAATGTAGAAGGTAAAGACCAAAACTCCGCTGGAAAGTCCAAATGGAGAAAGACTTTTCGAAACTAGGTCTCATAAATTGGAGAAAGAGCGCAGAAGATCGCTCGGCCTAGCACGGGATAACGATGAGCACCACACAGGCTTGAACTTTGAGCTGCAATCTGTGTGGATTTCTTTGGATGGGAGCTACCGAGCGCATTCACAGGTAGCTGCCACTGCAGTCGCGGACAATCAGCGTTATCGACTGAAGAGTGACAGTGAAAGGTCGGGCGACACTAGCTTTTGCGTAAATACTGAGTGCCTACGATATGATACGGCGAGTTATTGGCGCCTTTAAATAACAAATGGCCATCATGTCCCCCCGGCAATCAGTATTATATTTAGGAGTGTCGCCACCTCCACATGTAAATGTGGGTACAACATACAACCAAAACTCCGCTGGAAAGTCCATGTGTAGAAAGAGGGCAGAAGCTTGAGGGGGTTTGAAATCAATTGAGTTTCAATTAAAAGGTCTATGACAGGCAAATAAGTGAGTTTACAAATGCCGTCGGCTTGTTAATTTAAAAATTTGGAACAATTTTAAATTTATGATAGTTAGCATCGTATGGGTGTCGGGCCACAACGGAGTTAGGGGAATGAAAGGGCAGAATTTGGGAGTGGAGGCGAGAGGACTGCGGTCAATTAACTTTTGGGTCGACGCAGTTCGAGTTAAGGGCGTGGGCGACGAACACTGTGGAACAGAGAAACAGTCGGTAGAACGGCGAAAATTCTATCCGGATTGTGAGAGGACGAGGCTATTACTGAAAGGAAGTAAGGAGGAGGTCAGTACAGCTTTCGGTATCATAGCGGGACACATAGGACTACGAGCTCACTTATGCAAAATCAGTGCGGTAAGTGATAGCATGTGGGGAAGATGATGAGACGTTGGAGCATTTCCTATGTCATTGCCCGGCTTCGGCGGCTTTTAGTAGGAATTCCTAACTTAAAATTTTCTTTGTCGACGTTATTTTTTAGTTTTTAGAGCGCACAACAAGCCGATTACTGGCTTAGGTGTATGTCCATAGTGGCATGGGGCAAATTAATATCCCCACCCTCTATTCAACCTAACCTAACACCTCGAAATATGCGTCTAAGACCACATAAAGAATATATATTCTTGATCGTTGCCCGTCTTGCCCGTCCGTCCGTCGTCGAAAGCACGCTAACTTTCGAAGGAGTAAAGCTAGGATCACGAAATTTTGAACAAATACTTTTTATTAGTGTAGGTCGGTTGGGATTGTAAATGGGCCAAATCGGTCCATGTTTTGATATAGCTGCCATTAAAACCGATCTTGGATCTTGACTTCTTGAGCTTCCAGAGGGCTCAATTCTTATACCATTTGGCTGAAGTTTTGCACGGTTTTGCAAAACGGCTAATAAACTGGTATAGATGCAATATAAACCGATCTCCCGATTAGACTTCTTAAACTTTGGCTGAAATTTGGAACATATGATTTTGGTATGACTTTTAACAACTGCAATTGTGGTCTAAATCGGTTGATAACCTGATATAGCGCCATATAAACCAATCTCCCAATTTGCAACTTGAGCCACTGGAGGGGGCAATTTTTACTCGATTTGTCAGAAATTTTTCTATGACTATTTCTACGTGTAGAAAAAATAACAAAAGAAGAAGACATTGGCGGTACTCATACCTGGGACCCACATATCAAAAGCATAAAATTATTTTAAAAGATTAAGCCTTTCTTCAAATATTGGAACCATTAGGATACTACTAAAGAGTGGTTAAATTTGAAGGACCGATGTTGATTTTGAATGACTTTAACGAAATGTTCGATAATGTATCTTTCCATGGTTGAAATTGAGTCAGTCAGACATTGACAAATTTCAAACGTAATCCATAGAAAAACGTGATGTTAAGGTGTAGTTGACATTCAACATAGGCCCTTTAAACTTAACTACTATTTACTGAAAAAATTTAAAATTCTTTGAAAATTACCTTTTTTTGTATAACTTATAAACTAATTATTGCACTTGAAAAACACAATTGTTATGTTACTTTTGAATATCACAGATTTGAGATGATGCGAAATAAATTACTTAATTATTTTTCAAAAACAACTTTTAATCACTTCAAATAATTTTCAAGTTGCAAAAACTAATAATGCAATTATAAAAATTTTCAAAAATACATAGACGAAGTACTTTTATTTACGTTAATCACAAATTAAAATGCCTTTTTCTTTAATTTTTCCTGCACTTATTTTTTCCATGGACACAACCAAGTCATTAAATATAAACAACTCTGCATTTGTTGTAATTACGCGGCCGCCTTTAATGTGTTTTACGCGGAGCAATGAAATATCAGTTTGAAAGAATATACATATTGACAGATTGAGCGACGGTGGTTATTATATTAAAATTTCGGCTTTTTTGATTTGATTTCTTAATATCCATTAGAATGTATTCTTTTTATTTTAACAAATTTTTGGTCGTTTCGATTTTAAATTATCACTCTTCCAAGATCAACTTAGAATAGGGAGAGAAATTCACACACATAAATGATTGAAAATTATTAACGTCGTTTGTTGAAAAAAAGATCACTCTTCGATCCACACGACACTAAATGACTGACTGGCTAGCTGGCTGACAAATTGTTGGCTGTAAGACTCTAAATTGTGATTCTGAGAGATGAGGTGTGTGACGACAAACTTCATGGGATGAAATGGATTGATAGGTTTATATTTGTATGTATGTAAGTATGTTTGTGTGTGTTTTAGTTTGTTATGAAAAGATTAAAACACGCAAAGGTACATAACACCCCAGCAACACATGTACACGTACATGCATACATACATTTACCTATGCATGCAGCAGCTTATGTCTATATACACATACGTTGGCAACACTGGCATGCCAGTTAGCCGCAGCAGTAAGTGTTTTTGTCTCTGATAGTGACAGTTTAAGCCTGGCCTGGGAGTGCGAGAGTATATGAGAGCCAGTTGTTTTTTTTTTTCAATCTGGCCAAGATGCTGTTTTGTTGTAGGGATGGCTGTGTTCTTTCTCTCTTCTTTACGTTAAGTTATTTTTGTTATTTTACTTATGATTGATATGAATGCGTGTGAGTGTGTTTGCTACAGAGGGTTCTGGTGGTAAGAAAAGTAAATAAACACAAGTCGGAGACTTAAACTAACTCATAACACTACAATAACGATAACGATGACAATGATGAAGGAACGACAGGTAAGAATTTCTTATGCTGTTGTTATTGTTGTTGATGATTTATGGTTGTTGCTGTTATTTGGTTTATTTGTTCATCTTGAATTTTGCTCTTCTTCTTGGCGTTTTAGCCCGAGTACTCAAGAGACATGAGAGGCCCTAGTTTAGGACTCTGAATATTCAATATTCCTAAATGTGTGATTCAAAAATGTTTATGCTTTTGAAGACATTTTTTTGGTTGATGTCCATAATGAATGTTCGATTTTATGACTTACAAAGTCACAGTCACCAAAGAGGCTGTTTTTTCATTGGGAAAAAGCAGTTTTATTACTATTTTTTTGGGAGCAGTGAAGTTTTAGTGCTCTTTCCCTTGAGAAAGTATAGTTTTAGTACTATTTTCCTTGGGAAAGGGAAGTTTTAGTACTACTGCCACAGAAAAGGGAGGTTTTAGTACTTGTTCTCTTAGAAAAAGGAAGTTTTATTGGGTTGCCCAAAAAGTAATTGCGGATTTTTCATATAGTCGGCGTTGACAAATTTTTTCACAGCTTGTGACTCTGTAATTGCATTTTTTCTTCTGTCAGTTATCAGCTGTTACATTTAGCTTGCTTTAGAAAAAAAGTGTAAAAAAAGTGTATTTGATTAAAGTTCATTCTAAGCTTTGTTAAAAATGCTTTTACTTTCTTTTAAAAAATCCGCAATTAGTTTTTGGGCAACCCAATATTTCCTTGGGGAAGGAAAGCTTCATACACTTTCCTTGGAAAGGGTGGTTTGAGTAAATTTTTCCTTGGGGAACGGTAGTTAAATACTGTTTTCCGAAGAAAATGATAGTTTTTTCGTTTGGAAAATAATAGTTTTAGTACCCTCTCCTTGGAAAATGGTAATTTTAGTACCTTCTCCCTTGGGAAATGGGAAGGGTTAGTTTTTTTTCTTCAAAAATTAAAGCTTTGGTGCTCCTTTCCTTCGACTATACCGGTTTTAGTACTCTTTTCCCTGGGAACGCCTATTCTTAATACTATTTTCCTTCAGAATACACACATATTTCACATGAACATTTCATTAAGGAACAGGGGATAATCTATTCAAGATTTTAGCACAATGATATGGGGCCTCGCTTTTTATGCCGATTCTGAACGGCGTGCGGCACGACTTATTCGAGAAGTTTTTACATAGTAGCTTACAAATGACGCCAGCATTTGTATGGGTATAACCACAGCTGAAAAATGTCTTCCGATGTTCCACGCCGGTATTTGAACTCAGGCATTCGGCGTCATAAGCTAACATGCTAACCTTTGCGTCATGGTGGCCTAAATGTCTACTAAGACACCTTCTCTTTAGAAATATTACTTTTAGACTTTGTCACTTGAGAATGTGTAGATTTAGTTACCTTTCCTTTGGGAAAATAAATTTTGTTATCTTTCCTTTGGGAAAATAGATTTAGTACACTTTCCCTTGGGAAGGTGAAGTTTTAGTACATTTTACCTTGGGATTGCAAAGATTTAGTACTTTTCTTGGGAAAGTTTAATTTTAGTACTCTTTCCCTTGGGAAAGTAATAGTAATCTTTTCCTTGGGAATGTGCAGTTTTAGTAATCTTTCCCTTGGGAAAGTTTGGATTGAATATTTATTCCGTTACGAAAGTGTGGTTTTAGTTCTCTTTCCCTTTCGGATCTTAAGATTGGGGAATCCTTAACGAATCAAATTTACGTTTTCTGAAAGTTTCTGTAAAATGCTTGCCGTTCATACGAAACTTTAACAGTTCTTAGTATACTTTCTTGGAAATTTAAAATTGTGTTAAATGTAACTCAAGTTTTTCGGCACCAGACACAATATCAAAACACCGTTATTGTATTGATAGTAATCACGTTATGATCCATTTACTATGATCCGCTTGCTTGTCGCCATCAACAGGTATTATTATATAATGTGAGCGATTTTTATGAATTGCGTGTGCGCATGTGCACAGTCATTCATTCATTAAAAAGACTTACATAGACACATGTGTGTAGAGATGACTTTACCTAAAACACTTTATATTGGACAGAATGGATTTCTTTGGGTTGCCTAATAATGGTCGTAAAATGTTAATACCAGATCGGCTTAGTTTTTGAAGCTGCTAAGACACAGGTGGTTGTCATTCAAGACGATTTATCCCTTGTCATTAGGAATGGAAATTCCATTCACAGGAAGAAAACTCGTCAAGAAACTTCTTATGCAAATTTTGGAATGAGAGGGACAGTGATAGGATATCATACTTAAAATGTTACGACACTAAATAGAGAGTTAAAAAAAGATTTTTTTATTATTAGTACTCTTTTTCTTGAGAACGTGCAGTTTTAGCACATTTTCACTTGGAAAAGGATAGTTTTAGTACTCTTCCACTTGGAAAACGTAGTTTTAATACACTTTTGCTTGGGAAAGGGTGGTTTTAGTACTCATTTCTTTGGAAACGGGTAGTTTTGGTAATCTTTCCCTTGGGAAAGGGTAGTTTTAAAACTCTTTTTCTTGGGAAAGGTTAGTTTTACTAATCTGTAGTAGTTTTTTAGTAGTTTTACTACTCTTTCCCATGGGAAAGACAAACTTTACCACTCTTTTCCTTGGGAAAGGATAATTTTACTACTATTTCTCTTGGGAAAGGGCACTTGAAGTACTCTTTCCTTCGGAAGAGGGCACTTGAAGTACTCTTTTCTTTGGGAAAGAGCACTTTAAGTACTCTTTTCTTTGGGAAAGAGCACTTTAAGTACTCTTTTCTTTGGAAAAGCCTAGTTTTAGTACTCTTTCCTTGGGAAAGGTTAATTTTAGTTCCCTTTCCCTTGGGAAAGGATAGTTTTAATACGCTTTTCTTCGAAAAGGGTAGTTTTAACACAATTTTCCTTGTTAAAACTACCCTTTCATTTCTTTGGGAAAGGGTAGTTTTATTACTCTTTCTCTTCGGTAATGTAGATTCACTACTCTTTTCCTTCGGAAAGGGTAGTTTTACTACTCGTTCCCTTGGAAAAGGGTAGATTTACTGCTCTTTCCCTTGGGAAAGGGTGGATTTACTGCTCCTTTCCTTCCTACTCGTTGTCTTGTGAAAGGGTAGTTTTACTAATCGTTCCTTTGGGAAAGGGTAGTTTTACTATTTGTTCCCTTGGGAAAGGGTAGTTTCACTACAAATTCCCTTCGGAAAAGGTAGTTTTACTACTCGTTCCCTTAGAAAAGGATAGTTTTACTACTCGTTCCCTTGGGAGAGGGTAGTTTTACTACTCGTTCCCTTGGCAAAGGGTAGTTTTACTACTCGTTGCCTTGAGGAAGGGTAGTTTTACTGCTGGTTTCCTTGGGAAAGGGTAGTTTTACTACTCGTTCGCTTAGGAAAGGATAGTTTTACTTCTCTCTCCCTTGGGAAAGGGTAGTTTTACTACTAGTTCCTTTGGAAAGGGCAGTTTTGGGTAGTTTTACTCCTCATTCCCTTTAGAAAGGGTAGTTTTACTACTCGTTCCCTTGGGAAAGTGTAGCTTTACTACTCTTTCCCTTAGGAAAGGATAGTTTTACTACTCGTTCCCTTGGGAGAGGGTTGTTTTACTACTCGTTGCCTTGAGGAAGGGTAGTTTTACTGCTGGTTGCCTTGAGGAAGGGTAATTTTACTACTCGTTGCCTTAGAAAAGGGTAGTTTTACCATTCGTTCCTTTAGGAATGGGTAGTTTTACTCCTCATTCCCTTTAGAAAGAGTAGTTTTACTACTCGTTCCCTTGGGAAAGTGTAGCTTTACTACTCTTTCCCTTAGGAAAGGATAGTTTTACTACTCGTTCCCTTGGGAGAGGGTAGTTTTACTACTCGTTGCCTTGAGGAAGGGTAATTTTACTACTCGTTGCCTTAGAAAAGGGTAGTTTTACTATTCGTTCCTTTGGGAATGGGTAGGTTTACTCCTCATTCCCTTGAGAAAGAGGTTTTTTACTACTCGTTCCCGTGGGAAGGGGTAGTTGTTCTACTCGTTCCCTTGGGAAAGGGTAGTTGTTCTACTCGTTCCCTTGGGAAAGAATAGTTGTTCTACTCGTTCCCTTGGAAAAGGGACGTTGTCCTACTCGTTCTCTTGAAAAAGGAACGTTGTCCTACTCGTTCCCTAGGGAAAGGGTAGTTTTTCTACGCTTTCAGTTTTTTTTTCTTTTTGAAAAGGTAGTTTAAGTACACTTTGCCTTGGCAAAGGGAAGTTGCTCTTCTCTTTCAATTTTTTTTTTTTTTTGAAAAATTTTGTTTTAGTTTACTTTCCCTTGAGAAATGGTAAGTTTGGTAATCTTTTCATTGTGAAAGGGTAGTTTTAGTACTCTTTTCCTTGGAAAAAAGTAGTTTTAGTACTTTTGCCCTTGGGAAAGGGTACTTTTAGAACTCTTTTTCTTTCGAAAGGGTAGTAACGTAATTGTTCCTTGGGAAAGGGTAGTTTCATTACTATTTTCATTGGAAAAACGTAATTTTAGTACTCATTTCCTTGGGAAAGGGTAACTTTACTAATTTTTCCTTTGGAAAGAGGTTATTTTACTACTCTTTCCCTTGAGAAAAGGTAATTTTACTACTTTTCTCTTGGGAAAGGGTACTTTTAGTAAGCGTTCCCTTAGGGAAGGGCACTTTTCCTTGGGAAAGGATATTTTTAGTACTCGTTTCCTTAGGAAAGGATCGTTTTAGTACTCTTTTCGTTGGAAAAGGTATTTTTTTTGCTATTTTCATTGGAAAAGACTAATTTTAGTACTCTTTGCCTTGGGAAAGAGTAACTTTACTACTCTTTCCCTTGGGAAAAGGTAATTTTACCACTTATTCTCTTGGGAAAAGATACTTTTAGTAAGCATTCCCTTGGGAAAGGATAGTTTTAGTACTCGTTTCTTTGAGAAAGGGTAGTTTTAGTACTCCTTTCTTTGGAAAACGTAGGTTTAGTACCCTTTTCTTTGGAAAAGGGTAGTTTTAGTACTCTTTCCCTTGGGAAAGCTTAACTTGATTACTATTTTCATTGGAAAGAGCAGTTTTAGTACTCATTTCCTTGGGAAAGGGTAATTTTATTACTCTTTCCCTTGGGAAAGGGTTATTTTACTAATCTTTCCCTTGATAAAAGGTAATTTAAGAACTTTTCTTTTAAGAAAGAGTACTTTTAGTAAGCGTTCCCTTGGGGAAGTGCACTTTTCCTTTTCTTTGCAAAGGGCAGTTGAAGTACTCTTTTCCTTGGGAAAGGGTACTTTTAGAACACTTTGTATTGTGAAAGCGTACTCTTAGAACTCTATCCCTTGGTAAAGGATACTATTAGTACTCTTTCCCTTGGTAAAGGATACTATTAGTACTCTTTCCCTTGGGAAAAGGTACTTTTGGTATTGTTTCTCTTGGGAAAGGGCACTTTTAGTATAATTTTACTACTCTTTTCCTTGGTGCTATTGGACTCTTTCCTTTGGAAAAGCGTACTTGTAGTAGGCTTTCCTGGGGAAAGTGTACATTTAGCACGCTTTCCTTTAAGAAAGGGTAATTTTAGTTCTTTTCTCTTGGAAAGAGGTAGTTTCTGTACTATTTTTCTTGGACAAATTTAGTTTTGGTACTCTTTTCTTGGGTAAAAGGTAGTTTTAGTTCTATTTGTCTGGGATAAATGTTATTTTAGTACTCCTGTTCGAGGGGAAATGTGATTTAAGCACTCTTTTTTTCGGGGGAAATGTAGTTTTAGTACTCTCTTCCCAGGAAAAATATAGTTGTAGTGCTCCTTCAAATATCTTCTCAGCCAACAATTTCAAAAATTTTTTTAGCCCCACAGTTAAAGAGAGCTGTGCTTGTATGTAAAAGTTTATTCGATTTACAAAGTTTTGTCTAATATTCTCTACATTTCCCATATTCTTAAAACACATTTAAAATATTGTTCAGTGTCGTCCCAAAGACTAAGTGAAACAATGCGTGTTGTCGCAAAACAATGCTAATAAAAGAGGCTTTACAAAACTAATATAAATTATACACATTGAGTCAATTTAATTGCTAGTTTAAAGTAATAGCATCTTGATCTTGAAATGCGATGTGGAATAGGGGCGATAGAGTATTACATAGAAGCAACATTTAGTTTGAAAAAATGCAATGGGTAATTGATATAATTCAGAAAAAAATGAGGATGGGAAAGTGAAATGGCATAGGGGCAATTAAAGTCATGTGCCAAATTCATTGTAAAATACAGCAGCAAAAAGGAAGAAATGGAAACCCGCAGTAAGTTTCACCAGGCCTAGGTTTTATACAAACAATCTGGTAACTTTTTAGTTGATGACAAATGCATGGATATTGAAGGAGCTTATTCCCATATTCGGACATCTTGATTTGAAATGAGTTAAACTGTCACATATTCTTATTTTTATACACCCAGATGTTTGACCCAATCAAAACCTTAATTCACTTAAAAGGACAAGTTATTGTTCTGACTCTTCACTTAGCATAAAAAAGCAATTTTTAGAAAACTAAAAACTTACTGTTCCCATTCTTATCCTTTATCAAGCTTGAACAGCGCCTTTTGATCTTTAAAAAAATTGCAATTCTACAGAATTCGGGTTTCTTCTACAAAAAGTGCAACATTCTCAATTGCTTTATCATTTGAATTTTCCACCGCCATCCATTGTTACAACATATAAGCATACACACAATGGATGCCAGTTAACGGTAAAAAAGGATTTGTAAAATAAAACATTCATTAGGATTTTGTATCTTTCTCTGATCAAAGGATCTGCAGCCATTAACAGGATTTGGACATTCTTCGACTCTTTGGTTAACTAGTTTTGTAGAATGACAACATTAATCACTATCATGCAGTTGATGTTGCTGCTGCAGCACATGTTTATAACTCTAAACAAAAATTCCAGCAGACAAGTTCCGCTTTGATGTAGAGACATTCATGCATAATTATCGGGATAATGCACAGCAAGTGTACGAGTATCCTGAACGATTTTAATCCCTGCCCTAAGCCAAGGGGTTAAATTCCCAATGCCGCCACTTTTTTCACAGGTATTCCTTCTTATGTCGTTTCCTACCGCCGCTTTGCCAAATGTGTCCTCCTGTGTAATCCTCTGTGATTTACTTGCTTTCTTGGTCTCCTTTTTCCCATCTATTCTTGTGGTAATTACTTAGCTACTGACTTTATGACGTGTGTGGTTTTTGTGGTGATGTTGTGCCGTGCGTTTTTGTCTTTTTTTTTGGCGAATTCCTGGCATGACGTCCTATGTCTGGATCTTCGTGCATCATTATGCGGCTTCATGACTCTGTGGCAGGTACTTAATGACACCCATTTACATGTGCGTTATTTGATGACTGCACTGAGCTGAGCTGAACTGAGCTGAACTATGCTTTGTTTGATGGTGTGATGTTTGTTAGTCTCAAACAATGTAAGCGCTATTACAAGACAGACAGACGGACGGACATCATCGGTAGCGTTTAACAACAATTAAACATGAGATTTACATGTTGTTGTCACGAAATACCTTCCCACTTTGTTTACTGTTGCCTTGTGAAGTTTCCCATCACAGAGGACAACAACATCACTTTGTTTTGCTAATGTTTGTTCGCTCAGGGTTTAAGTGAAAAAGTCACAAAATTATTGGTAAATATTTTCACTTGATTGCTACAATTTTAAAAAGGAAAGTATTTAAGAAAACTGATGTATATGTAGACAACTATATTCCGAGGTGCGCAAACTGAAGTAAACAAAAACAAGTAAGAGCGTGTCAAGTTCGGCCGGGCCGAATCTTATATACCCTCCACCATTGATCGCATTTGTCGAGTTCTATGCGCAGTATCTCTTTTTAAGCAAACAAAGAATATTGAATAAGAACTGATTCGGACCATAAATAAATGCTGAACATTGTAGAAGTCATTGTGTAATATTTCAGTTCATTCGGATAAGAATTGTGCCCTGTAGGGCCTCAAGAAGCAAAATCGGTGGATCGGTTTTTTATGGGAGCTGCATCAAGCTATAGATCGATTCAGACCATATTTGACACGTATGTTGAAGGTCATGAGAGAAGCAGCTGTACAAAATTACTTCCAAATCGGATGAGAATTGCCACCTTTAGAGGCTCAAGAAATCAAGATCCCAGATCGGTTTATATGGCAGCTATATAAAAACATGGACCGATTCGAACCATACTTAGCACAGTTGTTGGAAGTCGTGACAAAACACCTCATGCAAAATTTCAGCCACATCGGATGAGAATTGCGCGCTCTATTGGCTCAAGAAGTCAAGATCCAAGATCGGTATATATGACAGCTATACCAGATTATGTACCGATTTGAATCATACTAAACATAGTTTTTGGAAGTGATACCAAAACACTACGTGCAAAATTTCAGTCAAATCGGACGAAAATTGCGCCCTCTAGAGGCTCAAGAATTCAAGATCCCAGATCGGTTTATATGGCAGCTATATAAAAACAAGAACCGATTTGGCCTATCGGTTTGGCCAACCTACCTACACTAATAAAAAGTATTTGTGGAAAATTTCAAGCGGCTAGCCCTACTCCTTCGAAAGTTAGCGTGCTTTCGACAGACAGACGGACGGACGGACGCAGAGACGGACGGACATGGCGAGATCGACTTAAAATGACATGACGATCAAGAATATATATACTTAATGGGGTCTCAGAGGCATATTTCGAAGTGTTACAAACAGAATGACGAAATTAGACCTCCCCCATCCTATGGTGGAGGATATAAAAAAACACTTCAACTACTTATCATATATTCTAGAGTTAGGTCCAATTTATAAAGCTGGGTTTCTTTAGAAAAATAGTTTTTTTGGTGGTTTTTTGAAAGGATATTTGCCGAAGTAAACCCCCAGATTTCAAAATTACAAATTGTGTAGCATTTTATCTTCTCAAAATTTAATTATTTTAACAATTAAGCACTTGCTTATTAAGTATCTTCACGTGGGAATAATTCATTCAAAAAAATCAATTTCCAGAAAAAAAGAACATTTGAAGCACAATTGTAATCAAGTATCCAAATAATCCCCCATTCTTGGTTTAATGGCAATAAAACCGATGCACGGGTAAGTTTTGCAAAGCTTCCTATACTGGGAATTCTTATCACACAATTGGTCACATGACTTCACCCCTCTTTTGGGATTTTGGTCAATTCAGTTCATAACTGCAGCAGCCATTCAGCGCATCGAAATGAAAATAAAAATCATTAACGTTAATATTCGCATTAATTGAATTACTTTCATTAAGACTTGAGCACAGCTACAGCATCCAGACATGAGGTGCAAATGAAAAAAAAAACCAACAAAAAACAAAAGGCCAGAAATTATTAATTGTTTAAAGTTTCTTTCATACACATTCACCTGGTGCTGGTGCCCCCTGAAAGAAAAGCAAAAAAAGGGGGTTACCTAGTCCCCCTTTCTGTCTTTTTGTGAGATGAACAACAGCAGCAGCACACATCTTGGTAGTCTATGAAAATGATTATGGCCCACAGAAGACAGACAATCAAATGTGTTGAATGAAGCATTAAACATTAATGACAGAAAAAAACTTAAAAAAAAAAAAAACTTAAAATAAACTTGGCTTAAATGATAAATCTCAGGTTAGAGGAGGTTTATCAACACAGTAACCGCAAAACGCCTCAACAGTGCAAAAAAACTTCTAAATTGCCATTTAATTACAAAAAGCTTTGGCAAATAATAAAATCCCAATGTCCAGCGAGAATTGTTGTTGTAGATTGTAAAAGCCCTGAACAGATGGATGGAAATATGGACAGACAGACAGACATTCAATCAGAGACAACCTTACTACGGTTGTCATTTCAGTAGTTTTTCTTAGTTTTTTTTTCGTTTATACAATAAAACTGTAGGTAGGTAACTGCAATTAATGTAAAATGCCACTGCGAAATGTTTGTGAAAGGTCGCATGCAATTGTTTGCAAAAGGAGGCAAAATTGAAGTGGCCATATGGGATCGTTAAAGTGGATTGTTTTTTTTTCTGCAAACAAAACAATAATTAAGGCGATGAAAGTGAATTCCTCCTTTATCAATGAAGGATAATGATATTTAATCTGTAGTCTCTGCACTGGAAAGGTGAGCCTTTTAATACAAAACTCGCAAAAACTTATTCATACCAAGTCAGAATACAAAGAATGACGTGAGTTGGTAAAGCTGCACAGTGGTCACACATAGTAATCCAGCGGCTAAAAAGTTCATAATTTATGTTTTAAGTTCTGCAGAAAACCAATGTAGACAATGTCCTAGTGGTAACTTACTTCACTGTCCATCTATATGCATACATGTATATTTTGCCATGAACATTCCAGTGGATACTTCTCTCTTGTCAAAGGGTACAGTCTTATTTAAATATATGGGACCTCCTTTTTTATGGCGAGTCCGAACGGTATGTTGCTTAGCGAAACCACTTCTTAAAAAGTGTTAACAAGGCGGGATAACCACCGATGAAAATTTTTTCCTAATGTTCACCGCGGGATTTGAACCCAAGCGTTCGGCGTCATAGGAGAACATGCTAATCTTTGCGCCACAGTGGCCTTCAACTGTTTAGTATTTGGTGGTGTGCAAATGACGTCTAGACCATCGAAGGTTAGGTTAGGTTTAAGTGACAGTCTGCTATCAGACTCATTTAGACGTTTTCATCCATTGTGATACCACAGGAACACAAGAAGGAAGATGCCTTCCTACCCTTGAACCATCCATATCCATATCGCTTTAAAAAGCCCAGTAACTTGCGAATGTTCACATCCGCTAAATCAAACAGGTTCTGAAAGAAATGGGAACCTAAAGTGCAACTCCTTCTGACTGCTAGTGCGGGACACACACACAGAAGGTGTTCTATAGTCTCTTCTTCCTCGATGTCCCTATAGCTTGTTCAAAAGTCGTTGCTGGCAACCTTCAGTCTGTCAGCATGTTTTCCGATTAGACAGTGACCTGTCATGACGGATACAATGATTGAGACGTCTGCTTTAGCCAATGACAGCAAAGCAGTAGACCTCTCCAAGTCTGGATAAGGCCACATAGTTTTATAATTGTCACATCCCTCTCTTTGTGACCATCTATTATTCGTTGCCCTTCGGGCCGGGTCCTGAAAACTTAGCTTACATGTCGCTAGAGGCATACCGACAGATTCCAGTGTCCCTGGAGTGTGTAAGCTAGTTCCTAGTCTCACAAGCTTGTCTGCTTTAGCATTCCCTGGGATATCTCTGTGGGCCGGCACCCAGAACAGGTGAATTATTAACTGTTCAACCATCCCGTTGAGAGATCTGCGACAGTCGAGGGCGGTTTTTGTGTTCAGAAATACGTTCTCCAGGGATTTAATGGCTGCCTGGCTGTCGTCGTAATGACATTATATCTTAGCCATTCCACCACTTCCTTAATTGCAAGGATCTCTGCTTGATACACACTACAGTGGTCGGATAACCTTTTCGATATGACCAGTTCTAGATCTATAGAGTACACCCCAAAGACTACCTGGTCGTTTAGTTTGGAACCATCCGTATAGAAGTCTATGTAATTTCTGTTACCAGGGATATCGTAGTTCCAATCGGTTCTATCAGGAATAGTGGTACAGTAATTTTTATCAAAAAGCGGTTCAGGTACATCGGATATTGTATCAAGTATAACACAAAGTCCGTGGTCGCCACATGACCAATGAGAAAGCTCCCTTTACCTCACGGCAGTGGTCGCTGCAATTTGGGTAGCCACAATGTCCAGAGGCATAAGATGTTGCATTAAATTCAGTGCTTCAGATGGTGTCGTCTTCAGTGCGGCTGTGATGCACAAACAAGCCATCCTTTGGATCCGGTTAAGTATTGAGCAGTAGGTGGATTTTTGAAGCGCCATCCACCAGACCACAACACTATATAGCATTATAGGTCTGGCAACTGCAGTATATACCCAATGTACCCCATATAAATCCCCAACTTTTGCCAATGGCTCTCTTGAAGGTGTATGGGGTAAAAGTGGCCTTTCTTGCCCTTTCCAAAATGTTCGATTTGTAGTTCAATTTTGCTCTTTCTATAAATGGAACATTTTCTCCACCCAAGGAGACAGGTACGACAGGTAAGCAACTTGTATCTCCTGCTGAAAAGAACTACTGCTGTCTTGCACGGATTTATACCCAGACCACTTTCTGTAGAAACTTCATCGAAACTTCACCAAAAATGTTTGTCCATACTTTAAAGATTCTGAAGACTACTCAAAGGACAGTAGTTCGCTTTGAGAAAGGAAATCAGCCCAAGAAAATCCCTGTATGATCGGAGAGATTCGCCAAGTCCGAACAATTTATAACAGAGTACATGGTAAAAGAGTGGCAGTTTATAGGGATGCATATAATACACGACCCTGGTCTAGAGCTGGCAAATTATCGATGTTCGCAATATTCGATATTCCTAATAATAAATATCGATAGTACCGTTACTATTGTTTATTCTCTCACATATGTTTAACACTAAAATGAGAAGTAAAAATAATAATATCGGTTTATGTAGAAGCAATATCTATGCATGTACCGATTAAAACCAAATTTAATGAAGTCAATTGGAAATTATGCGTGAAAACATTGTACAAAATTTTAGACTAATCGGATGAAAATTGCGCTCTCTATAGGCTCAAGAAGTAAAAACAGTCGATTCGTCTATACTTAAAATACTCAACAAGAACGATTGAAAAATTTATGATTGGGATAAATTCACGACCGAATCTCTAATTTTTTGTTCAATTTTACAAATAGTGTACACTCAACCAAATTTGTTATTCAAAACAGCAAAAATGTTTGCTAAAACAGCAGTTTTTGTCTGCTGAAAATGGTAAAACAGACATTACTGTTGTTGCAGCAAACATAGGGCTGCTGTATTAGCAAACATTTCTTACTGCTATTTCAACTAACAAAAACTGCCGTTTTGAGTACACAAGTCAGCTGAAAAAAAATTTGTATGCTGCCATTTTCAGCAAAAAACAGACTTTTCAGCAGTAAACCTGCTACTCTGAAATTGCAGTACTACTGCTCTAATAACAGAACTATTGCTACATCAACAGCAAAATTAACTACTAATATTCAGCAGACAGTGTTTGCTATTTTCAGTAAATTTTTTTTTATGAGTGTAACTTTGTCGATAGTATCGATAGGAAAAATATTAAAGGATATTCATCCAAAAACTGAAATATCGATATTACCATCGATATTTTGCCAGCTCTTACCTGGTCATCTAATTACCAGTGTAGCGAAACGCAACTCCTGGAAATTATTCTGTTAACAAGTCGATAGGGTTAACCCATTAACGACGAATGAGTAAAAAAATACCCACAAATAGAGCTGTCTTTGAAAAACTCTAGCTCGAGTTATGAAAGAGTTATCGTTATGAAATTTGGATCGGCGCAAAGTGCAAGACTGAGACTAGAAACTAAAATGGCTTGTCGAAAGTCAGCAATTTTTTAATGCTCGAAAAATCAAACAAAATTCTATAGGCTTGGGGGTATTCTCGCACAAAATTTCAGCTTGATTGCTAAAAATTTTATGTAGGTTTTTAACAATATCACATTTCAACGGGCAACAGTTCTCAATTTTTGATGTGCCAGAAGTCAAACATACAAATTGCTTAATGCTGCAGTACTCGGCCTATTGAGTGCTTTTTATACCCTACACCACAACTGTGGTACAGGGTACTATAACTTTGTGCTTTGAGCTAGACCCATTGTTAAGTATACCGATCAGCTTAGAATTACTTCCTGATTCGATTAATTCGATTACCATCAAGTTTTGCATATGTAATTTCTTTCATCCGATATGGGCTATTATCACTGGTGCAGCCACAATTTTAGTCCGGTCGTTACAAATTTTGGCGTTAGGTGTTTGATTCGACGTTTCTACTTGTCCGTAAAATTTCATCAATGTCGGTCCAGTTTTAGATATGTTTCTCATGTATATCTTTCATCCAATATGACCTACTATGGCTGTAGCAGCCACAGTTTTGGTACCATCTTTACAAAATTTTGCACAATGTGTTTTATTCAACGTCTCAACTGATCCACAGATTCATAAAAATCGGCCCACAATATTAGTCTGATCTTTACAAATCGAATTTGTATAGTCGGCTCCGCCTGGCTTTTGCCTTTCCTTGCTGGTTTCTATTCTACTAAAGTGGAAATATCGATTTATGCTACAAAATGAGCAAATATAAGAAAATTCGTACGTTTTTGTTACTTAGCGCAATCAAAAAGTAAAATAGGGAGATCGTGTTATAGGGGAGCTGTATTAGGCTATATAGGCTGTATTAGGTCATGGAAGAAGCCGTTGTACAAAATTTTACCAAAATCAGATAATAATTGCGCCCTATAGAGGCTCAAGAAGTTAAGATCCCAGATCGGTTTATTTGACAGCTATATCATGTTATGCATCGATTTCACCCATACTTGGCACAGTTGTTGGAAATCATAACAAAACACGTCATGCAAAATTTCAGCGAAGTCAGATAGGATTGGCGCCCTTTAAAGGATCAAGAACTTACGATCCCAAAACGGTTTATATGACAGCTATATCAGGTTATGCATCGATTTCACCCATACTTGGCACAGTTGTTGGAAATCATAACAAAACACCTCATGCAAAATTTCAGCCAAATCGGATAAGAATTGCACCCACTAGAGGGTGCAAATCAAGAAGTCAAGATCCAAGATCGGTTTATATGGCAGCTATATCAAAATATGGACCTATATGGCCCATTTACAATCCCAACCGACCTATACGAAGTATTTGTGCAAAATTTCAAGCGGCTAGTTTTACTCCTTCGAAAGTTTGCGTGCTTTCGACAGACAGACGGACGGACGGACGGAAGGACAGACGGGCGAACATGGCAAGATCAACATAAAATGTCATGACGATCAAGAATATATATACTTTATGGGGTCTGAGATGAATATTTCGAGGAGTTACAAACAGAATGACGAAATTAGTATACCCCCATCCTATGTTCGAAGTAGTGAATGTGAACATTAGAATATTTTGACACCTTCAAAGCTATCTGGCTGGTTTAAGGGTAGAAACTAAACGCTTTTTTCCTTCTGATGTTCCTGTGGTATCACTAAGGAATAAAATGTCTGATTGCATACTGCCACTGAAAACTTACCCAACCTTGCCTAAGGCCCAGAGAACTCATAAGGAAGCTATATAAAATACTTTGTATATACTGGGTATATTATACCCTCTCAAATAAATATACCCCTCATAGCAAGGAGAAGAACAAATAACTTTCCAACCTCACTGAAACACATCATTAAGAACAAATTGTTAAATTTCGAAAAACAAACTGCTGAAGCAAATTTTTTTCTTCAAAAAAAGTTACAGTTAAAATAACATTTTAAGCTGCAGCATCAACACTTGAGAGACAAATGTGAACACCAGGCTAAATGAATAGCTGGCTGGAGATAATTACTTGGTAAAGTGATTGGCAAAGACACACAACAAATCACACTAAAAACAAACGAAGCAAATATACCGAGCAAACAAACCGTTCACAAATATGGGGATCCATCCCAGCAAACAGTGAGCAACTCAGCAAACTCAGAGGCATACTACAGTTGGCTTACAATAAATAAAGTTATAAATTAAAAACAATAAATAAATATGGTCTAGGAAAAATAAGAGCTAAGACCCAAACATCCCCCCTTAGTTATTACAATATGCAACAAAATATGGTTTGACACTTACCTGATGATGGCCATGATGGAAACCACCCGAACTGGGCTGACGATGGAATGCACTATTGACACCGCCATAATTCTGAGATCCACCAACACCGCCGGCACCACCTGCTCCGCGATGATGCGGATGGTGGGGATGATGCGGATGATGGTGTGGTGCAAAGGGAGCTGAAGAATGTAACATCATACTTAAATCGTTCAGTTCTTCGTTTGCTTCGTCATCTAAATCAAACAATGGCGATGGTAGCGAACTGACTTCGATCTCTGATTGCGGTAGATCGTCGTCTTCGTTGTCGTCAGCGTCGGAGTCAGATTCTGATTCGCTTTCGGTGTTGTCGTTATCGTCGTCTTCGCCTTCACTATCCGCTTCGTGGTTTTCGCCAATGTTCTTCGCCTGTTCTTTTTTGTTTTGACGTTTCTTTTTGGACGTAACAACTTTGTGGCTGCCGTCTGTTTTCAAATCTTTGTCGTCTTTGGCATCACCTTCACTTTTACACTTTTGATTGGAGGCGTTCGATTTAACGGCGCTGTTGTTAGCACTGGACGAAGTATTGTCGGTATCGTTATTGCTGTTGTCGTTTTCCTCTTTGTCTGATTTCAAATGTTTTTTAATGTTTGCTGCAGCAGCTGCTTTTGAGGTACTTGCACCAGTATCTTCGTCGTCCTGTTTTTGAAAGAAATTTGAAGAAACCGAAAATTATTTAAAATGCAAAAATTTTATAAAATTGGTTACAATTAGTAGGCACTGATGAAGTTATGTGGCCTTGAGGTCTTAAATATTGTCCACACTAAGGCTATGTTGCACAGTGGGAGAAAATCAAAAAAAAAAAAAAAGTAAAAAAATATGCCGTGTGAGAACGGGTAGAGATATCTCTTTGAAATTTAGAATAGTTGGAGCTGTGTTGTTATCGAGATAGTGTGCATTTCAAGGCCCTACGTGGTCCGGGCGCCTCTTCCAAAAATTTAAAAAAATTGTTGGGCTGCAAAATCTTCATATGTGGCCTAATGTTCTGGATAGTGCTCAAAAATCCCTACAAAAAAGTCCGCTTGAAGTTTTTTTTTGAAATTTGCAGATAAAAGTCTGCCATCAGACTCACCTAGACGTTTTGTCCATTGTGCTACCACAGGAACCGAAGAAGGAAGATGCCTCCTAGTTCCCAATAACTTGCGAATGTTCACATCCGCAAAATCGGACAGGTTCTCAAAAAAATGAGAACCTAAAGTGGAAGGTGTTCTATAGTCTCTTCTTCTTTGATGTCCCTACAGCTTCTTCAAAAGTGGTTGCTGGCAACCTTCAGTCTGTCAGCATGTGGAACTCCTTCTGACTGCTAGTGCGGGACACACACACTGAAGGTGATCTATAGTCTCTTCATCTTCGATGTCCCTACAACTTTTGCAAAAGTCGTTGCTGGCAACCTTCAGCGTGTTAGCATGTTTTCCGCTTAGACAGTGACCTGTCTTGACGGACACAATGACTGGGACGTCTGTTCTAACCAATGAAAGCAAAGCAGTATATCTCTTCAAGTCTAGATTAGACCACATAGTTTTGGAATGCTCACAGCCCACTCTTTGTGACCATCAATCATTCGTTGTCCTTCGGGTCTGGTCCTGAAAATTTAGCTTACATGTCGCTAGAGGCATACCCACAGATTCCAGTATCCCTGGAATGTGAAGGGGAGTTCCTAGTCTCGCAAGTTCATCCGCTTTACAATTCCCTGGGGTATCTCTGTCGCCTGGCACCCAGAAAAGGTGAATTTTGAACTGTTCAGCCATCTCGTTGAGAGATCTGCGATTGTCGAGCGCGGTTTTTGTGTTCAGAAATACATTCCCCAGAGGTTTAATGGCTGTCGGGCTGTCTGAGAAGATATTTATGCCAATCGTCGTAATGAGTAATGACATTATATTTTAGCCATTTCACCACTTCCTTAATTGCAAGGATCTCTGCAATTAATTTTCGATATTACCAGTTCTAGATCTATAGAGTACACTCCAAAGCCCACCTGGTCGTTTAGTTTGGAACCATCCGTATAGAAGTCTATGTAACTTCTGTTACCAGGGACATCGTAGTTCCAATCTGTTCTATCACGAATAATGGTACAGTCATTTTTATCAAAAAGCGGCTCAGGTAGGGTGTAATCCACACTGCCTGGAGCATTGGATAATGTATCAAGAATAACACAGTGTCCGTAGCAGCCACATGACCAATGAGAAAGCTCCCTTAACCTCTCGGCAGTACTCGCTGCATTTTGTGTGGCCACAATGTTCAGAGGCATAAGTTGTAGCATTAAATTCAGTGCATAAGATGGTGTCGTCCTCAGTGCGGCTGTGATGAAAAAAGAACCCATCCTTTGGATCCGGTTGAGCATTGAACAGTAGTTCGACTTTTGAAGCGCCGTCCACCAGACCACAACACTATATAGCATTATAGGTCTGACAACTGCAGTGTATACCCGATGCATGACGCGTCTAAACCCCCAACTTTTAGCAATGGCTCTTTTATAGGTGAATAGGTTAAAAGATGCCTTTCTTGCTCTTTCCAAAATGATGGATTAGAAGTTCAATTTCCTATCCAGCAAAACACCCAGGTATTTTGCGCTTTCTGTAAATGGAACATTATCTCCACCCACTCTCCACTTATATATCCTGCTGAGAAGAACTACATGTGTCTTGCACGGATTTATACCTAGACCACTTTCGGCAGCCCACTTCGCTGTGGCACGTAGAGCTTCCTGAAGTATATATCTTAGAGTGCTGGGAAACTTTCCCCTAACTGCAATTGCCACGTCATCAGCATACGCGACCACTTTTAAGCCTTTTTCTTCCAGAGACAATAATATATTGTTAATGGCTATATTCCACCTCCTTAAGGTGTTCCTCTACTGACCCATCTTTTTAGATCCACAGATCCCAAGCCTGCCGTAATGCATCTTTTAGTAAGTAAGTTATTAATAAGCTTTCTTACGGTAGAGTTGATGCCTAGAAACTTCTACTCCTTCGTGATTGACGTCGTACCCGTTGAGTTTCACGGGTAGAAATAGTTTTTTTTTTCAATTTTCTACCACTGTGTGTTGGATTCGATTCTAATTTGATTACTTCGAACTGGGAGTATTTCCACCTGACTATAACACTTTACAACTTCAAAACCCTGAATATTATAGCCATTACCTTTTACCCTAGTTTTCGGAACTCGATAGCCTTTTTCCAACTGAATAGAGCTATAGTTAGATTTGTTGTTATTTTTCGCCATATCTTATTTTTCTTTGATATCTTCAAAATTCTACATTCTGTCTCATAAGGGCAGGCCCTCTGCCACTAGGCCCCTATTTAATGCCTTTCATTCAAGTCACTTTTTATAGAGATCGGTATGCATGACAGTTAGGGGTGTGGCATTCCCCCTAGGTACTTGACCCCAAATTTATATATCTGATTTCTGTATTTTTGCTTTTTAAGCTAAAGGGTGATTTTTTTGAGGTTAGGATTTTCATGCATTAGTATTTGACAGATCACGTGGGATTTCAGACATGGTGTCAAAGAGAAAGATGCTCAGTATGCTTTGACATTTCATCATGAATAGACTTACTAACGAGCAACGCTTGCAAATCATTGAATTTTATTACCAAAATCAGTGTTCGGTTCGAAATGTGTTCAAATTTTGACAAATTTTGTTCAGCGATGAGGCTCATTTCTGGTTGAATGGCTACGTAAATAAGCAAAATTGCCGCATTTGGAGTGAAGAGCAACCAGAAGCCGTTCAAGAACTGCCCATGCATCCCGAAAAATGCACTGTTTGGTGTGGTTTGTACGCTGGTGGAATCATTGGACCGTATTTTTTCAAAGATGCTGTTGGACGCAACGTTACGGTGAATGAAACATTTCGAACCGAACACTGATTTTGGTAATAAAATTCAATGATTTGCAAGCGTTGCTCGTTAGTAAGTCTATTCATGATGAAATGTCAAAGCATACTGAGCATCTTTCTCTTTGACACCATGTCTGAAATCCCACGTGATCTGTCAAATACTAATGCATGAAAATCCTAACCTCAAAAAAATCACCCTTTATAAACAAATCGCATAAATCAGTCAACCCATCTGTTATATCTGGGATATATCGCAAAATATGGGGACCCTTCGCATTCGTTAAAGATTATAAAGGGTGATTTATCTTCTTGGTAACACTGGTTTAAATAGTTCACGCACGTTTCGTGTATTCTTGCACTGCCAAACATTTTCAGTTTGGTCTATAATTTAGCCATGAATAGTCTTACAAACGAATATTGCTTGCAAATTATTGAATTTTATTATCAAAATGCGTGCTCTGTTAAGAAAGTTAATCGCGCGCTTCTTCCATTTTATGCTTAAGCTCATTTTTGGCACAATGGGTACGTAAATAAGCAGAATTGTCGATTTTGGAGTAAAAAACAGCCAGTAGCATTGCAAGAGCTACCTATGCATTCAGAAAAAGTCACAGCTTAGTTCGGTTTATAGGCTGGTGGCATCTCTGGACCATAGTTCTTCAAATATGATGCGAATCGTAACGTAACTATTGTTGTTGTAGCAGTGTGCTTTACACTGAGGCGGCAACCCTTGCCGATCAATCCAGTGCGAACAACCGGCTGAGCGCTATCGTGAGATGATATCCAACTTTTTTTGCCCAAAGTGCAAGTGCTTGACTTGAATGACATGTGGTTTCAACAAGACGGTCCCACATGCCACATAGCACGCGTTACAATGGGCTTATTGAGAGGCGAGTTCGGCGAAGCTTTTATTACACGTTCGGGACCGGTCTATTGGCCGCTAAGATCGTGCGATTTAACGCCTTTTGACTATTTTTTGTTGGGCTATGTTAAAGCTCATGTCCATACACACGAGCCCGCATTGGAAGACAAAATTGAAGCATTTATTCGTGAGTTACGGGGCGAAAAGTTGGAAAGATTATGCCAAAATTGGACTAAACGAACCATTTGAGGCGTTGTCACGGTCACCATTTGCATGAAATAATCTTCATGCATTAAATTATAAGGACCGTACTATCGTTTTAAAAAAGATTTTATGCCTTTTTCTGAATTTTATGTGTTTTTTTTTTTGAAAAACTTTTCTTAGCTCCTAAAAAATCACCCTTAATTTTTAAGGGATCAATTTCCGTGGGCATACCCGTCTTAAAATATTTCAAAACTTTTACTTAAGGCTTTAAAAAACTCACCTCGCTCGTTTCACCAGCCAATTCAGCAAATTGTATAACGTCATTAAGAATCTCATCCAAAGGTAAACGAATATATTCACCTAAAATTAAGAAGAAAAAACAGAAATTCGATAAGAAAACAAATGTAGATAAACGATAAGGATTGTTATGGTTAAGAAGAAAAAAAAACTGTAAAAAGGATTTGTAAGAGCACTCAAAGAGAAATCCTTAAAAACCGACAAATTTCTTGGTAACAAACCCCTAAAAGTGTGTAAATGGCTGTTTTGGCTACACTTTAAAGTCAACAAAACTGACAGCAACAGTCAAAAAACAAAAAAAGAGTTAAAATCAAGAAAGGAAAACACAAACCCAAACAGATGAAACAAAAAGACTAACATTGCAGACCAAGACATTCCAGGCAAACAAACGTACAATGCAAATGTTTCTTGTTTTGTTTCGAAAACTACCAAAACCATAAAATGCATAAATATTATGATTGACAGTCGAGTGGAAGAAGCTGGTGGTGGGCAAAAAACTGGGCCCAGGTGAAATCAATTGAAATTTATTTTACGCCGAAATACCCCAGAGAGTGATCAATTTAGTAAACAAAAATTCGGTTATTTTGTGTTCATTTTGAAATTTTATCAAAATATTTAAAAATATTCCCATAATGTTTTACCCCCACCTCTCAATGTTATTTAAAATTAAAGCGTAGAGAAATTGTTTTTCAAGCTACACAAGTAGGAAAACATAAAAATTTAAGCGAATCATGCCCCCAGGGGGACGAATGGCAACTGCAGCTATCAGGCAACCATACACACAGTAGCTGATTGCCAGTGATTAATAGAATTCGTTCTATGCCCTATTGTTTTATGAACAATATTAGTTTTTTCTTCATTCAAACCTTTTTGTTTTTAGTTTTAGAAGGACCACCTTGCTGTACAAATCGATTTTCTTAATAAATAAAACTCAAATGGAAACAAACCCCATATGATTTAAAAGTTATTTCATATCTAGTCAATTGCAATGGCAATTTACTGAAGAAATCACTTGCCAACATTGAAAACCATCATCATTTATTATCAAGAAATTGAAAACATAGTTTTGAAGTAGAAAAAACTAAAATAATACAAATAATGACAATGAATGTAACACATAAATTAATGACCATAATTAATCATAAAAAAATTGTTGTACGCTAGAGGGAAGAAGGAATAGCAGCTACATTGTCTAATGTAGGCAACTTTAGTCCGTGAGCGCCTGTAATTATTATGAAATATTTAGTATAAATCATTGAAGTCCATTCCGAAGGTATTCCATTGAAAATTACTGGGGGGTAATTAGAGATATATTAAAACTAATTTTGTTAAGCGGAATGTGTTAAGTGCTAGGAGAGATTGAGTAATAAATAAGTAAAATCGTGTCAAGTTTGGCTGGGCCAAATCTTATATACCCTCCAACATGAATCGCATTTATCAAGTTCCTTTCCTCCAGAAACTAAAAAAGGATAATGGAAGTTCATAACAAGACATTCCATGGATTCCTTTGTAACAAATATTCTTTTCCCCTCCTAATGCTGGCAACATTTGTGAGGTACTATGCCATGTAAAACTTCTCTCCAAAGAGGTGTCGCACTGCGGCACGCCATTCGGACTCGGCTATAAAAAGAAGGCCCCTTATTATTGAACTTAAACATTAGTCGGACGACACTCATTGATTTGTGGGAAGTTTCTCCCTATTCCTTAATGAAATGTTCATGGGAAAATTTGCAAATTTGGATTTTCAAGTTCATCGACCTTCCTCGGTCAACGGTAGGCCGGTTAGGTTTTATGGATTCCAGTCGAATAGGGCAGTGCTGACTCGGTGGCGAAGAGAAATCTGTACATCCTCACTGCTATGAGTAGACAGTTCAACAAATGGCGCGTATGCAAGACAAGTTCGCTCGCTGACAAGCCATTCCTGGCATATTCATTCGCCTTTTCATTTTCAGATATACCTTCGTGTCCGGGCAACCAAATCAGCATTATGTAATGCGCCCGGAGTTCATTTAGGGATTCCAAAAATTCCGTCACACACTTCGACCATACTGTTCTCCAATCGAAGGGTTTGAGCGCGGCCATGCATACCACATAAGCTCTGAGTTTTCCGAAGGCGGTAAATCCCTTACCCGGATATTATTTTCATCTATCGTAATGGCATAGACCTTTGGCTGAAATTCCGTATACTCCTCTGGCAGTTTTAGCGACATACCGATCTAGAGCTCCAATTCCATCCCTGACTCCATCAGTAAAGACCAAGGTCCCATGTTTCTCAAACATTGCGTGCTTCTACGAATCTTCTCTTCGAGGAAAGCGAATCCTAAATATCTTATCGAGAATCGATCTTGGTGCCAGATAGTCAGAGAGTTTCCTCAGTATACCCTTCGCATCTAAAATAAACAGAATGGAATGAAAATGGAGCCCATACCCGTCCTTAATTCCCCCCTCCCCCAATGCCGAGCACTCACAGCCTAAATAGAAGACCTTCGTCAAATACGATCTTCGTCTTCCAATTCTCTTTTTTCTGGGAAAGCAAATCCTAAAGATCTTATCTGTAAGCGATATCAGTCCAAGGTAATATGGCACCTTCCTTAGAGTAACAGAATGGAACTGTAGCCGTCCGTCCTCATTTATCATGTCGAGCTCCCTCAGCATGAGTGTAACTTTACCGACACAGTTCCCAATGTAGACCTCAATAGGTTGCATATACAGCATTGCTTGCTGGTTGCATATTTAGCATTGCATGGATCCCATCGCGTCCGTTATTCGGGCTTGGAAACTTCTCATACTCCCTGGCTACAGTCTTCCTGTTCAACACCTTTCATCATATGAGGGCCCCATATACCAGCACTGGTCTCACAATGTCTGCGTATATCCAATAAATAATGTTTAAGGTTAACTTCCCACTTCCTACTAAACATCCTCCAGCAGCAGTAGATAGCGCGCTGTCTCTTTCAGCTTCTTTTTTTCGATTTCAAGGACTAAGCATCTAGGAATACGCCTAGATATTTCGTTTCCTTTGACAAATGAAGAGTCGTCTTCTCCAAAGAAGGAAGTGAAACCCGGTATCATATATTATAAACGAACCATCATTGTTTAGATCCAAAAGAACTTCGTTTATAAAAAGATTCTAAAGAATCGGCGAGAACATTATGAATTTCATAGAAAAAAATTTCATTATGAACATTTCCCTATGAGCTCTCCCACAGAAAATAGTTCATTATAAACGTTTTCATAGAAAAAAGGTCATTATGAACTTTTCATAGAAAAAAGTTCACTATGAACTTTTTCATAAACAACGGTCATTATGAACTTTTCATCAGGAACTTTTTTTATAGAAAAAAGTTTTTTAGAAACTTTTTATAGAAAAAGTTCATTGTTAACTTTTGTAAAAAAAAGTTCATTACGAACTTTTTCATTAAAAAAATAATAACTATTCATAGAACAAAGTTAATTATGAACCTGTTCATGGAAAAAACTCTCAGAAAATGTCCATTATCAAAAATTTTATCAGAAACTTTTTATAGAAAAAATTCATTATTTACTTTTTTAGAACAAAATTTATAGAAAAAAGTTCATAACGAACTTTTTCATAAAAAACTACATTATAAACTTTTTCATAGTACAAAGTCAATTATGAACCTTTTCTAGAAATCTTTCATTATCAACAATTTATTAAATTTTTTTCAAAAATAAAATTAATAGAAAAAGTTCATTGTGAAAAAAGTTAATCCAGAACTTTTTCATAGAAATAAGATTATCAGAAACCTTTTTTTAGAAAAAGTTCATTATTAACCTTTTTAGACAAAAAATTCATAGAAAAAAGTTCATTACCAACTTTTTTATCAAAAAATAACATTAAACTTTTTCATAGTACAAAGTTAATTATGAACCTGTTCATAGGAAAAATTTAATTTTAGAGAAAAGGCCACTATGAACATTTTCATAGAATACGATCTTTTGGGTATTAATCCCAGATTTAATAAACCCTGGCTCAATAATGAAAAACCATATGACATCATAGTACTTATGAATAGAATATTTCATATTGACAATGCTATTAAAAATGCATAGAAAAAAATGCCTCACTTTGAAAAAGCCTCACTTTGAAAAATTTCTAAGAAAAACGTTTATTTAAAATCATAATTTTCCCAATTCGTAGCTTATTTTCCCAGTTAAGTTTCACTTTTTTTTTCTACCTTAACTAAGACATCCAGTTTTGTAATTTCTGCAAAAAATTCAACATTTTCTTTTTGAGAAAATAACGGCATTTTGTTATTTCTCTAAAACAAACAACAACTGGGGAATTATTGAAATTTCATAAAGATTCATAATAATTTAAGACTTTGGTTTGGGTTGAGCTCACAATATTTACTTTTCGGTACAATAGCAATGAGGCACGATAAGCAGTTCAAGCTGAAAGAGACACATCTTTTGGCCATAATGCACAACACCATAACCAAGCATTCACATAATTATGACCAAATGCCGTTTAAGTGAGTTTAATAACCTTTTTTACTATTCAGGTTTTTTTAGGTGCCTGGTCTAGGAGAGCGGTTTACGTTGGTACAGTGGGTAGTGCGGTGGCTGCTCCAGAACCACACCACTTGAAATTGGGTTTGAAACAAATTTGAGTAAAGGTTGTAGAAAACAATACAAAGGAAAATTTAAATAAACATTCATTACGAGAATTGTATGAATAAGAAAACGAAAACCACAAAAGCCTGGCTAAAGGTACGGTTGGTTGATCGTTTGGTGTTGGTGCCACACTAGATCAAGTGCTTACAATGTTTATCTTAGCATGGGTAACACTCACACAAATACCATGCGTAGTACCTAAATTCGTCTGGCTTGAAATTTTTAAGGTTTGCTTGGTTACGGAAGGTAACAAAAATCACAAATACATAGACATTGCAATATGGCCCAAACTATGAGCAACATATGCACCTTTGAATTTTGAAGAGAGTTGTGAGTCTGTGTGTTTGCAAGAGCCTTCTTCTTTTCTTAGCTATGTTTATTTAAGAACATAACCAAGATCAGTTTGTTAATATTTTAAAAATTCTGAACTAGGGATCTGAAAAAATCGAATATTCAATAAACCCGGATTTAAAATATTAACAAAAATGTTTTTAAACAAAAATTCACACAAGAAACAAAAAAGCATTCTTTTATTAAAATAACTTTGTTTCGATTAAAAAAAATATTCATAACGAAGTTTTTCTACGATTAGGTTCAAATTGAATTTTTCTTTAAAAAATTGGTACTAAAAATTTTTTACGGATAACGGACCAAATGCCGTACTGCAGTGCGACACCTTTTTAGGGAGAAGTTTTTGCATGGCATAGTACCTCACAAATGTCGCAAATATTAGGAGAGGATAACTACCGCATATTATTTTTTTTATGATGTTCTCGCCAGGATTCGAAAAAAAGTTCATGAACACCGAACCCACATTATGTTGTATTTCAAGACTACTGAAGAGCGAGACACTGTTTGTTTTCCCATATAAAAAACTAGGGATGTGTGTGTTTACCTATGCCTTTGCCAAATCAATCACGTTGCCTTGGTACGAATTTCGTACTACGAAAGCAGACGACAAGAAAAATACTTTACTGAAGCAAAATATACCCGAATACATGTATTTTACAACGTGCACTCACTGAAATCCAAATCAATCTTTCTTTTTGCTGAAGGGCTCTTTTTTTGCATTCACTCATTTCGTTGGCTTGGTGCCTTGTTATCTGTTCTACTCAGTTCTCAATGCTCTTCTACTCAGTTCTCAATGCTCTTCTACTCTATTCTACTCATACACTGTTGTATATTTAAACGAAGAGTTCATTTCCTAAAATACTCTAAGATTGTTCTTGTGTCTTGAAACAAGAAATGAATGGTCTTGCGCATGCCTATGATTCTAACCCAGGCGTTTAGCGTAATAGGCGGACATGCTAACCTCTGAGCTACGGTGGTCTCTGAAAAAGTTTATAACGTCTGCGAAAAAGTTCATAACGTCTTTTTTCTGCGAAAAAAATCTTACGGAAAAAGTTCATAATGAACTTTTTTCCTTAAAAAAATTCATAACGAACTCTATTCTATAAGAAGTTCAAAATAGTCTTTTTCTATGAAAAAGTTTGTAGCAAACTTTTCTATGAAGAAGTTAATAATTAACTTTTTTCAAAAACAAAGTTCATAATTAAATTTTTTCTTTGACAAAGTTCACAATAAACTTTTCTATGAAAAAGGTCATCTTGATGAAAAAGGTAAACTTAATCCTAATGAATTTATTCTATAAAAAAGTTCTTAATGAACTTTTTTCTATGATAAAGTTTATAATTAACTTTTTTCTATAATGAACTTTTCTATCAAAAGTCCATACTAAACTTCTTTCTAAAAAAAAAAATCATAATAAACTATTTTCTATAGTGAAAATTTTTCTATAAAAAGCAAGAACATTATGAACCTTTTTCTGTAAAAAAGTTAATAATGAACCTTTTTCTGTAAAAAAGTTAATAATGAACCTTTTTCTGTAAAAAAGTTCATAATGAATTTTTTTTATGAAAAAATTCATAATTAACTTTTTTCTATAAAAGTGTTCATAATGAACTATTTAGTATGAAAATTTAGAGTGCATTTTATTGTATGAAGAAGTTTATAATGAACATTGTTCTATGAATAATAATGAACTTTTTCTATTAGAAAGTTCACAATTAACTTTTTTATGAAAAAGTTTACAATAAACTTTTTTCTATGAAGGGATTAGTAATGAACTATTTCTATGAAGAAGTTAATAATCAACTTTTTTCTATGAACAAGTGTATTATGATGGAAAGGTTCATACTGAACTTTTTTCTATTAAAAAGTTCATTATTAACTTTTTTCTATGAAAAATTTCACATTTAGATTGCTTCAATGAAGAACTTATTTCTTTGAAAAAGTTCATAATAAACTTTTTTCTATGAAAAAGTTCATAATGAACTTTTTTCTATGAAAAAGTTCATAATGAACTTTTTTCTATGAAAAAGTTCATAATGAACTTTTTTCTATGCAAAAGTTCATAATAAACTTTTTTCTATGCAAAAGTTCATAATGAACTTTTTTCTATGAAAAAGTTCATAATGAACTTTTTTCTATGAAAAAGTTCATAATACACTTTTTTCTATGAAAAAATTCATAATGAACTTTTTCTATGAAAAAGTTCATAAAGGACTTTTTTCTATGAAAAAGTTCATAAAGGACTTTTTTCTATGAAAAAGTTCATAAAGGACTTTTTTCTATGAAAAAGTTCATAATGAAAGTTTTTCTATGAAAAAGTTTATAATGAACTTTTTTCTATGAAAAAGTTCATAATGAACTTTTTTCTATGAAAAAGTTCAAAATGAACTTTTTTCTATGAAAACGTTTATAAGAACTATTTTCTAATAAAAAGTTCATAATGGACTTTTGTCTATGAGAAAATTCATAATGGACTTTTTCTATTGGAAAGTTCATTGAAATTTTTTTTTAGGAAGAAGGCAATAAAGAACTTTTTTCCGTGAAAAAATTTATAAGTAAGATTTTTCTATAAAAAAAGTTTATAATGAAATTTTTTCTACGCAACAGTTCACAACGACCTTATTTCTATGAAAATAGTTCTTTTCTATAAGATGTTTCGGTTTTTCGGTTCCTATTCTTTAACATTTCCTAAGGTATTGACCATATTTGGGCGACCTAAGTTGAAAATTTATTCAAACAACAACAAAAGTGTTTAGACCATATTGTTCAACTTGGCTAGGGCAGTTGATTGTTGTTGTTTAGTGGTCTAGTGATGATGTTTATCTATGTCCATAGCAGTTTTGTGTGTTATTTTAGGTTAACACTGTTATTTTTCCATGCCCCTTATACACAACAGTCATAGAAATTTGAATAAACTCCATTTTCCCATTCACAACGGCTGTCACAAGAATTTGTGTTTTATTTTCAAGGCTTAGAACGTTTTTGGGAAGTTTATGTTTTTCTAATAGATTCTTGTTGTTTTTTTGTTTTCTTGATATTCTTTTCATATTCGAGGTAAAACAGTTGACAGCACTTTGACTCCCCACGTCCTTCAGAATTGACATGGTGGTAGGGAGGTGCTGGTATTCAGACACCATTCAGTTTTTCTCAAACACCTTTCCTATGGAATTGCCCTGTTTTCTGTTTACTCTATCTGACGACCAAACTATGTGGGCCTTCAAAGGTGAGCCTCTTTCAAGTAATAATGGTCTTTTATGATTATCATCAAATGTGTGGTTGTCATTGCTCTTATTGCCCATTGATTGCAATGTTGTTGCCTTTGCCTATAAATTAAGGGCGTTTTTCATGGGGCCGAACATTGATTGCCAGTTACAAATATCCTTTGATTATTATTCTAGACAAATTTATTCAGTATCACCCATAGCCGGAAGGATGAAAGAACGAGCAAATGGGCGGAGGGTGGCCTTTGGAAATGGAAGGAGTTCAGATCGCACAAACAACAAACAAACAAAAAACATTCATCAAATGCTCGTAATTATTAAGCTGCGTTGGTTCGCTCCTGTCTTTGCTTTTGTAATTCAGAAGTGTAAATGTTTTATTGAGGGTTGTTGACAGCAATTCAATAAACAATTTATTTTCTTGTTTTTTTATTCCTGCTTATGTTTGTAGGGGAGAAATAGGCAAAGAGATGGGGGTCAATTGATGACATGACATTTTAAATGATGGGGTTAAACTGCATACAGACATTTAAGCATTTGCTTCTTGGAATTTTTACAGGAAGATGCATATTCATATTTATTTGCAAATAAGTTTCCAGAATTCTTTATTAAAGTTATAATTGAAGGATGTTATGGGAATCTTCCCATGTGGCTTCAAGGAATTGTTTATGATGATGAATGGTATTTATGATGATTTTAATGCGTGCCATCAGTTCTAAACTATATTATTAAATATAATATGGAGTTTCTCTATTAATTAACAAATTTTATTTCTGTTGATTTAAGGCAAGTGAATTCGCCATGTAGATTATGGTGGGGGTCTGCAATCGGACTCTTTTGTGAAACTATAAAATGTCTTCTGGTTGCGAATATTAACACCGTAAGGAAAGCCTTGTAAGGAAAGTTCCAGCCTTGTAAGGAAAGTTCCAGCCACTTAGAGCTGCCGGTGCACTAGTTTCACCGCTGAATTTATATGTCAATGTCCGACTTGAATGCGCTTCCACTATGTATGCAATACAGTGATTGTAGAAGCACAAAATGAAGAATAGTAAATCAATACAATGTCCGTTCTAAATCGTTTCATTTTATTTCATCCGTTAAAGGTTTTAACAGAAAATAAAAACAAAGCTTCCTTACAGGAGTGCATCTCTGTATGCGGAGGAGAAAGCACCCGCCTGCGCTAGTGCAACAAAAATTCGCTAATTTCATCGCTACATCCTTACGTGTTACTTCATTACTTAAAGGTCATATCAAACAATAAAAACAATGCTTCTGTACAGAAGTGCATCTCTATATTCGGAGGAAGAAGCACCCGCTTACGCTAGTGCAACGAAAATTCGTTAGTTTCATCACTACACATTCAACACACTTCATGATGATGCTTACAGTATGTACACAGAAATATTAGTGCTTTCAATTTTATGAAAATTTTTTCTGGGATGACAAGGTTAAACGAGTATTGCGAGGATGAACTATGGCCGCACACATACGATGTCGTATTCGTGAAAGGAGTTCATCCTCGATACATCCACATGTATTAGTAGTCAGGCTTGAGATTAATAAACAACATTGCTTTCTGGGTTCCCCTTCCTGGGCTTCAGCCTTGGAGTAAATAATGCAAAATTGGTCCCTCGGCTAAACAGAAGAAAGACGGATTGAGATAAATTTGGACACACCTTCTGCATCTGATCTGGTCTGAAAAGGAAGTGGAAACTGCAGTGGCCATTGATATAATGGTCAAACAGATCACGAATGCCCCGAATGACTCGCTTAAGTCTGCATTTCCCAGAGCCAGTCGAAGAGGCAAACAGCGACCGCCATGGTGGATCCCAAAACTCTTTGGACCACGGAAGGATTGTAGCAAACAATAAATTATTGTCTCTGGAGGAAAAAGGTGTAAAATTGGTCGCCTATGGGAAAGTTTCCCAGCAATCTCAGAGATATACTTCAGGAAGCTCTACGTGAACAGCAAAGTTGGCTACCGAAACAAGTCTAGGTATAAATCCGTGCAAGACCGAAGTAGTTCTTTTCAGCAGGAGATACAAGTTGCATACAGTGGAACCTGTCTACTTGGAAGGAGAGAATGTTCCATTTACAGAAAGCGCAAAATACCTGGGTGTTTTGCTGGACAGGAAATTTAACGTCAAATACAACATTTTGGAAAGGGCAAGAAAGGCCACTCTTGCCCTATTCACCTGCAAGAGAAGGGGTCTGCAGTTGCCAGACCTCTAATGCTATATGGTGTTGTGGTCTAGTTGACGGCGCTTTAAAAACCCACCTACTGCTCAATACTTAACCGGATCCAAAGGATGGCTTGTTTGTGCATCACAGCCGCACTGAGGACGACATCATCTCATGCACTGAATTTAATTCTACATCTTATGCCTATGGACATTGAGGATGGCTTGTTTGTTCATCACAGCCGCATTGAGGACGACACCATCTGATGCACTGAATTTAATCCTACATCTTATGCCTCTGGACATTGTGGCTAGACAAATTGTAGCGACCACTGCCGTGAGGTTAAAGGAGCTTTCTCATTGGTCATGTGGCTGCTACGGCTACGGATCCCTGATACAATATCCGATGTTCCAGGCAGTGTGGATTACACCCTACCTGAGCCGATTTTGGATAAAAAGTACTGTACCACTATTCCTGATAAAACCGATTGGAACTACGATATCCCTGGTAACAGAAGTTACATAGACTGCTATATGGATGGTTACAAACTAAACGGCTTTGGAGTGAATCATATCGAATATTATATCGAAAATTAATTGCAGAGATCCTTGCAATTAAGAAAGTGGTGAAATGGCTAAGATATAATGTCATTACTCATTACGACGATTGGCATAAATATCTTCTCAGACAGCCCGACAGCCATTAAATCTCTGGGGAATGTATTTCTGAACACAAAAACCGCGCTCGACAATCGCAGATCTCTCAACGAGATGGCTGAACAGTTCAAAATTCACCTGTTCTGGGTGCCGGGCGACAGAGATACCCCAGGGAATTGTAAAGCGGATGAACTTGCGAGACTAGGAACTCCCCTTCACATTCCAGGGATGCTGGAATCTGTGGGTATGCCTCTAGCGACATGTAAGCTAAGTTTTCAGAACCAGTACTGAAGGACAACGAATGATAGATGGTCACAAAGAGGGGGCTGTGACCATTCCAAAACTATGTGGCCTAATCTAGATTTGAAGAAGTCTACCGCTTTGCTGTTATTGGTTAGAACAGATGTCTCAGTCATTGTGTCCGTCATGATAGGTCACTGTCTAATCGGAAAACATGCTGACAGACTGAAGGTTGCCAGCAACGACTTTTGCAGAAGCTGTGAGGACATCGAAGAAAAAGAGACTATAGAACACCTTCTGTGTGTGTGTCCCGCACTAGCAGTCAAAAGGATTTCCACATTAGGTTCTCATTTCTTTGAGAACCTGTCTGATTTAGCGGATGTGAACAGTCGCAAGTTTTTGGGCTTTCTAAAGCGATCTGGATGGTTCAACGGTAGGAACTAGAAGGCTTCTTCCTTCTTCTGTTCCTGTGGTAGCACAATGGACGAAAACGTCTAAGTGAATCTGATGGCAGACTGTCACTTAAACCTAACCTGAAACTGTGTACTGCATTCAACCCCTCAACAACCAAGTATTTTCCAGATCGAATCTCCGGATTAATTGATCCCATAAAAGAAATTTTATAAGCTAACTAAGTTTAACAAGGCGTTAAAGGAACGTAGAATCTAAAGCTTTAAATCTAAGTTTCATAATCTCAAGACAGGAACATAGGAGAACGCTACTCCCTATGCCTCTAGACATTGTTGCTTGACAAATTGCTGCGACCATTGCGGAAATCGAGTTATATTTGATCCAATTCCCGATATGCCAGATAAAGTGGATTGCATGCACATTGTCTGAGTTACTATTTTATAAAAAAAAATACCCGTACCAATATATCAGATTGAGTACGAATAGTTTCAGACTAGACGACCATTTTTAGGGTGTACTTAAAGAACTGCGACGGGGAATATGGAGAAGGTTACCGAATTCCCGCAGTGTTAATCAAATACAGAAGTTATGGAATTACCAAGACACTATGCATTAGCGACGGTGGGAATAAAAATCTTCATAAATCTTTGTAGCTCTGGATTCAAAAATCGATCTCGCAGATCTCTTAACGAGACAGTTAAAAATTCAACTGTTCTGGGTGCTGAGCAACAGAGAAAACCAGGAAATCGCAAAACAGACGAAGTTGCATGGTAAGGAACTGCATTAGGCATTCGGAGGTAGCTGAAATCTGTGGATGTCTTAATAAAATTTAAGAAAAGGTCGGGAGGACAAGATGTGACACACATTGGGGGTTAAGAACGCTCCAATTTAATATGGCTCAATCTTAACATCAACATTTGTATTGATTTTTCGTTGTTGGCTAGACGAAAAGGCACACTCATTGCGTCCGCCATAACAAGCTAATGGTACGATTGTCTGCCACCATAGCGCAGAGCTTAGCATGTCCACCGTTGACGCTGAACGCTTGGGTTCGAATCCGGACGAGAAGATCAGAAAAAATATGATGGTGGTGGTTATCCGCCGCCTAATGCTGGCGACATTTGTGTGTCATGTGTCATGTAAAAACTTCTGCCCAAAGAGGTGTCGCAATGCGGCACGCCGTTAAGACTCTGCTTTAAAAAGGAGGTCCCTTATCGTTGACTTTTTCAGTATCTAGGGTCGCAATTATTATCCGAGTTGGCTGAAATGTTTTGTTACGACTTCTATCATCCACGCAAAGTATGATCAAAATCTGTTTGATATAGCTCCCATATAAACTGATCTCCCGATTTGACGTCGTGATCTAGGGTGGCATTTATTATCCGATTTGGCGAGATGTTTTGTACTTCCACCATCCTTAAACTATGACCAAAATCTGTGTATAACCTGATATAGCTCCCATATAAACCGATCTCCCGATTTGATGTCGTGAACCACTAGAGAAGGCAATTGGTTTGTAGTGAAAACCATGACAACTACGATCAATGACTTGTTATAGCCTTATATAAACCAATCTACTAAGTCAAAAGAAGAACTTGTCAAATACGATCTGTGGTGAAGGGTATACAAGATTCAGCCCAGCCGCACTTTAGCCGCATTTACTTGTTTAATTATTGGTCAAGACCAAGAAAAATTGCCTTTGATCAATGCAAATAACATTAATTTTTTCACAATCAATTTGTAAAAAAGCGTTTGGTTCAAGTTTGATTACAAAGTAACGATTATATTATAGTTTTTCAAAAAAAAAAATAGTTTTCCAATTTTTTTCATAATAATTATGTGTGTGAATAGTTTATTAATAGAAAACATTTCAAAGTCAATGTATAAATATAATTTAAACTTTTTTTTTGCATCGAAATAATAATTTATGCGTATAATTCATTTCCCATATAATTTCCATTTTATATAATTTATTTCCGTATATAGAAAATAACTACTAGTTGTTCCATATTTTGTTGGTGATTTATCTAATTAAGTAATTTAACATTATAATTTGTTGAGTTACAAACCTTATTCTCTAAGTTAACAATTAATCCAATATATCGAATGATGAAACTGTTGGCAATTAGTCGACAATGACGTTGCTGAATGCTGCTGGCCTGCCTGCTCACAATAGATGGAATGGAATAGTGGTAATATTTTTTTTTGTCTATAGATATATATTTTTTTAATAATAGTGGTCCAAAGCTTGAACAATAACAAATAAACTGAACAGTTAGTTATGTCAACACCAATTCCACGGAAATCAAGGGGAAGCAGAGAGATGTCGAAAAAAGATGTCACAATTTTGTTACGTTTTTGTAATGTGTACTCGTCGTACGGTTTATTGTTTGGGAGGTGGCAACAATTGCAGCAATATTAACTTGGCAGATAGTAGATAGATGGTATTGTTAATTATTTCAATTTATTATTATTATTATTTTTTTGCTCTGTAATATTTTGATTTCAAGCACAAAATTGGGGACACAAGCACTTGGTTAGTGTTATTATTAGATAATATTTAGTATGTATGTAGGTGTAAGCAAATGGGTGGGTATTTCGAGGGTGTTAATATAGATATTGCACTTTCACTGTTATATATGTATAACTAAAACTTTGTTGAACATTTTCAACAACTTGGTTTATTATTTTAGTTATTTTTATGTTTTTTTTTCATTTATTTTTGTTTTAAGTTTAAGAATTTTTCTTTGTAAGTATTTTTTTTTCTTTGGGAATTTTTCCAAAATCCCTTATTTTGGAAGCTTTTTTGTAAATTCTTTATTTTCCTTCCATTTTGAAACAGGTGTTTTGTTTTTATTTATTTATTTTTCCCCAATTAGATGATTTTTCAAAAAATGTATTGCACCACAATGATTTTCATCATTTTCTTATTCTTATTTCCCCCTGGCAAATGTGAGACCGTTTATTCCGCGAGCAAAAATCCGTCGTCATTCACTGACTGGGCTTGTATATTGGGAGTTTTGGTTTGAAAATCGCGTCTTGAACCGTCCAATGTAAGTTGAAGTATAAAAATTCAAATTCGATTCTAAATTATTGGGCCATTCATACATGTTTTGTTCAGTTGTGCATTAAATGGCTGCCCTGTGTTTGGAGATCCCTAAAAAACAAAACAAGTCACAGCATGCGAGAGAGCAAGAGGGAACATGCTGCCCATTTTAGCTCCATCTCATTTTGTTGTGGTGGTGTTATCCAAATTAACAACAGCAACACCACCATCTAAAAATCTCACCACAATTATAGAGGCTAAGAGCAAAGCATAGCATTCGAGTAAATATATATATGAGAGAGTGTTTGTGTATACCTGGCTTGTCTTTTTTCTATATACCTATAATACAAAATCACATGGCTGCTGAGTAGAGAGTCCATTAAATGGTTGTTGAGTGTGTGTGTGTGTGTGTGTGGAAGTGTATTGTGCAAATGGGCGCTTACCCATGGCACAATTTTGTGCTCAGGCGCACAAACACTTATGCATGGTTGACAGCAGGGTATGAAAAATAGGCGGAGCTTAAGCGAGTTGCCTTTGCTGCCATACTCTGCGCGCTGTGGCAATAGCGATATGTAAGTGTGTATAATTTTGTTAAACTCCATACAACACAACCCGGGCGTAGCTTTTTGAGTTCGGTTTGTTTTTTGTTGTTTTTGTTATCATTCCTGGCTTGACTTGAGTTTTTGGGTTCATTCGCACCATTTACTTGTCAGGTTTTTTGGGATTTCTCGTTTTTTTCTTATTCTTCTTTTTTTATTCCATGGTTGCCAACCCTGTTTTGTCTATGGTGTATGCGCCTTAGTTCGTTGTTTTTTTTACGTTTGGTGGGGTGAGTAATGAACGACATAAAGGTGGTGTTTCAATTTGAAGAAATTATGGTTGTTGTAGTTGTTGCTTTTCCAATATGGTTGTCGTTCGTTTGCTTTTGGTTAAGGTTTTATACGAAAGTGTTCTTAAGAGTAGAACAGGTTTTTTTTTCGTTGTTACACTTCTCAGTTGTTTTATATGGATTGCTGAGAGAATATGATCGAATTTTCTTGAAAAAAATATTGGAGCGTTGACACATGGACACCGTTGTAATTTTTTAGTTGAGATACATTTATTATATTCCTTAAATAATAGACCTATTTAAGGTTAAATTATTGGCATTTTTTGGCTTCTGAAGTCCAATTCGTTCAAAATCACAGGCAGTTGGAACTTCATATCTTATTCGCTCAAGTTTCTTGGAGGATGACAAGCTCTCTCTCTCTCTCTCTGTCTCTTTTTCAAGAGGGCTTCTGCAGAAGTCACTCAAGATGTAAGAAGAACGCTGAACATCACCATTAAAGAATGGAAACAACGAGATATACAGATTTGGCCCCTGAAATACAGTTCTAACCTATTTCAAATTTTATTTCACAGTGGGTTCCGTCTGAATTCCAATCTAGATGATGCAAAACCCTAAGATTATTAGCACGGCATGACTGTGAGCACCACATGGGTTCGAACTATGAGCTCCGATTTATGTGGTGTTCATCGTCATCACGAGAAGATCAGCTGAGAGCGTCCACAGGTTCCGGTTAGCGAAATGCTTCGTATAGGAGTAGCTGTAACTGCAATCACGAACAATAAGCAGTATCGAGTGAAGAGTCTCAGTGAGAGGGCGGATGGCCCCGGCTCTTTCGTTAATGTCTGCTTTCCGATTTTCAACAGACAAAAACTGCTGTTTTAGCAGACATTTTTGCTGTTTTGGATAACAAATTTGGTTGAATGTATATTGTTTCCCCTTCTTGGTCGTCCTCACAGGAATCTCCGATTCATGATTCCCCGGAATGCGTGTGCAAGCTCGTCTGCTCTAGAGTTCCCTGGGATATCTCTGTGGCTCGGCAACCTCAACAGGTGAATGTTGAAGTGTTTGAAGCCACCTTCTTGAGAGATCTGCGAAAGGGCGGTTTTTGAATTCAGAAATATGTTCCCCAGAGATTTAATGAATGCCCGGCTGTCTGAGTAGCCACCGTAGTTCGCTACGTTAGGTTAGCATCATGCGAGAACATCAGCAAATTTTTCAGCGGTGGTTTTCCCCTCTTAATGCTGGGGATATTTATGAGGTATTTTGCCCCAAATAGGTTTCGCACTGCGGCATACCGTTCACATTCGGCTATAAAAAGGACGACCCTTACCATTTAGCTAAAACTACAATCAGACTGCACTCATTGATATGTGAGAAGATTGTCCTTGTCATAAGGGACACTTGTTTGAACCGTTGAGTGGAGCGGACGTATTGTTATTTCACTCCGCAAGAATTTTCCTGTAACTCGTAATAGGTCATTATGTTTGGAAGAAAAATTTAAGTCACTCAAGGATAGCTGCGATACAGGTATCCATTAGGCGGTCTGTTTCCAGTGGAGCGGCAGATCTAGAGCCCGGGACTAGACTTAGAATGGACTCCAAAGATTTAACAGCAGCGGTGTTGGTATCAGACCGTAGCATGTTGTCTGCTACTGAATTCTCGACTGGTGGAGCGGCTGCTCCAGGCTCCACTAGCCGACAGATGACTGGCCAGCAGAGGCTTTTGACGAAGACACCTGGTTCGAGTCTAAAGGACAAGGTCGAACCTATTCTTTCTTCGCATGTCTATAATTTGCCGAGGTCACCGGCCTCCTCTTTAAGAGGTTGGAATAATAAAAGACGCATCGCTTCCAGGTTTATAAAGAGGCTTGTTGCGAATGATCCTAAGACTCTCACTAATAGGGAGAGAGACTCCCTAAATTGGGCCCTGGAATTCGTTGCACATGTTACCCCAAAGACTACACGTCTGGATTCGGAAAGTGCATCGCAGTGAGCCAAAAGGCTCACCTAGAGGGCATCCCTAAAAGAACAAGGGCGAACAACAGTAAGATGGGTCCAAGAACCTTTGCTCATGTCGCTAGGGACAGTCCGCTGATGGCAGTTGTCGCCAAGGGGGAAGAACAGGGCTGCGCATACCTAGGAATAATTGGAGTGAGATAGGCAATGGACTGTCGTCAGTATACTCCGATGTCCTTGCGGTATTTCCTGGATCTCCTTCAGTTTATGATGATGCAGGGTGGTATCGAGGCCGATACAGACTAGTTGCCTTCGGGGATCAACGATCAATTGAAATGTATCGTTGAAAATATCGTTGTGTGGTAAAAAGATTGGTGAGATCTGGCCCGGTGCAGCACTAGATTTAGTCAAGAAGGAAGATATTCCTTCTCGACCAATGGCGCTTGCTTATATACCAAGGATTCCCTCAGATCCTGAATCGATACTTTTAAGATCCCAATCTTTCAACCACCGACTGGAAGATTGGATGAGGCTGATGGTGACCGGAGGCGTGCAGTATTCGTACTAAACTCCGGCTGTCTCGCAGATCTCAACAAGTCTGAGGGGGTTGTATCCCACGGATTCAACAATTTGAAACTGAAGGTCTTTATCTTGGACATTCCACAACTTCTTTAATCGCAAGGATTCCCGCTCGATGCACACGTCAGTAGTGGGGTATCCTTCTCGATATGATCAGTCCTTGTTCTTCCGAGTCTGGTAGTTTAGGCTGGAAACTTCCGTACGTACCTTTTATTGCCTGGGATATTGTAGTCCAATCGGTTCTATTAGAAATAATGGTACAGTACCTTTTTATAAATAGCGGCTTAGGCAATGTGAAATCCCCACTGTCAGGAACATCGGGCATTGTATCAAGGACAACACAGTGTCCGTAGCTGCCGAATGACCAAACAGAAAGCTCTCTTATGATGATGATTTTTCTCTCATTTGCAACTCAAATATTGACGAAATTTTTACAATTACACGAAAGTTTTCTTTGAAAATAAATTTTTGACAAAATATTTCAAAGATGAGATGGTTTGGTTATCACATAAAGATGAGATTTTAAATTAAGTAGTGAACCAATTGCCGGCAACAAACCCTTGACACCACCCCTTTCCACATTATGATAATTATAGGATTCACTTGTTCAGAAACTCACAGTCTGTCTGTCTGCGGTTTCAGTAGCAACATTTAACCACAAACAATTCAATCTTTTTGTCTTTTAAGCATTACTGTCAAATTGTGAGTGTTATTTATGATTGCTCCTGATTTGCAGACAAAACAAAACAAAAATTTCAAATAGCTACACATTTTTCAGCGTTCATTCACCGTTTGCAAGATAACTCGATAGTTTTATTGTTTTTCAATATATTTTTTAAATATTTTTTGTAGCTTTTTTTGGCCAATTCAAAATTGAGATACACACCCACTATGTATACACAGGGGTAGGCAGGTGGGCAGGCGGACGGGCTATGCGGTCAGTCTTCAAAAACGCCAACATCATCAGCATGTTGTCGCTATTGTTGCTGCTGCTGACAAAGATAATTGCCATGTTGGCGATGATGATGGTGATGGGGGTGGGGTGGTGGTGGCTGCTCTACGAAATAGATTCATGGGTAGTCATCACAACAATAGCCGACAAATTCGACACTCTCATAGTCTCTTTTTGAAGCAGTTGAAATGCGGCGGCGGGTCGGTCCTCTTTGGCCCGTCTAGCGTCTACCGTCTACCTACCGCAATTCAGTCAGTCAATCGGTCAGTCATTCACTTGTATCAGTCAGTCAGTATCGTATGTACACTATTTTGGCCAGAGTCATCTACGAATTGGCTTGGCTATGTCTGCGGACACTCTTCAACGTCATCATCATCATCATCGCCATAGTCATCGCCATCCTCACCATCACCATCATCATACGCAGCATATGAATTGGTAGAAATGATCCATATAAACTACAACTACAACACCAACAACAAATACCACACCAGCTCAGAAAGTGGGCTACTCTTTAGGTCAAGAACTTCATTGAGTCATTCAAAAGTAGCCGCCGCAACAATTTTTTGATGATTTGTAATTTGTAACTATGAATCAAAAACTCCAACAACAGACGACCACAAACTACAAACTTTTATATATGTATAACAACGCTAACGCCAATGTTTATAGTTTCTGTTGTCTTTCTTTTTTTGTATTATTTTTCATCGTCATCTCATTGAAAGCACTGCCACTTTTTGAATATGAAATCGATATTTTTAAATTACCATCAATTTTTGAAGTGAAACATTGAATTAGAGGATTATTCAGCTAAAGCGACAAGTGCTTTTTCGGGTGTAATGAGGACAGGAGGTTGGGTATAATTTAACTTAAATTGAGAAATCGACATAGGTCAATCGTTAAATTTATCCTGTAACAAATCTTACTGGGCTACGTAACATCTAATGCCACTTTAACGCAGAGGTTAGCATAACCGCCTATGATGCGGAACGGCTTGGTTGAAATCTTGGTGAAAACATCAGAAAATTTTTTCAAAGAAATGAAAAAAAGACAGATCAGGTTTGGCCTATTTCTCAGGAAGAGGGCTTGGAATGTTAACTGAAATCTAACAGTCAGGGAAGAATGAAGAAAAATGTTGAAGCCCTCAGACCTAATGATTACTGCTGATGATTTATTAAAAAAAAAAAATAAATTAGCAAAATCATTCAAACTCATTTTTCTTCGCCAGATTGTCATGAAGTATTTAAATTTTTTTTGTTCTACAAACATAGTGCCGTAGTAAAAATAAAGATATTTGATTTTTTTTATATTTTTTTGTCAAAAATATTTTTTTTTGAAGATACACCCGAGTTCTCTAGGCTATGGAAGATCTAATGTGTCCGTTAGACTGACTCCCTGGGTTGGGGACAAACTCTGCTTGTATAGAGATGTGGTATATATCTGTGGGAAAGCAGGAAACCATACTATACGAAAGCAAAAGATTTTCATCCTATTAGGTGGGTGTGAGCATGCGTATAGCAAGTGCTAGCCCACGGAAACAGCCCTTCATGACATAGTCGAAAATTTGCTACTGCGATCATTATCGGTATAAATGTTTACTGTTTCGGAGTTGGAATTTCCGGTTAGCCAGCTCCATGGTTTTTTGCATATGCCGCAAACAAATACAGTCATCGTCATCATCAGTCAGGTGCACCAAGTGCAATGGCTGGATTAACCACCGGAGAAGTATAAATTGCCTACTTTTTCTTGGTCTTAGGGTCTGGAGAGTGGATAATATGGGCAGATGCTTCGCTCACCAATCCTCATTGGCGTCATGATCACCCCATCCATGGCCATCACTAGACAGGGACACAAAACTCTGCGATAACAGCCCAGAGACCATCCAAATCATCATCTTGTTGATAGGTATTCAACGCCTAGAAGCCTTAAGGTAGATCTACATGATCAAGAGAACCTCTAGATCAAGCGGCGTATCAAACGGGCCTAAACAACATTCATGCAGACACGGTAGCAGATGCGGCGAATAGATACCGGGTGAATGTGGTCCTTGTAAAAAGACCGCCTCCCATTGCACCTGAAGAAATTGACCTTCCCCGGCAAACTATAGTAGTTCTGGCTCTACTATGAACCGGGAGATGCAGTCGCCTCAATTCCTATAGAGCAAGGATTGATGCCAACGTGCAGAATGTAGGTCCCGATTGTGATCAGAGACCACACGACACACGTCACCTGTTTAACTGCCTAGCAAGACCCACTCGTCTCAGATCCAGATGCCTCTGGAGGCACCCCCGAAAAATAGAACACAATACACTGCTACAACAACAACAAAACCCCCACTGCACGAATCTAGTAACCACTATTTCGTCACCAACACCTCTTTCACCATTACATGCATGATAACCACGCAGTTAGTCAAATTAATTGAGGGACAGGCGGTCCCAACTTCAAACACCAAACTAGGCCAGCCCGTTTATACATTCTTTTGTTGACATCATTCGTTGTAAAAAAAAATTCCCAGGGAAAGGGACGTAAACCCTTAGCAGCAACGACGACAGCGTCCTATCATAAAACCGAATCGAAACGGAACATGCTCGGTATGCCGGAGTGCTATCGGCTTCCATGGCTGGTGCCATTTCCGCAAGAGAAATGGCGTCGTGCTGTGATGAAAATGGATCGGACAAATCATTAACCCCGGTCCCAACAAATCACACGTCAACTCCCCTACATTTCTTTGACAACTCAGGCGACACACACCGCCTAGAAAAACTCAGCAACCATGACTTACCATCTTGCCACTGCTAAGAAAACAACCACAGCCTAATTTCTCGACACCATAGGGCCTAACCCGATGTCAACCACGGCTTACTACCTTAATAGGTCACGAGGACAGAATCTTCTTTAGCCTAGAGACCACAGATGTATCCTCCACGGAGCTGCAGAATTCTACCCAGGATTTTTTCTGAGCCTTTCAAAGCTCGCCCTTATGTTTTCATAGCTCAGCCTTATAGATGTCCCAATCGTGTGGTGCACTGTTTGAAGAGTTTTCTCTAGTCTTTCCTTAGACCAACCAGCTCTGGGGTCCACCATGGCGGTCGCTGTTTGCCCCTTGGCTTGGCACTAGGGCATGCTGACACAAGCGAGTCATTCAGGGCCTTCGTGATCCGCTTGACCACTATGTCTATATTCTCCGTAGTTTCCACTTCCTTTTCTAGTATAGAAGGGATAGTGGTGCAAAATTTGTGCCGAAATTTATCCCAATCCGCCTTTCTTACGGGCTGCAACTTTGAGCTTCGACATGTGAGCTAAGTCGCTATCTTCCTTCCTGTGGTATCACAATGTCAATCATTGTCTGCATCTATGTGGGTCTGATGGCAGATAGCCAACACGGGATAACTGTGAGCACCATACGGGCTGGAACTTTGAGCTCCGACTTGTGTGTTCGTCGTTTTTAAGTGAACCCAAGTTGTAAGCTACCGGAAACTCATCGCATTTATGCGGAGTATCTGCAACTGCGACCGCGGGCAGTTAGCGATTTCGAGAGGAGAGTTTCAGTGAGGGGTTCGGTGGCACTGACTCTTACGAAACTGCTGAGTGCCAATGATACTAGAAATGATAAGACGATAGGACCAAAGGACAACATCAGCGTCTGTTCCCAGGTTAGGGGCGGCAGCAGACAAGCGTTGTATCTTGGAGCCAGCGGCTCGCGATATCGAGGGATACATGTGTGATGCCACATAACCCATGCAGTTGGGGCTCAGGGCCAGTAACCCGCACTCGAAAAACCGGGACGGCCAAAAGTCCGATGGAAAGATCAAGTGGTGAAAGAAATTTCGAAACTTGGTCTCAGAGAAGGAGCGCAGAAGATCGAGGCGCTATTCCAATTTTGGCTAATGGGGCAAATGTTCTGTCATGGCCAATTAAAGTAATGGTGGTAACCTTTCAACAATGTTTGTTGCTTTTCTTTTCAAACGGAAGCACGAAATAATTGGGTCTAAAGCTGATGTTTTAAAACATTTTTCAATTATTTTTTTTAATCACTACCATTCAAATTCAGTTCAATAGCTGGTATATGGGGAAGGTATGTTTTGAGCCATTTGGAGTGCCAATTCAATTTCTATTTGATACTTCCTTCCTTCCGACTATGTGATTTAATTGCCATCAGCGATGTGGAGACTTTTCAAAATTAGCCCTTTCATCAATTTGAAAATGGATAATGTGGGACTCTTGTCTTCAATATCAATTAACTAGACAATAATATTTTCGATTTCATTGAACTCATAAAAAGTACAATTAACCTATTTACAATTAAATTAAATTTTTAAATCCAAGACAGCAGCAGAGCAAAGACTCCAAAAAGAGAAACAAACTTCTTTTAAAAGTTTTTGGTTTCTTCTGCGTGAATTTTGTTGAATCATTGATATCGTCCGCCAGCAGCGTCATTTATTAGAGTGCCAGTCTGTCCCACATAAAACATGCAAACACACTTTGGCCGCGGCTCTTCTGAAAACCGAGCTACGGCACATACTACATTTTTAATTGGTGGAAATTAAATAAATTAGTTTAAATTATTTTTTTTCCACCATTTTCTACACCACGAAAGCCCAGAAGAATGGCAGCAAATGGGGAAGCAAAGATAATTTCGTATCAGTGGGGAAACAAAACTAGCAACAAAAAAAGAAACCGAAATTGGCATAAACTGGCCGCCATTTAAAAGCAAACAACAATTCCTCCATTCGGCAATTTTAATATTCCTTCTTTAAAGCTTTGGACGTTGTAAAAGGAAAATTGTATGTTGTTGTTTTTTTTGCCTTGTTGTCTTAATTCCACATCCAACAACTCAATTATAAAAGTAAGACCATTTTATGTCCATAGTTTGTGGTCAAAAGCAATGGCGGTGTGTTTGGGCTTTAACGCACCACTACTACCGTAGATGATGATGATGATGATAATGTTACGTTATGACTTCCGGTAAATCTGAGTTTTGTAAAATCTACAATTATGAAATCTTACTTCTGCATGGCCCCTTGATTCATAAATGCAGAATGGTGGCAATGGCAGTGGCTGTACCAGTTGCTCCAAGGAAAGGAAACGAATAATGGTTTGTTCCCCGACCACATAAAAGCTAGAAATAATCATTGCATGGAGCACAATAGTTGAGATATGAAAGGCATAGCCCTTCATAAAGTAGCCACAATCTTGTGGCTCTTTTGTGAATGGTCCAATGGCGGAATGGAATAATTGAGTGTTTTGGCTATGCCTTAGCATAAAAAAAATATGAAAGGGAATTTTTGCAATTTTGCATCATATGGCGCTGCCATTTCTGTGTTATAACCACATTTTTATTAAAATATTGTTAAACCAACAAGTTTCAAAGCTGGACTTTCAAAATTTAAATATTGAAAATCGTCCAGATTTATCTGCCATAGTATGGTTCGATAAGGTTTAAGTGGCAGTCTGACATCAGACTCATTAAAACGTTTTCGTCCATTGTGAAACTACAAGAACAGGAGAAGGAAGATGCCTTCGCTTCGATGTCACATCACTTCAGAAAGCCCAACAAGTTGTGAATGTTCACAAACGCTGAAAGAGACAAGTTCTCAAAGAAATGAGAACCTTAAGTGGAACTCCTTCCGACTGCCAGTGCGGGACACACACAGCAGATGTTCTATAGCATCTTCTACTTCGACGTCCTCACAGCCTGTGCAAAATCGTTTATTGCAATCTTCAGACTTTCAGCATGTATCCGATAAGACAGTTGCCCGTTATGACGAACACAATTACTGAGACATCCGTTCTAGCCAGCGAAGGGCAAAGCTTTAGACCTCTTCAAGGGGATACCTAATTTTGGAGTGTTCACTATAGCACTTTTGTGAACATGTGTTCTTCTGGCTTGATCCTAATGACTAAGCTTACATATCGCTAGAGGCATACCCACAGATTCCAGATCCTCTGGAATATGCTATATAATTACCTGAGATATCAGGTGAATTTTAAACTGTTCAGAGATCTCGTTGAGAGATCTGCGACAGTCGAGAGCGGTTTTTGAAGTCAGAAATACGTTATCCAGGGTTTGGATAGCTGCTGGCTGGCTGTCTGCGTAGATGCAAATACAAATTGGAAATTTGCCCATGAACATTCCATTAAGGAACAGGGGCAGACTTCTTACATATCAACGAGTGCTGTCCGATTCCAGCTTAAGCTCAATGATAAGGGTTCTTCTTTTTACAGCCGAGTTCGAACGATGTGCCGCTGTGCGACACCACTTTGGGAAGAAGTTTTGACATAATGGAGTACCTCACAAATTTTGCCAACATTGCAAATTGCAAAAAAATTCAAAAATGCCAGAATTCGAACCCAGGAGTTCAGCGTCATAGGCAGACATGTTAACCTCTGCGCTAAGGTGGCCTTCAGCCGATCTCCTGGAATCTTCGCCCTAAGATATGTTTCTATCAACCTCTCTATAGTCAAAAATCTTTCGCGTTCATTGGTAAGGGTTTCCTGATTTTGGAATGAACATAACTTATGTGTCCCTCCATCTCACAGGTATATACGACATGCTGATACAAGCAGAATATATCTCCTCAAGCTAAGGAACCAATTTTTCGGACACAGCTTTTAATTGAATCGGTGATACATCGAAACTTCTTACCGCTTAAAAGATTTTCGACTCAGACACAGTTTCCTAAATAACCTCTGACGAAAGCATACCAGTGACAACCTCTCCTGGCGCCATGTAGTCCGTTGGAGAGTTTGCCGGGAAATATGCATCAACGAGTAGTTCTAGTGTTTCTTTACTAGACATTATTCCTGTATTGTCTGACATCTAAATATATACCACCGCAATAGGTTTCGGAGTTAGGATCTTTCTCAGCCCAGAGGCTTTAGATGTATCCTCCATGGAGCTGCAGAACTCCAACCAGGATTTGTACCGACACATTTTTAGCTCGCCCTTGTATTTTCTTAGCTTAGCCTTGTAGAAGTCCCAATAGTGTGGTGCGCTTATGGCTGTTGAAGAGTTTTCTGCAGCCCTTTCTTAACCTACCAGTTCTGGGGTCCAATATCGCGGTCGTTGTTTGCCTCTTGGATTGGCTCAAGGACATGCGTACACAAGCGAATCATTCACGACCTTCGTGATCAGCTTGACCATTACTTGTCATGATGACCTTCCTTACGCATCCAAGGGCAGCTTAAAAAAAAATTGAAACACTCTTCCTCTGGACACTGGACATTTGCGATGTGAAAGATTCACTTGCTGCTGCTGCCGAAATATCTTTTAAGCTTCGTCCACGCTGGGGCACCCCTAGAGCCCAATCCCATCAGATCACTCAACCACACAGGGCTTATCGGGTCCTGCCTCTATGCCTCCCCTCCGGTTTGGATCGTGGCGAGGGAATTTGAAGTCTCCTGCAATCCGTCAGACTTTAAAGATATGACCGATAGTTCCTCAGACAAGTGTTCAGCAAAAACTGCTGAGTCGTCTCTTAATTCCCTAACCCCACCGTTTATATACAACTTCAGTCTCAACTTGTTAAATCTGTAGGATACAACTTCAGTCTCAACTTGTTTAATCTGTAGGATACAACTTCTTCAGACTTGTTGAGGTCTACGAGACAGTTGGTATTTAATACGAATACTGCAAGTCTCCGGTCGCCATGAGCCTCATCAAATCTACCAATCTTTCAACCACCGGCTGAAAGATTGGTAGATTTGATATAGTCCCTTAGTCTCCCAAGTATCGATTTAGGATCTAAGGGAATCCTTGGTATCCAAGCGTCTGCCATTGGTCGAGAAGGAATATTTTCTTTCTTGACTAAATCCAGCGTAGTGCCTGGCCAGATCTTGCCAATCTGTTTTAGGGCCCAACGATACATTTCATTTGAGGGTTGGTTCTCGATACAAGTCTGCATTGTCACAAACTGGAGGTGGCCCAAGCAATTCCGCAAGGACGTTAGAATATACATATGATAGTTTATTGACTACTCCACTCCAATTTTTCCCTGTTCTTCTCCCTTGTCGACAACTACCATCACCAACCTGTCCTTAGCGGCATTAGCAAAGGTTCTTGCACCAATATCACTATTGTTTCCGAACCTAAAGTGTAGACTTTGGAGTAGCCTGTGCAGCGAATCTCCGACCCCAATTTAGGGAGCCTCTCTCCTTATCGGTGAGAATTGTAGGATCATTCGCAAAATCGCTCTCAATAAACCTTAGAGCGATTAACCTATTATTATTCAAACCATTTTAAGAGCGTATTGGTTTGCCAGGAAAGAGCGATGGCCTAGGCAAATCATAGGCATGCGAAGATAAAATAGGTTAGGCCTTGTTTCTAGACTCGAACAGGGTGTTGTAAAAAGCCCTGCTGACCAGTCGTCTGATGACTAGTGGAGCCTATTGAAGCCATTCTACCAATCGAGGTCTAGGTAGAAGTACGGCCTGATACCCCCACCGGGTATCACCCGGGCTCTAGATCAGTCACTCCACTGGAAACACACACAGATCATCAACCGCCTAATGTATAACTGTCGTAGCAATGCTTGAGTGACTTAAATTTTTTTCCGAAAAATAACTACCTATTACGAGTTACAGAATATTTTTGCAGAGTGATATAACACTTCGTCCGCTCCACTCAAAGGTTCAAAGATAAGGTATATGTCAATAGCCCAGCGTCGATTGAAGACCATCAAGATACAACTCGTGAGTCCATCGAAGACAAAGGGCAGGCACTTGCGATTTGGTTATGGACAATTTTATGAAAAGGATATGGTCCTGTAGGCGTGGCCATTTAGCTTATTTTTTTTTCATTATTAACGGCATACCTTCGTCTTTATTTTGCAATACACATCCGATCATTTATCTCAAAAAATTAAATTTTTTCTTTGAATACCAAAATAACATACATTGTACAAGCACAGGACAACCTGAAGGATAGCGAGTAAATTTTGGGTTCATGTTGATGAAAATTAAGCGAATCATTTACAGGGGTTGGGTGAGTAAGTGACTCACGAAAGTTGTTCGAGTCCGCTACCAAGGCGCTTGAGCTTTTACAAAAGTTAGCCAAAATATATATTTTTCATTGAACATTAGGATAACAAAGGTTTCACTTTTGCAAAGGTTGAAGAAGTAAAAGTGGGCCTGACTGTAAATGTATATATTTACGGTTCTAAAGCATGCTTGCTTGTAAAAGCAGATGATGCAATGTTTGAAAAAAACATTTTTCGTAAAATGTTTGGACCAGTCTGCGTTAAGGGAGAGTGTCCGCGTCGTATGAGCTGCGAGCTTTCTGAGGACGTTGACACAATCAAACTATCAACAATTCAGTTTATCACGTCAAGTTGTTTGAATGAATGAAGAAACTTCAGCTTAAAAGTTATTTGAATATGAATTTGCTGGAAAACGCAAAAGGGAAAGACCAAAACTCTGGTAGAAATACAAATGGACAAGGACATTTCAAAACTGGGTGTCAAAAAACTGGAGAAAGAGATGAAACCAGCGGTCAGTTAATCTAACCAACGATCTGTGATAGCCAGCTAAGTAAGTAAGTTGTTGTTGTAGCAGTTTGTTATGTTCTATCTTTTGTCTGCTTATCTGAGTCGAGTGGGTCTGGCTGGGCAGTTAAACAGGTGATGTGTATCATGTGGTCCTTGGTTAGAAAGTAAGTTAAAACTATTGAATGCGATCAAAATATTGTCTATAGCATTGATTTTTATAATCCCAAAAAAGGTCATCTGCATATTTGGTTAATATTTAAGGTATTATATCAAAATTTTGAAACATAGATACAATAGTTTCTCTCTTACTACATGAATCACCATTGGTAAGACTGTAGATGTCATTGCTAAACCATCGTTTTTACATATAAATAAGCGATGGTCTTGGATTTCCCGAAGAAAACTCTTCGTCATACGTGCAAAATTAGGAATTATTCTGAGCTTTTGTGAATTATTCTGATTTTATTTGTACTCCCTACAGTAAATGACGAAAACTACGGCAGAAAGACAAATGGACAAGGACATTTCGAAACTGGGTGTCATAACTGGAGAAAGAGATGAAACCAACGGCCAGTTAATCTAACCAACGGTCTGTGATAGCCAACAAAGTAAGTAAGTTGTTGTTGTAGCAGTTTGTTGTGTTCTATCTTTTGTCTGCTTGATTCTGTTGAGTGTCAAGACCCAGGAATTTTGCGACTAAGATGGGGTGCGTCCATAAGGATCTGAGTCGAATGGGTCTGGCTGGGCAGTTAAACAGGTGATGTGTATCATGTGGTCCTTGGTTAGAAAGTATGTTGAAACTATTGAATCCCATCAAAATATCGTCTATTGTATTTATTTTAATAATCCCAAAAAAGTTCATCTACATATGTAATTAAGATCTAAGGTATTATAAACATCGGTACAATAGTTTCTCTATTAGTACAGGAATCACCATTGCAGATGTCATTGGCAAATCATCGTTTTTACATACAAATAAGCGATTGTCTTGGATTTTCAGAAGAAAACTCTTCGTCATAGTTGCAAAATTATGAATTATTCTAAGCTTTTGTGAATTATTCAGATTTGTACTCCCTACATTTAATGTCTTTAGTTAAGTAGATGTCGAGTTGAAGAAATCTACGCACAACGTTTGGTACGAAAAGATAGAAGCTTTTTACAATTGACAACTCAATACTGGGCTGCATATTTTTAGCCAATCACACGTTAGACAAAGCTAGACAACATTTCTTTGAAGTTGTTATAAAATTGGGTATCATGTTTAAATATGAAAAACACGCCAATGCAGATATTGTTTGTTCTTTAAGTTTATTCTACTTGGATCAAACTTTTAGTTCAGAGAATATATTCTTATTTGACCCCTTAAATGTCAATTACATTGTTCTAATCACCCAACTAAAGATGACTTAGTACAAATTGGCCCAAAAATCTTCCAAAAATAAAATAAAACACCCAATTATCCGTAGCATAGTTAAGCATGGATAGTCATAGCCGACCATATGTCTATGAAAGAAAATGAAGAGTGAAACCATTGATAGAGCAGCCGGTGTTTCGTTGTTGTTGTTGCTATTTGTTTCTTAGCCCGATGAATAGCTAAGGCCATCTTCAATGCTGCTGCCATTGCCGCCGCCATCGTTACCTTTCCTGACCGACTGCTTCCAACACAACAATTGTTGTAAACGATACTACGTGAGGGCATTATGTTGCAACATTTCGTTTTACAATAATTTCTAAACTACTTGGACGAGACGGTGTTTGAACAAAGCAAAAAAAAAAAATATACAAAAAACCAAAAAAATAACACAACTAAAAATTATGAATTTTGATGGAATTTTGAAAAGTAATGATGACCATGTAAAAAAACGTATGCAGAACATTCACATATAATTCCTCTTTTAGACATAGACCGACCACTAGACAGTCGGAGGGACGGACAGACGGACAAACAAAGAGGAGCAGCACCAGTCTTACTATTTATAACTCCTCTTCAATTTAACCGTCTATACCTGGTATAGACAGTCTGACCTACAACTATTCAATTTGATTAAATATAGAAAAAATTGTATGTAGAAAAGAAGTGAAACTAAAATTAACTATGAAAAGTGGGTGTTTTTGCTGTGGGGCTAGGGAAATTGAAAGAAATAACAGGATGTATGAAAGTCTCTAACAATGCTGAAGAGAAGGAATATGGCAGCAGATGGTAACAACAATGGTAGAGAAATACTGTACCACTTCCTTTTCTCATTATACCTATTTTACTTTTATTTTCTAGGCTCCCAGATGTATTATAAAGAATTTTTGGTTTTTTAACCGAATTATATCATTGTCTGATATTTAGATCTAAAGTCAGAGATGTATATGGCCTAAGATTTGTTATTTCAAACATCTACCAAATATACAGACTTCACCAGATCCTGGAAAAGTCCAAGAAAGACACCTTCTATCTATAGCTAGACAACCTTCCCATACGTTAAAAGATGTTTTGAGGCACGTTTGTGTATCCCTGTTAAAGTTAGTTCAAGGTTATAGGTTATAGCGGAATTCTAAAACTAGACTTCATTATATATATTTAGTTAGTCCTTTGAAGTCAGAAAGAAATATTGATAGCCTATGGTATCAATGCAAATTTGCCCTTGAACATTCCATTAAGGAACAAGGTCAAGATAGTGAAGCGATTCAGTGCATTAATACCAAAAGAATACTGCATGGGTTGTATAACGCTTAACATCATTCATACTAGGGTATGGATGATATTGTTTTTTGATATTAATTCACTATCAATACCGTTGGTATTTCAGTTCAGTGCATCCCTGCAGAACTCATAACTGGCCTTAAATGAAACTTGCAGAATTGCTCTTCGAACTATTCAATACAAAACAAGTAAAAGCGTGTAAGTAAAAGTTCGGCCGGTCCGAAACTTGGTCCATGGATTCCGCTGAAAATTTGTTCTGATGGACTGGTTCCTTAGGGAGATGGCTAAGGGAGATATACTCTGCTTGTATCAGCATGTCATATATACCTGCTTTCATTCCGAAAGCAGGAAAACCCTACCACACGAAGGCGAAAGATTTTCGTCCTATTAGTCTGTCATCCTTTACGCTGAAGACTCTTGAGCGGTTGATAAAAACATATCTTAGGGCAAAGATCCCCGGAGATTGCCTGTCGCGGCAGCAGCATGCATATAGTAAAAGCAAATCCACTGAAACAGTCCTTCACGACCTAGTCGGCAACATAGAGGGTTCTCTCGCTGTCAAGGAATATATAATGGTAGCAGTTCTTGACATTGAAGGTGCTTTCAATAATGTAAAACCGACGTCAATCATTAAGGAATTGGAGTTTCTAGGAATCAACTCCACCATAAGAAAGTTTATTAATAACTTACTTACAAAAAGACGGCAGGCTTAAAATCTGTGGATCTAAAAAGTTGGGTCAGTAGAGGAACTCCTCAAGAAGGTGTACTGTCTCCTCTACTTTGGGATATAGCCAGTAACAATATATTATTATCTTTGAAAGACAAAGATGTAAAAGTGGACGCGTATGCTAATGACGCGGCAATTGCGGTTAGGGGAAAGTTTCCCAGCACTCTAAGAGATATACCTCAGGAAGCTCTACTTGCAACAGCGAAGTGGGCTACCGAAGGTGACCTAGGTATAAATCCGTGCAAGACAGATGTAGTTTTTTTTTCAGCGGGAGATACAAGTTGCCTACAGTGGCACCTGTCTCCTTGGGAGGAGAGAATGTTCCTTTCACATAAAGCGCAAAATACCTGGGTGTTTTGTTGGACAGGAAATTGAACTTCAAATTCAACATTTTGGAAAGGGAAAGAAAGGGTAATTCTTGCGCTACACACCTGCAAAAGAGCCATTGACCAAAGTTGGGGGTTTAGATTGCGCGTCATGCATTGGGTATATAAGCAGTTGTCAGACCTATAATGCTATATGGTGTTGTGGTCTGGTGGACGTCGTTATAAAAGTCCAACTACTGTTTATTACTCAACCGGGTCCAAAGGATGGTTGTTTGTGCATCACAGCCGCACTGAAAACGACACCAACTGATGCACTGAATTTAATGCAACATCTTATGCCTCTGGACATTGTGGCTACCCAAATTGCAGTAACCACTGCCGTGAGGTAAAGGGAGTTTTCTCATTGGTCATGTGGCGACCACGGACTTTGTATTATACTTGATACAATAGCGGTTGTTCCAGGCAGTGTGGATTACACCCTACCTGAGCCGCTTTTTGATAAAAAGTATTGTAACACTATTTCTGCCTATTGGAACTACGATATCCCTGGTAATAGAAGTTACGTAGACTTCTATACGGATGGCTCCCAACTCGACGACTAGGTGGGCTTTGGGATGTACTCTAAAGAACTAGAACTGGTTATATCGAAAAGGTTACCCGACCACTGCAGTGTGTATCAAGCGGAGATCCTTGCGCAGTTAAGAAAGTGATGGAATGGCTAAGAAATAATGTCATTACGACGATTGGCATAAATATCTTCTCAGACAACCAGGCAGCCATTAAATCCCTGGAGAACGTGTTTCTGAACACAAAAACCGCCCTCGACTGTCGCAGACCTCTCAGTGAGATGGCTGAACAGTTCAAAATTCACCTGTTCTGGGTGCCGGGCAACAGAGATATCCCAGGGAATTGTAAAGCGGACGAGCTTGCGAGACTAGGAACTACCTTACACACTCCAGGGAAACTGGAATCTGTAAGTTAAGTTTTCAGGACCAGGCCCGAAGGAAAACGAATGATAGATGGTCACAAAAGCGGGGGTTGTGGGGCCTAATCTAGACTTGAAGAGTTGTAACGCTTTGGCTAGAATAGACTTCTCCGTCATTGTATCCCTTATGACGGGTCACTGTCTAATCGGAAAACATGCTGACAGACTGAAGGTTGCCAGCAGAAGCTGTGAGGACATCGAAGAAGAAGAGACTATAGAACACCTACTGTGTGTGTGTCCCGCAGAAGCGGTCAGAAGGAGTTCTACTTTAGGTTCTCATTTCTTTGAGAGCCTGTCTGATTTAGCGGATGTAAACATTCGAAAGTTGCTTGGCGTTTTAAAGCGATCAGGATTGTTCAACGGTAGGGAAAGGCATCTTCTTTCTAACTTTCCTGTGGTATCACAATGGACGAAAACGTCTAAGTGAGTCTGATGGCAGACTGCCACTTAAACCTAACCTAACCTAAAGTCATATCGGGATATCGGTATTTAGGAAGGCCTATATCATCGATTCGGATAAAACTTGGCACTGATGTTGTAAGTCATAAGATAGGGTTTAGGCCAAATTTCAGCCAAATCAAATGAAAATTTTGGCTTCTAAGGACTGAAGAAGTCAATTCCGGGGACTGGTCTATATGGGGGTTTTATCTGTTTATTTGGAACATACTTGGCATCGATGCTGGAGGTCATAACTCATGTCTTTGTTCCAATTTTAAGGCAAATCGGATGAAAATTGAGGCTTCTAGCGGCTCAAGAAGTCAAATCTGGAGATCGGTTTATATGGAGGCTATATCCACATCTTAAGCGATATGGCCCATTTCTAATACCCAACAACCTACATCAATAAGAAGAATCTATGCAAAATTTCAAACGGCTAGCTTTACTTGTTCGACCGCTATCGTGATTTCGAAAGACGGACGAACATGGCTAGATCGACTCAGAATGTCGAGACGATCCAGAATATATACCACTTTATGGAATGACTAGATTACAATACCATCATATGGTGGTGAGTATAACAAGATATCAAATTTCAGGATTTCTTCTTTCATTATTTTGCGTAAGCTATGTATTATTCAGAGGGAAAGACAATACGAAACCTTTATAGATAGGAATGATACGCTATACAACAATCAAAGCATCGTAAGAACTGCAGTCTTTTGAAAGGTCAAAGGAATCAGTAAAATGCATGTGGCAGTAAGTGGAGATAAGATCAAGCAATTAATATAAGCCCCCAAAACGTCGGATAAACCTAAGCAAACATTGAAAGATAAACGCAAGCAAACACTGAATGTTGGCAGCTATAAATTTGGCTCTCTTGCCAACTCTTTTACACTACAATCTCCTCTCATCTTACTCGAATTTCTTCTTTCTCGACCTTCTGCCTAATATCCTTAAAAAGTCATTAAACTCATGCACACATTTTTATTTTGTTTTTCCGAATTTTTGTTAAAATAATTTCAAAATTTCTTGTATTAACACTCACATGTGACACAAGTTCTGTCGATTTAAAACATAATTGGCAATAAGACGTTTATTTGTTTCATAATTATAATCTTCACAATAAATCAAATTAAATTAAATCACGGGTTTTTGGTGAGGGAATTTTTCGATATGTCATTTTAGGGCTCTTGAAAACCGGTTACAGTTTAAACAAACAAAAAAAAAAAAAGACAAGAAACTATAAAAATAAACTGGAGTAATCAGTGGGCAGCAAGAAAAAAGACCGAATCAAAACAAAATCAAGCGACAACAACAAACCACTCTGTAAAAAATTGTAATAAGCAAAACTTAGGAAAAAAAAGTAATAAATAAAAAAGGCCCCTGCTGATGCTGTTG